>NC_090437.1:279550807-279907807 GCF_031143425.1 Pleurodeles waltl | reverse complement strand
TGAGATCAAGCAGCTGCAAGGGGTCATCCATAGAAATATGTGTGAGCAGTAGGAAGCCACCAAAACCAACCTGTCCTCCCTAACAGGGGTGATGAGGGACATTAAGCAGTACCCTGACCAGGGATCGTCAGAAACACTCTACCTCTTCCTCTGGCCCAGCAATACCAGGCCCGTCATCATCAGGGCCAGCCACTGGAAGGGAGACCCTGTCAGGGAAAGAACCCACCACAGACACCCCTGTGTCTGTAGCTACAGCTCCACCCACACACAAGCAGGGTGGTCCAGCAACAATTTCAGGAGGTGCAGATGGCCAGGCACCAACCACTGCCAGCAAGGGACCTCATCCTGAAGGAACTCCTTTGTGTGCCATATTTTCACTCTGTTGACTGTTCTTCAACCACCTTCCATTTCTAATGGGAGGAGTACACTGAACTTTGCATCTATTCCAATAATTTCCTCAACCATGACTGAACCCTTCACTTTTCTTTTTAAATCATGCCCCAATGTCACTTTATGCACAAATGTTCAATAAAGGCACCTATCACAAAGTATGTGTGTGTCTGCAACTTTTTCAATTGTTGCTATATAGAGATGTAAGAGCATGTGAAGCAAATGATGAAGACACATGGTACTAGTGCAAGAAGGGATGTGTTACAGGTACTGTGTCCTGCTAAGGATTACTACCAACACAAGCCAACACATTGCTACAAGTGTCCAGTCACACTAAACTTTTTATTGCAGCATACAACACATAGGCTGTCCATATGTCTGTACTGTCAGAGCCAAGATTGGTTCACTCTTATTGAATCAGGGTGGATATACGGAGGTGCAGTCCCCCAGACCACAGAACATGTAGGGCCTTGCAGGCATAGTCCAGTAGAATAGGCAAACAGAAATGTGAATGGTTTAACCAGCTTGAGCCATATCACATACTAAACCAGAGTAATCCAACATCACATACACCAAGGTACAGACACAGGGCTGTACAACAGTCCCTTAACACAGGTCCATCATTATCCAAAGACCATGCATCTGGTGGTGTGATATAAACATATATCAGTGTTGTGGCAAGGGAAAGTGGCCTGCAATGATGAAACACATCCATGGCTACATACACATCATACAAAAGGAGTGTTTAGCCTATGTAAAGGGTGAATGCCTGGACTGGACTTGCAGACATATTTCATGGCCATATATTCGCACACTTAGAGCAAAGGGTCCACCACAGCACACTAGACAAGTACAATGTGCACTTCAGTCCTTCCACCCACACACTGTCCAACCTGGTTTGGCATAGATCTCATAAACCCCAAATCTGTGACCCACCTTACCTGGAACAATCCATGTCCACTTGCTATGTCAGAACAGCATCACATACCTTCCAATATCTCAACTCTGAAATGCCCACATGAGGATGTCAGGGTGGAGGAACCTGTACAAAGACACAAAAAGGAGAATAGTGTTGGAAACACACTTATTACACAAATCACATAGCAATCTTCTGGAAACTAAGTTACAATGCACTGAGACTGACACAAACAAAGCAACATTATAAGATGAGGATATGTCAGAGGCTAACTTTTCAAGCACCCATTGGCTCAATATTGCTGAACAGCAGATCCCCAGTGTAAAGATGCTCAACTCTACACATCCTGACAAATACAGTCCTGCATACAATCACAATCATTACGTCACATGACATAGTTACACTCAAGAATAGTAGTTATTGATGAGATCCTGCCACAAATCTGCTCCTTCCTCTTCACCACTGTCATCCTCACTTGGCATTTCAGGAGGCTTACCCAGTGGCAAGACAGGCTCCCCCTCCTCTGAGATGTATGGGATGTTACTCCTCAGGGTAATGTTGTGGAGCATGCAGAAGACCACAATGATTTTACACACTTTACTGGGTTAGTAAAGGGGGGCTTCACCTGTCCAGTTCAGAGACCTAATTCTGGCCTTCAGGAGCCCAAAAGCCAGCTCCACTAAACTGCCTTGTTCGTACATGGACCTAATTGAAGCAGACTTCCTCTGGGGTATTTAAATTCTTCAGCAGTGTCAACAACCAAGGACAGTTTGGATATGCTGAGTCTCCTGTTGAGGAATGGGACATATGTGCAACAATGAGTCCCTCTTTTCAGTAAATCCTCATCAGACACTGCACACACGCAAACAGTACATATGTTACTTAACAACCGGCCATGCCCTCTCTGGGATCAGCTGTGACATCAGCTAGTGGAGTGTGCTGTTTCGCATAAAGAATGCATCATGGACTGAACCAAGAAATGGGCACAGACGTGTGAAATGTAGAAGTCTGCCAAACATGCAATTTGGACATTGATGGAATGGAAATTCTTTTGGTTGCACTATACTTGTTGATTGGCATGCGGTGCAGCCAAGCCAACATGTGTGCCATCAATGGCCCCACCACATGTGGGATGCATGCAAAACCATAAAAGTCAGCCTTCACATGGGCTCAACCCTCATGTCAGGGAAACTGGATATAGCTGTCCAGGTGTTTCAGCATTGCTGAGAGGATATCCCTCAACACCAAACTGAATATAGTTTGGGACATACCACCAATTTTGGCCAGTGTATGCTGGAAGGACCCTGTGGCTAGGAAGTTCAACACTGACATGACTTGTACAATGGGCGGTATGCTGTTTGGATGGCTAATAGCTGGCATCAGATCTGGCTCAATCTGATCACATAAATCTACTATTGTTTGCCAATTCAGACGATACACGAGTACAACATGTCTTTCTTCCATGGCCTGTAAGTCTGGAAGGGATGGTAGACCAGTGGTTGTCACATCCTCCATCTCTCTTGGTACCTAAAGATAACAGGAAATTAGTTCTGACATTAGTCATTGTGTCCACAGCAACATACATGATGCATGTCCAGGTTAACATGTGACAAGACATATTATTGGAAATGGACATGGCAAACAGTACACATCACAGCTGTCAATGACACAAGGTTCACATGTTAGCCCCTTGCTTTGCCACACATGTGTAGACCACGTGCAACTGAACCTAAATCCAAATTGTGCATCACAAATGTCGCTTGGTATGTGACTGAATGAACCAGGTACAAAAATGGCCATTAACAGAGGTAGACTGTGCCTCACTGTGAATTATCATCTGTGCCCTGCAACGTACAACAATGGTGTTTGAGTAGAAGAACCTACATCACAAGACAAGATGCACAGGTATTTGTGCAAAAAAAAGACAATTTCATATGTGTGACACAGTGTCAAAATCACAATCCTGCATTTCAGGCTGCCAAAATGGCGGCTGCCTGAGCTACTCCACTGGACATTAAGAACCGCCTGTGATTTCTGTTGGAAGCCTTCATGGTGGTAGGTGGTTGCAACCACATCAGATACAGCCATAGGCTAACATTGCCAGCGGTGGTCATGGGCCTATGGCTGTGTCCTCCTGTGGTGACGTCTGCATATGTGATGGACGTGATCACCATCTTCTGCTACATCCCTCACTTGACTGCCAGCCAGATCACCACTACCTAGCTGCTGTGTACCACTTCTGGGAGCAAACATGCCACGTCCAGCAGGTGATAGAGCCCCTGTCTTCTCACCAGAGGAGTTGGAGAAGCTGGTGGCTGAGGTCCTTCCCTGTATGAACAGTTCTATGGTGCACTAGAGCAGCAGGTAAGTATCATATGTGCACAATTTTCTCTGTATTTAACCATCCTTGCCATCCTAACAGGCTACAATGTGTTCATGTTTGGAAGGGTTGAATACTCATGTCCCTGTAGGTACGGTCTGTATGCCATCAATGGGAGACTCAATGTGCATGTATTGATGGCCAGTGCCACATGTTCGGGCAGTGAAATGCGCAACGGGGCTCTGCCTGTGGGCCCCTGCACTGCCCATGCCAAGTGCATGGGCAGTGCAGGGGCCCCCAGGGGCAAACCGCCAGAAACAGGCTGGCGGTAGGGGAGTCATAATCCCCAGGGTAGCGCTGCTTGCAGCGCTGCCCTGGCGGATTATCACTGCCGGGGCTGAAATGGCGGTATACCGCCAGCCCCGGCGGTGCGACCGCGGCGGTAACGCTGGGAGGCACCGCCAGCCTGTTGGCAGTGCTCCCGTCGTTTTGGCCCTGGTGGTCAAAGACCGCCAGGGTCATAATGACCCCCAAAGGGTCTTTAGACAAGCCTACAGGGCAACTGCTGAACAGAATTATTTGGCAGGAAGCTAGATCTTGATACGCAGATTCTGCTTTTAGTGATTTGGGGTAAATCCATTCAGCCGTTTCTCAGATATTAAAGGTTAAATAATATACATATAGGGCCAATGAGGATTTAGATCTGCAGATTTTTCTGTGATTAAAAACAATATGTAGCTCCTGCACTGTAAATTTGTTTGGCCTCTGGGAGGGACAGGTCCTGGGGGCATTAGTGTGTTAAAAAAGGAGGAGGGCTCACAAACCCCTTCCTATGGACTTTTAGTAGCCCCGAGGACCACCGCCTCACTGGGCTATGAGTAAAAAATAAGTGGAGGTTGCAGCACAGGTTCCCCTGGGTCCTAGGGACCGCCACCTCCCAGGGCAATTAAGGAAAAATGTGATGGGTGCTGCATGGGCCCCCCATGCCCCTCAGACCATCACCTCCCAGGACAATTAAAACTTAATTGTATGCGGGAGGCCGTGTGGCCCCCAGGGACCACCACCTCCCTGGGGCAACATATAAATTTAATAGGAGGGCCCTATGGACCCCCGCTTCCCCAGGCTACAAATACATTTACAGAAGGGGGTCCATTGCAAACCCGCAGCCCCGGGACCACCACCACCCCAGGGCCAATTTGAAAGTAAGAGGGGGCCACACAGTCCCCATCATGGAGCAATGTCTGGCCCCCAAGGGCCTGCCCCTGCTACCTCCCCAGGTGACCACCCTTGGGAGGTAGCTGTTTTCTTTTGGTTGGTGGGATCTGACAGCTCCCACCAAACAAAAGCAAACATAACTCTGGTTTCAGCAAGCAGGAGCTGTTGGACAGTTCCCGCTTACTGAAAGAAGAGTTTTTATCTCTTAGATAACTCTAACTCGTATCCTTGCCATGAACTGCTAATTATCCCACATATTGCCACACTCATGACACCTTTGATAACATCATTGATATTATCAATGTAATATTTGCAGTAAAACTATTGATGAGAAAACTGTGCATAGCGAGGGCATGAGTTATAGCTACCCTAGGGCCTGAGTTATAGTTACTTTAGCGTTGATTTTCTATGGTTGTGTGTGTTTAAAATGTGAGCCGTACTATAACATCCTTGTAACCTTTGTTATATATATATATATATATATATATATATATATATATATATATATAAATATATATATATATTTACACATATATATATATATATGTATATATGTATATATATGTATATATATATATATATATATATATATATTTATTACCTACTTGCGTTAGTAGTTATAGTTAGGACCTAGTTCCCATATACAAAGAGATTTTTGTTTTGCTAATAAAAAGGGGGTTCCAAAACATGTTTTACCTATGCAATTTTCCAAAAGGATTTTAACAGTAATTACTGCCCAAACCGCTGAACGGAATTACACAAAACGTGGCAGAAAGGTAAATCTTGGAACAGAAATATCTTTTTTCGTGATTTGGTGCAAATCCATTCAGTAGTTTTTGAAATATTAAAGGAAAAAAATATATAGATATCTAGGGATGCACGAGGAGCAGCCACTGGGGCCACCAGAGTTTCCTACAATAAAAGGAAAAATATTGCTTTTTTCCCTGGCGGGGTCCCTGGCAGACCACAGCATCAGGCCTAAGGGGTCAGGGTATGCATACCTCGTCCTCTTTTCTTTACTTTTAACTTTTTATGTGCAACAGAGCTGAGTTTGAGCCCCAAAATGGCTGCCAATACTTCCTGGTTGACGTATTAGCAGCCAATCAGATAGCATCAGAGGAACTGTTGGATAAACAGAGGATCAATGTTCCTAGCTATCTTTATTTCTTTTTCCTTTAGTATCTCAAACACTACTTACCAGTTTTACACAAAATCGCAAAAAGTGCAATTCTGGACCAAAAGCTAAATTTCTGCCAAATTTGGTGTAATTCTGTCCAGCGGTTCGGGCTGTAGTTGTGTCTAAAAATCCCTATGGAAATTGCATGCAGAAAAAGCGTTTTCGGATCTCCCCTTTTCCTTGCCCGAATCAAGTGAACTAGCTGTCGTACTAGTTTGAAAAGGTATTTCTATCATGGTTAGACCTGATTGGCTGCCAGCATTTTAACCAGGAAGTGCTGGCAGCCATCTTGGGACCAATATACAAGATGGCACCTCATAAATGATCTACGGAGCTGAAAATGAGCACTGATATATACATTTGTAAAAACCATCTGGTGTGTGAATCCAATTTTTATTCACCTCTTTTTGTCTTATATCACTCTTAACCAGGATATTCCTCATCGAGGTTCCTTTCCTGTATGTAACAAGAGGTTTATTAGATATTTGATCAAATTGGATTCACACACCAGATGGTTTTTACAAATGTTTTAAATGCAAAGCCTGTAGGAATGGAGAAAATTTAAAACATGTCATAATAGATGAGAAGATTGTTCATCGTATTAAAGGCAGATATAGTTGTAAAAGTGACTTTGTAGTCTATATTCTTAAATGTAGTTGTCCTAAATTTTATGTGGGCAGCACGAAATTGCAAGTACATAGAAGAATTTTACAACACTTTAGGGCAATACAAAACAAAGATGATTCGTACCCAGTAGCCAGACACATACATGATGTTCATGGAGGTAGGATGGAGGAAATCACATATAGGGGGTCATTCCGACCCTGGCGGTAGACTACCGCCAGGGCCGGGGACCGCGGATGCACCGCCAACAGGCTGGCGGTGCATCCATGGGCATTCTGACCGCGGCGGTACAGCTGCGGTCAGAAACGGGAAACCGGCAGTGTCCCGCCGGTTTCCCGCTGCCCAAGGGAATCCTCCATGGCGGCGCTGCAGGCAGCGCTGCCATGGGGATTCCGACCCCCTTACCGCCAGCCTGGTTCTGGCGGTTTTGACCGCCAGAACCTGGCTGGCGGTAACGGGTGTCATGGGGCCCCTGGGGGCTCCTGCAGTGCCCATGCCAATGGCATGGGCACTGCAGGGGCCCCCTAACAGGGCCCCACCAAGATTTTCAGTGTCTGCCAAGCAGACACTGAAAATCGCGACGGGTGCAACTGCACCCGTCGCACCCCTTCCACTCCGCCGGCTCCATTCGGAGCCGGCATCCTCATGGAAGGGGGTTTCCCGCTGGGCTGGCGGGCGGCCTTCTGGCGGTCGCCCGCCAGCCCAGCGGGAAACTCAGAATTACCGCGGCGGTCTTCTGACCGCGCAGCGGTATTCTGATGGCGGGACTTTGGCGGGCGGCCTCCGCCGCCGCCAAAGTCCGAATGACCGCCATAGTGTCATAGATGTTATTAAGAAAGACATACGAGGAGGAATCAGAGAAAGAAAGCTGAGAAAATTGGAATCCAAATATATATTATCGCTTGATACCAAAGAACCGAAGGGGTTAAACATTAGTGAAGAGATGTATATTCATTTGTATTAACATATAAGTGAAGTGCCAATTACGGCATGGATAGTTAAAGTACAGAGTAGGTAACAATTAAATAATCAGTTATTTTTAATTAAGAGAATGATCCAATTTTCAGAATTAATTTCCAGAATTACCAATAAGAATTTTTTTTTTTTGAATATAGGTATGTATGGCACTTTTAACAAGGCAGTAGCATTATTAGATGTGTACTATTGGATTTATATTTAACATAAGCAATGTGTGTAGATATATATATATATATATTTATTTTTTTCTAAATATATTATTTTTTTCTAATTATTTCTTTTTCTCTGTTAAGACAAGAATCATGTCTTTAATTTGTATGACCATATTGGAGAAACATTTCAGATCGACAATAAGTGACTTTGTATTTGAGATGTATGGTGATTGGTCGGAAATGCCACCATGTGATTATTTAAAGAGAGCCAACATGGCGTTTGACAGGTTGAAGAAGGCGGTAACGCCGAAGCGCGTCCCTGTAGACGATTAAAATCATGAGCTGAGTTCGTGGAGTGCTGTCTTTCTTCCTAAGTGCGGGAGAAAAGTGTTGATATATATATATATATATATTCAGCGGTTATACTTACAGTTATTTGAAGTAACTATGACTGATGCCCTGATGGAACCATAACTTGCACCAACGCCATGCACAGTTTTCTCATCGATACTTTTTCTGCAAATGCTACAGTGATAGTATCAATGATGTCATAGAAGATGTCATAAGTGATGTAATATCTGGGATAATTAGCAGTGTATGGCACCACTACTATGGCAACACACTCCCATAAAAATAATAGAGGCAGGGACTTAAACAACATACCACATAAAATAATTTTAAAATAAATCAATTTATTTTGAATTTTTTAAAATATATCTAAATTTTATTTAATTTAATGGTAAAAAGTATATATCATTAAAAAATAAATACTACTTTATTGCTAAATATTTTACAAACCTTTGATAAATTGAAAAGTAAAATCACATTTTACTTTAAAAAATAAATATTGTAAATGATTCCTATACATAGCTTTTATAAATTTTAATTTTAGATGGAATTTGTAATACATGTTTAAAATTATATTTTTAATTTAATATACTTATGGCATTTAAATACTTTTTCAACATTGTTAACGTTTTATCATTGTTTTTTTATTTTATTCTAAATTTAAATTGAATACATAAATTAAAAATATGTTGCATGCAAATATTTTTGCTTTATTAAAGTTTTATAAACTTTATTTACCTTTCAGTTTACTTTACCATAAGGATATATCTGCCTTGACTGTAGAGGTCTCTGTATATGTGTGAATATTTACTAGTAGTAAATTTACTCTTGTAAATTTGTTTCAGGGGAGGGGCAGCTAAGACTACACTTTGTAGTAAGATTACATCTGCAAATGCTGAATAGCAAAACTTAATATATTTACTATAAAATGTAAGAGTAAATATACAGAGTAAATGTAAGAGCAGCGCTGCCATTCGGATAATAATCCCTTCTGCCACCCGCCTTTCCTGGGCGGGGGCGGAAGGGGTGCTCCGGGGCCCCTGTGCAGTGCCCCATCGCGCAGGTCTGCGCGATGGGGTGAAGCTCCACCCGCCGCACACCAACATTGGTGGCAGCTCCATTTGGAGCCGCTGTCAATGTTACGACCCTTTTCCGTGCTTGGCAGCCGTCCCAGCGGGGAAAACATTATACGACCGGCGGGGGGTAGTCATGCTGGTGGTCATCTATTGAACGCCAGTGCTGATCTCGGCCGTTTTAACTGCCGTGATCATAATGAGGGCCAGAGTCTTTAAAATTAGTGTGTTGGGTGTCAAAGGGAGCTACAAAAAGAACATATCAATGCACAAGGAGTATATTGTGAGTATTGAATACATCTGCAGTTTGTTACCTACTAGATTATGCTTAAGAAGTTCAGAGAAATACAGGAGCGAACCTAGATAATAATATCTCTGAGGAGCAAACCAATGAATTTCATGTAATGTCAACATACTCAAATGGCAAATTCAACAAATGAGTGGTAGAAAACAGTGGTCCTATTACACCAGAAAAATATTGCTGCTCAATCTGAAATCAACCTTGCAAAAATACAGAATCAAATCTATCACTTTCTGAAATTGACAATGGCAAGTGCAATAATCACAGGGCAACAACTGACACCAGAGAGCACTCAAATATCAGAAATATTTTATAGGAGAAGCTATAAAATTTGATTTGACAGACTAATTTCATTCTCTTTGTTAGATTAATTTTGGGAAGTCTGGGAGTTGTATTCAAATTGTTTTAGGGACCAACACTAGCAGGAGTCAACTAGTTTACACTTTGGAAACCGTTGTGTGAGCCACTGCAATGGGGGGTCTTCTTGGAGTCGAATAAGGCAAGCCTAGGTGTTGGGGAGTGGAGAACGAACTCACTGCTCTAAGATGCTACCCTAAACAAGGGAGATTGCCCTGTGGTGGGCTACTGATGTTGTGTGCCTAGAAGAAGCTAATCAGAGAGACGTACAAAAGAAGACTGATTGTGTAAAACTACATAGAAGAAACCTATAACTGTCACACTGCATTTGTCAACTATCCCTACAGTTTGAATCTCTGAGCCCTGGAGATCTTTTGTGTTAAGTTGATGTTCAAGCGAAATCAAGTATGCCAAATAAGCATCACATCATGTCCACACTAAGGGGCATATTTATACTCTGTTTGCGCCGAATGTGCGCCAAAAATTTTGACACACAATCGGCGCAAACCCTGCCCCATATTTATACTTTGACGTCCGACCCCACGGGCGTCAAAATTCCACCATGTGCGTCATTTTTTGGAAGGGGGAACCAGCCTTGCGTTAATTATATGCAAGGTAGGCGTTCCCTTCCAAAAAATGACTTTAAGGCCTGTGCCCCATATTTATACTCTGATGTCATTTTGATGCACAGGAGGGGGTGGGCCTTAAAAAACGACGCACAGCCTGATGGGCGCCGTTTTTTAACGCCTGGGTCAGGGCAGGCGTTAAGGGACCTGTGGGCTCAGAAGGAGCCCAGAGGTGCCCTCCCCTGCCCCCAGGGACACCCCCTGCCACCCTTGCCCACCCCAGGAGGACACCCAAGGATGGAGGGACCCATCCCAGGGAAGTAAAGGTAAGTTCGGGTAAGTATTTTTTTCCGATTTTTTTTGTGGCATAGGGGGGCCTGATTTGGGCCCCCCTACATGCCACTATGCCCAATGGCCATGCCAGGGGGACATAAGTCCCCTGGGCATGGCCATTGGGCAAGGGGGCATGACTCCTGTCTTTGCTAAGACAGGAGTCATGTCAATGGAGGTTGGGCGTCAAAAAAAATGGCGCAAAACCGGTTTGAGGCCTGAATTTTGCCTCAGACCTGACTTGCCCCATTTTTTGACGCACAACCCCCATTTTCCCATACGCCGGCGCTGCCTGGTGTGAGTAATTTTTTTTGACGCACACCAGTCCGCAGCGCCGGCTAACGTCATTCCATAAATAAGGCGCCCGCATGGCGCGTTGGAATGGCGTTAGCCGGCGGTAAAATTTTTGACGCACAACTGCGTTGGCGCAGTTGTGCGTCAAAAAGTATAAATATGGGCCTTAGTGTGGTGCTAAATGTGCCGAGATAGCCAAAATCCAAAACTTGGGACTAAAAACATTTTTGGCTAAAAACTGTTCTGAGAACTGAGAGGAGAATGGGACCATCCTGCTCTTCTATACACCCAAGGTGCATTGCCGGTTCGCCTGATGTGGCTGCACCCAAAAAAAAATTCTCTGCAGCAACAAATCATTTTCAGTGGTTCTTCGCCAAAGGGTTATGCAGGCTCTTGGAACTCATGTTGGCTACAGCCTCCAGCCTCTTCTGCAAGAGATTTCCAACTTCCAAAACAAAGTGACTTAGGCCTGATTCCAAGTTTGGTGGTCCCAAAGTAGGACCACCAAACTCGTGGGGAGGACACCACCGCCTTGGTGGTTGTGCCCCCTCCACCTTAGTACAAGTTTTCCCCGGTCTGACTTGGCTTGAACTAGAGCATTCACACTGGGCAGACCCGCAGGAACAGTGCTACGAGATTTCATTCGGCTCCCTTAAAGGAAGCGAGTGCTCTCTCGTGGCACAGAGGGGGCCGACCAGCACCCTCAGAATGCACACTGTCTGCAAAGCAGACTGCGCATTGCTGTGGTGCAGGGCAGGGGGGCCACTGCACTGCCCAAACCATAAGCAGTATAGGGGCCCCCGTGACCCCCTGCCTGTATTCTCCACCAGCCTTTTCATGGGTGGGGGAATCACCATGAAAAGGCTGGCGGAGAACAAGGATGTAATCAGCAAAGTGGAGCGCCGCTCTGGCTGATTACACCCAAGACCGCCATCACCCCATCAGGATCTTGGATCTTGGCGGGGATGGCCTTTAGTTGGCGGTCCACCTGCCAAACTTTTAATGTGGCGGCCAGACCACCACAGCGAGTCTGGTGGTCTTGTGACCTTCAGACTCGTAATCAGGCCCTATATCTTAAAGAAGAAACCTTCACCGCAACTTCGTCCAGTGGCTCCGAAGGTGACACTTCATCTTTGGACACAACCTGCAGCCTTGCCCCACTGAACTTTACCTTTTCAGAATTTTTTCCTTGAAATTAATTGTAGGTCCGAAGGTAAGCTCCAACCGGGCCCAATCTACTTCATGTATCTGACTCATGCTCCATCTCAGATGGCCATATGTTTTTTACTTTGACCCAGTCTCACGTGACTAGATGTCCGGAGTTGCTGCTATGTTCTTTTAACTGCTAGTTTTTGCTTTAAAGTTTAAAAGTTCATAACTCCGGTTCTAGTGATTAGATTTGTGTCATTTTGATGTAATTTGATTTGTTCAAATGTATGATATTGTTCTAAATTGGTGTGGATTTTTTATTCTGTGGTGTTTTCACTTTATTAGTGTATGTGTGCTGCATAACTACTTTATTCACGGCCTCAAAGTTAAGCCTCAGCGCTTTCTGCCAAGCTATCAGAAGGCTAAGCATGTGTTAATTTAGTGACTTTTGTGGTTCACACTGGCAGGGATTGTGGCTGTTTCTTGAGCAGACTTAACACCCCACTCAATCAGCCACCCAATTTCTCACAGTGGTCTAGACTGCTTGCTTGGATTGGTGCAAATGCAAGCAACCACAGATTCAAATTTCTTGCTCACTACCTTAGGAGCAAGTTATTGAAAGCCATGTATGAAATTCTCAGCTTCATCTGTCCCTAACATTGCAGCCAATCCATACAAAGCCCCATCAGTATCAGATGGTTTCTTATCAACATTCTACCCTCTTATTGTGCATGACCACCACACACTGAATCTACCTTCACACTGTATTTTCTTCGTCCCCACACTGCCCTTACTCTATAATCTGCACTTACTCTCTCAATGCCCCCAAAGACCAATCTTTTCACCTAGCATTCATCAAAGCACTGACTAATTCATCCGAGCATGTGCTCACTAATACATCCATTCATTCAATCATTAACACATTCTTCTAGTCACTGTTCCTCCACAAAAATATAAAAAACAAAACTTAAATGTGTCTGTCAATAAAGAAATGGTTACAATGACAACATAAAAACAGGTTCCTTGGCTTTGCAAATGCTTGTTAAAGAAGTTTCGCTAAAAGTCAGGACATTTTTCACAAGAGAAGGATGGGCAAGCAGCATGTTAGCTGGCATTGACAGGGAGATTCCGGCGTTTCACTCCCCACCTAGAAGGAATGTGTAGCTCCCAAGATTTTCCTATGTGGACTTTGTTTGGGAGCATATCCCTACAGCTGTTATATAGGTTACCTCAATGAAAACACCGTAGTTATCCAACATCCACTGTTTTTAGATTCAGTCTGGCTTTTATATGCCGTGTCAATTCTTATATATTTCTCCACTTCTGAGCGTCATATTGATTTTTCAGGAGGAAGGGATATGATTCACTCTGGTTCATCATCTCAGCCTCTAACACGTTTCCCATATCCCACATGACAGCCTACAGCGAAGACTGGATGCACGCCTGAGGAGTGCGAGAGGTACCGAGAAGTAATATTTTTGCTGCATTTTATTTCTAAGCTTGAGTTGGTTTGCATGTTTTTGTAACTATCTCAAAACAGCCGGGTTACCCCTGGTTTAAAAAATAAGTATTGTCTTCTGCTATTAATTTTCGGAATCAACCTGTCAAGTCATCGGTTGAACAATTTGGAACATAAAAACCCAGTGGGGTACAGGACATTGGAAACAAAGCACCCTCTCACAGCCGACCCTTAGGCGGAGACGCAATGCATGGGCAGAACAGTGTGACCGCCAAAATCAGTGCAGTGCATGTTTATAGTATGTTTGCAATAACGCACCCTGGGAAGCATGAGAAATCAAGTCTGAATACTAGAGGCACTAACCCCATGTCAGGCGCATATGGTGTGATCGATTCTTCAAAGTTTGACTAAATGTCTTTTATTTCATTGGAAATGGCCTACATTGCATTCACCTTGATGTTGCTCACAGTGATCTCGACTACACAGATGAGTTCACATAAAAGGTCAAAACAAGAGGTTGTACAAGAATTATTGATGTAAGTTGAGAGTTTAAGTAATGTATGTCTTTCTGAAAATGGTGCTGACTTACACAAAAGAGCGTGTTCAAAGAAATAAGTGAAAGTCAAAGTGGGTGATTTTCTCTGAAGATTGGCGCACCTGTCTCTAGACAGCGTTGCTCTGCTGGTGCATTTTGTATGGGCTGGTTATCATCATTAGGGTCACATTTCATGTTCTACGTGCGTTTTAAAAGAACGTACTCCCTTTCCTACTTTTCAACTACCAATAATCTAATTGTTGTATATTAACCAATTTTCAATTCTAGGTGTGTGTATTAAAGTCATCTGAAGGGGACGTACATTATGGTTTGGGGGACAATATCAAACGAGTACGCGTTTTTCAGAAAATACTTGCATATGGCAAGCAACAGGAGAATAATTCAACAAACCGAATTTACTCTCACGGCCGGATTTGCAGTGCTGGGGGCCGGTTTTGTTACTTGGGGCCGGTTTTGCAGTTGTGCTCCAACATAATCACCCCCTCCCCTGACCCAGGCGATGGCCCAACAAAAGTGAGAGGACTGCTTTGCGTTCCCAGTCCAGCCAATCTACACGTGAGTAGGCATATATGACACAAAGGCCCATATTTATAAATTTTTAGCCCTGCATTTGTGTAATTTTTTGACACAAAAGCGGCACAAATTTGCAAAATATGGGGGCATATTTATACTCTGTTTGCGCCGAATGTGCGTCAAAAATATTGACGCACATTTGGCGCAAACCTTGCACCATATTTATACTATGACGCCCGACCACACGAACGTCAAAATTCCTCCGTGTGCGTCATTTTCTGGATGCAGCAAACCGCCTTGCATAATGACATGCAAGGTAGGCGTTTCCGTCCAAAAAATGACTTTAAGGCCTGAGCGCCTTATTTATACTCCTGCGTCCTTTTGATGCACAGGAGGGGGCGGGCCTTAAAAAATGGCGCACAGCCTGATGTGCGCCGTTTTTTAAAGCCTGGGTGAGAGGAGGCATTAAGGGGCCTGTAGCCTCACTTCCATGGTCTCTCACCATGGAAGCAGTCCACGGGTGCCCTTCCCTGCCCCCAGGGACACCCACTGCCACTATCGTCCACCCCTTTAATTTTTTTAAGTGGCATAGGGGGGCCTAACTGCGGTCCCCCACATGCCACTGTGCCCAATGGCCATGCCCAGAAGTCCCCTGGGCATGGCCATTGGGCAAGGGGGCATGACTCCTGTCTTTGCTAAGACAGGAGTTATTTCAATGGGGGTTGTGCGTCAAAAAATGGCGCAAGTCCTGTTAGAGCCATGATTTTTTACTCTAACCTGATTTGCACCATTTTTTGACGCACACCCCCCATTTTTCCATTTTTTTTTACTCTGACCAGCCCGCAGCGCCGACTAACATCAATCCTTAAATAAGTGCGTACGAATGGCGTTAGCCGGCGTAAATTTTTTGACGCAAACCAGCGCCGGCGCTGGTTTGCGTCAAAAAGTATAAATATGGGCCATAATTGAATTTTGTAAGTTTGCGCCGCTTTTGCGTCAAAAAGCGGCACAAATGCAGTGCTAAAAAAAGTATAAATATGGGCCAAAGAGTGGTATCAAAGTTGCATCTATTTTGCGACTATTAAACGAGTGCCTGAATTTAAGGGAAATGATAGCAGGGGAGTGGCTTCAGTTTGTGCAGCCGGCACGATGCCACCGGGACCAAGAGGTTTTAGGGGCCTACTGAATCCTGATTATTACTATATTTTTATAATTCAAACAGCAGCCACGGGACAAATTTCCATCCTTGAAATAGGGCCCATGACACACGGGCTGAGCTACTGAATGGTAGTCAAGCTGCAGGCTTGCTCTTGTGTAGCCTGCATTCCTGAAATCATAAATAAAAGAACTACATTGCATAGAGATGTGACAATGTGCTAAATGTAATTTTGTCTTCATGTACAGGTTTAAATTGTATTGGCATCTAAGCTGAACGAATGATCAGTCTGTAGGCATTCAATTGTTTATTTCTTATGACTTTGTCCTAGGCAACCTTAATTTAGTCGGTTGCTTGCGCCATGTAGAAGCGATAAGACACCTAGGGCCATATTTACAAGGTCCAGGGTGCAGGGTGTTCCTTGCTGTGCCACACTGCACTATCGAGAAAGGGCAGAAATGTTCTGCATCTACAAGATGTGGTGCATTTCTGTCCCCTTGCCCTGTGCTGGAGCACTAATTTCTGCATTGCACCAATGCAGGCATCCTTGCACCCTAGTGTAAGGGTGCTTGCGTTGTGGGGATGATTGTTTTTGTGAAGGAAGGGACTCCTTCCTGTACAGAAACAATCAATGGCAATGATTTCCTCCTTCTATGTGTGCTGCAGAATGCAGCAGACTAAGAAAGAGGGAAAACAGGGAGAAATATATATAATTATCTCTGTTGCGTCACTCTTACGTCACCCCTGGGGTGGCATAGGCTTTTGACGCATTCCCAGGTTTACAAAACCTTGTAAATCTGGGAATACATTAAAATACATGGATGTTGCATGGGAACACCCACGCAGCCCCCATGGAAATGCTTCCCTGTGCAAAGTAAGGCAACGCAGCGACTTGTGCTGTGTTGCCTTACTCCATATCTACACGGCCACGTAAAGCCAGGCAAAGTGGCTTTGCGTGGCCTTGTAGATATTGGTGAGCAGTCTGGGCCGTCGGTGCATCACAAAAAGTGACGCACTGGAGACATAGGCTACTTGTTAATATGGGCCCTACTTCTTACCTCCACAAAGAGACACAAAACAACCATCATCCAAGCTCATTTCCTACAGACTGCAGGGAAACTAATGTTAGGTTTTATGTAGGGGGGGGGCGGAGCTCACAGAGTTCTACTCTGCGGAATTCCTAGGATTTGGCTTAAAGCTCCTTGGACCTCCTCGGAGTTCTGCATGCGGCAGAGTGCCACCTGCCCAACTGGCACCCTGGCCCAAATGGGCCCGATCTCAGAAGCACTAAGCAGTGTCAGGCCCGACCCTGCTTAGCACTTCTGAGATCTGGCACATTCAGGTCAGGGCCCTAGGCAGTAAAAGCTGCTGTTTCAGGCCTCCTGTGCTGACACAGCTCACCAGTCTGGAGCCTGAAGCTATCCACACCTTCACACTTCCCTTCACTTACTGCTCCCCTTCACAAACTTGCTATGGAGAGCGAATCACACTCCCTGTCTTGCAACAGCCTTGCAGTCATTTCCTGTGCAGTTACACACAGTCTCAGACCACCCTTTCTTTAGGGCCCAGCACTAGCAGCAGCAAACCAGCTCACCACCAGCAGTCTGGTATTGTCACAAAGTGCCTAGCCTTGCTTGCCACTGGGCTCTAAGGCACTTTCTCAGGCCACCCACATCTCTATCTGTAGGGGCTGCCAGAGTATCACTCAGCACACGGCTGATGCTCCCCTGATCTCCAGCTCCCCTTGCTGGCCTCAGCAACGTACCCCATAACATCACTTCCTTTCCCAAGGACTCTAAGAAGACAGCATTTTTGCAATTGGAGCTCTGATGGCAAGTTTCCTTATTTACAAGCACAGATCCCCACTCATATGCAAATTCTGTCCATGCCCAGTACCAGCTCCAGTGTGCACATAGAAGAGAAAGTGTAACAAGGGTCTTATCTGGGTCCCAGGGTCCCCGTAGCCAGCTGCCTGGCTCTCTGCCTACCTCTGCACCCAGGTCCCAGGCCAGTGAAAGGAGGGTGGCCTGGATCTGGAGTTGTGGCAGGTGCAGCACCGCAGCTTTCAGCAGCTCTATGCCACCGACGTCTGGCCAGATGTGCACTGCAGCCCAGTTTGAGCCACACAGCGCAAGCACAGTCTGTCTGCGCTTGCACTGTGTGGCCCATAACCAGGCTGCAGCGCTCACATGGTGAGCTCTGCTGTGCTGCTGGGGCTAGTGACATTTTTGGACGAACTCCGCGTTCCAAGAAGAGTGTGGAGTGTCAAAAAGTCTGTTAACCGGTGGAGTGGAGCTCACCGCCCACCCCTAGTATTATCTAATGAGGTTAATGTTCAGTCTTTTTTTTCATGATTTATGTACCATGCCAAAACAGGGTAGGTGCAAAAAACATAATTGATCCTTATCTTTTGTAATCTAAAATCACCCATGTACCCAGTGTGAAAAGTAAACATGCTTAATTGATATCACAGGCTTTTTAGTTGAAGAAGAAACTCTAATGTGTTTTGGAAAATGTTTCAGTTCGATAAAGTACCTCAACAGCTAAGGAGAACATAGGACTTGATTTGTAAGGCCTTTGCGCCAACGTTGCATCATTTTTTGATGCAGCTGTGGTACTTAGCAGTGCTTTACACTGCTTCAGATTTACATGACGCATTGGGCCCAATGGTTCAGTTTGTAAAGCCTTGCATCACATTATACCTGAGCCAGGCATAATTTATGCAAAAGCAAAGTAAAAATTCCTGGGCACAAAAACACGCAGAACTGACGCAGTGAAATTTACAACCTTTCACTGCGCCATTCTGCGACTTCACTGCGTCATTAAACTGATGTAGGCCTTTTGTTTATAGGAGTATTTCTCACATTGCTGGAATATCGTAATTGTTTTGAAGTGAATTTCTGACACACCTGTTAAAACGTGTGCCATGGAGTTCTATATAGTAAATACAATACATCCATTGCGTTGTTAGAGAATCGTTGGGCAGTGCAAGAAATCTGATGCATCAGGCGATGCATCAGTGTCTTATAAAAGAGGCCCAATGCACGCTTGAGGTAAACCGAAAGCGACTCAGTGAGTTGTAATCATTATGGGTCCTCTAATTTAGAACTACAAAAAACAATCTTTCAGTGTTATTACTGTGTGCTTGAGAACTTGCCCAACTGTTTATCTTTGAAGAGGCCATGACGATTGTGTATTTTTTCCAAAACCTAAATTTGTATCCATACACACATCCTGCAATTCCTCAGTGATATGCAGGTTGTAGTATTTCAATCAATCTACTTGAATGGGAATGAATAAATGTAAATCTTCAGAGACATATATATGAGGTCTTTGTGTGCAGCAAAAGTACATTTAGCTAAAGAAAGACCATGAAGGTCCAAATGAGTTGTAGATTAAAACACACAAATGTAACAAGTATAACACAAGAATGTACAAATATGACAGAGTCAAACATGTATTAATGAAAGTTAAAGTGTGCAACAAAAAACACTAGTGAAAGGGGTTTCAATAAAGATCTTTAGAAACATCAGAGATCTTGAAAGTCACCTTTTAGAAACCTAACTGTGAATAAGTGAGGTGGTGTTGACCTAGGATCTTCACATTTGACCTCAAGATGGAGTTTGACTTGGGCAAAGTTTAAGGATTTTGGTTTCTTTCCCAAGGATATTGACCTCTGGCTTGAAGCCTTGGTTTGATGCCTAGGACAGTGTTTATTGTGGAGATCTAAATGGACCGAGCAGAATGAGGATCTGCTTCAGTCTGATGAGGTACCCACTTTGTCAGAAAAATGCTATAGCATTTCCCAAAAATTCCGTAAACTGAAGCAATGGACCTTCATCACTAAGGGCCACATGTACAATGCTTTTTGCATGTCGCAAACAGTGAATCTGGCTGTTTGCGATGTGCAAAAGGCACTTCCCCACGTACAAAGTCAGTTTTGCGATTCGGTAAATGTTTTACCGAATCGCAAAACAGGATTGCGACTCGCAGTTAGGAAGGGATGTTCCCTTCCTAATTGCGACACACAGTCCCATGTATGATTGTTTTGTGACCGTGAACGGTATTTCAGCGCAAAAGTACATTTGTGACCCTTAAACTCTTGGTTAGAAGACATTTTTTATTGATCACAGCCACTTCTAGAGAAGTTGTAGATGTGATTTCCATATCTGGAACAGGCCCTCAAAGTTCCGCCTTGTACTAAACTTGTGATTTCGGAATTCTTTAACCAGGCTGCAGGCTACTTATCTCCCAGGGTATTTCAGCTACAAGCACCTCCTGATTTATGAGTCAAGGTCTCTAGAAAGATGAAGATAGCCTACAGCAAGCCAAGGTCCCACTATCCCTTGAGCTCCATTCATAGGAGTGTCTTCCACAGATCCTAAACAAATATTTTAACACATAGATAAAGGTTGGGTGGTCAGGACAACTCTTCTTGTATTCTCTCTCACATGCAAAATAGGAACATCCCTTCATCAGTCTGAATAGATATTATGCCATCCTCTTCTCTACGCTAAGCATGATCCATGCTCTGTATATATTACTGAAGGGTTCAGACAAGCATTCCATGTCTATAAGCACTTGACTGAATTGTAGCTGACCAAGCTTCACATTTACTATTGTTTGTATAGCTGGTCTGTAAAATGTGCCTCATAAAGAGGAGGTCACACAGGGTCTACTTCTGTAAAATCAAAGATGGTAACCATGTCTGGGTCATGTCTCTTCTGGCAAATCATTTTGTTGGTAGTGAGTCCAGTTTCCTTCTATGTTGGTACATAGAAACAGAGAGTCCAGGAAGATACCAGAGCAGATTATGGCAAGATGTATGGTTTTTACCACATTCCAAGTTTCATACATGCCCAGGAAGTTATCTTTACTCATACCTTTTTTATCAAGGACGTCTTCAAAGGTTAGAGTCATAATAGAGCCACCTGCCTCAGTTAATTTGATTCTCGCGTCTACCCAGAAGTATAATTTGAAACTGATGAACCTTGACTAGATAATTTACAACAGTTAACATCTATTAATACTCATTATCAGTAAGGGGTGTTATATTTCTCTTTTTGGGGTTGGGCAGAGTGACCAAAATTAATCTTTTAAATTGTATGTTAATCCTTGCCACCAGGCTTGTGTTGTTAATGGAATCCTAATAAGACATGTTAAGACAGAAGCAAACAAAAGGCGCGAGGCTGTCAACTTTTCTTTTTGGTTCACTCAGACCACATGAGTCATATCTGGCTCTGAGGAAAAAAAGACAAAGCCACAGCCACATAAAATAGCACATAGGTAGAATGACTGGCTAGCACATATAACTATCCTGCACTTATAAAGAGCTGGTAATTAATAGAAGGCACCTCTCAAAATAATCCTGGTAATATGACACAACTTTAGGCCAGAACCACTACAGACAGACGTGCTCTCCACAGTTAAATAAAAGTACATAATTTATGGCTGTTCCATATATTTCACAGTCTTAGGGCCTGATTACAAGTTTGGCGGTCCTACTGTCGCAGTGATGGCAGTCTGACTGTCGTATTACCATACATGTGGGTACATAGACAATTGACAATTGACCGCTGCGGTCCCTCCCGCACAGCTAGCAAATCTAGACAAATCCTCATTAATATCACACCTACAAATTGAAGTGACACCCTCACTTTGTTCATATGCCATGACCTGTAATGACAGACCATATACATCTGCATGGATGTGTCATTAAACCCAAACACACATTCCATGCAGAAATCCTTGCAATGGACTCACACACATCACCCACATTGCAAGAGAATGTAACGCAAATGGGATGTAGATTAGTTTGTGTGATGAACATCCAAAGCACACAATGTAAATAATCCCTGCAGAATAGGTATGGCAGCATCAGGGGAGCCCTAGGAAGTCTGCTGCCCTAGGACACATTTCACTTTGCACGTGCCTCAAAAACACCATCCATACAGGAACCATGGACTGATGAATACCAGAGACAACCAATAGTAAAATCAAGTGTCATTCCCATGTGGCAAATGTGTAAGTGTAAGTCTAGAAAGCAAATACACCAGTAACAGCATGTGTCACACATTTAGATAAAGTAGGTGTAAGGTACACCCATTAAAATGGATGCATGTCCATTCAAATTTATGCAATGATACCACAATTGAACACCCTCCATCTGTGGACAAGCAAACATCTAGCTTGTACACATTGAACAAAAGTCCAATCTACACCAAGGTGAAAAATGTAACCCAACAGATGTTGACATTGGCCAAGCCAATAGGAAATACTTACCATATGAAACAGCCCCCATTGCAATGCCAACCCAATTGGATTACCTCCCAAACAACCACCCAGCGAATATTTCCCCTTGTCCTGGGTGACTCCAGCACTGGTTCCAAAGTGAGATCTTACCAATCACATCAGATGGCTCATCAATCAGGGTGAAACAGATACAACTGTAGTCATGCATCAGAAATTATTCATGAACATCTAAAAGGTAGAAAAGTAATGGCAGGACCAATGTGTAGCAAAGCAAACAAATAAACTTGCCTCACAGGAAGGGATATCTAGTGGGCATTCCAGACACCTCAATGGAGTTGGATCAGGTTTTATATGGGTGCATCTGGTCTTGGTAGGGGTGGGCTTCACTTTGGGAGGTGTCAGCTTATTTTTTGGGTTTGTGTGGGGTATGGCTGGGTCCAGGCGGACGGGGGGCAGGTGTCACAGTGAGGACGTGAATGTGGAAGGGGTGGGTTGAGGTGTGGATGGCTTCCTTTTTGCTTTAGAAGAGAGGAATTCACATAAGTAAGGGCAAGGCCAAATATGAAACTTTCTTTGGGAAAATAGGGAGGGTACGCAGGAGGGATTAGGGGTTGGGAGTTTGAGGAAGTGCTACTGTCAGCTGTGGATTTAGGTTTTATTGGTGCTGGTGTGTGTGTGTCTGAAGTATGTTTGTGTTTTGTTGGTGTCTGAGTGTGGGTGTTTGCGTCTCTTAGTGGAATGTCTTGTGGATGTGATGGGAAAGGTGGAAGTGGTGAATGTGTCTGTGTGGGTGGAGATGGTGTCTGTAGGTATGGTGTGAGTGGTGACTGTGTCTGTGGGTGTTCAGGTGGTGTCTGAGGGTATGTTGGATGTGGGTGTTGGAGGGTGCCTGGGGTATGGCTCATGTGGTGGTTGTTTCTGTGGGTGTTGGGGTGGTGTCTGGGGGTATGGTGGAGGTGGTGCCTGTGGGTGTTGGGGTGGTATCTGGGGGTATGTTGAGTATGTTGGCTGTGTCTAAGGGTGTTGGGATGATATCTGGGGGTATGGTGGCTGTGGTGGTGGTTGTGCGTGGGGTGAGTGAGTGTTGAGTGCTTGCATGCTTGTGTGTCTTGTGGTGTTTGTGCTCATGTGTGCTGCTTATGGCTGTTGTGAATGGGGAAATTGGATTGGAAGATGAAGGTGGTGGGGAGGATTGTGGGAGGGTGGAATACTGCTGTGAAGGTAGAGGCCAGAGCCAGAAAAGATCTCTGTAGGGCAGACATGGGACAGTGAATGACTTTCAGGTATGCAACTATCTGTTGGAGCTGGATGCCCTGCACCTGCATGGGATTCAAAATGGCAATCTGACCCACAGAGATGCTCCTAAGGAAGTCAATAGCATCCTCACTCACGGCAGCATTGGCAACAGGGGCAGGGGATGAGGTGCATGGCACGAAGGAGACGGCTACCCTCTTGGTGGAGTTGTCCCAGCCAACTGGGTGGGGAGCAACTGGGGTTGAAATGTGGAGATGGAACTGGAGGTGGCAGGCAATGATAGAGTAGGTGTAGGTCCAGAGTATTCTGCCACCACTAGGGAGTGTCTACTGGAGGTCGACTCAGAAGAAGATGATGTGGAGCCAGTCTCCTCTGTGGCACTCCCCTCACCCTTTGGGCCCCTGAATCCCTCCATGTCTGATGTTTTGTGAACGGAGGTACTGTAGCCAGCTGCTTCCCCACTAATGTCAGCCCTGTCTCCTCTGCTTGCCTGTGATGATGTTGAAATGACAAATACAAATAAGGTCAGTCCACATGTCTGAACACACCTGAACAACAGCTTTGAATACAAACATTACCATAACGTACAGTAGTCCACAGCCACAAGGTTCTCCAACGTTCCTCCAACATTTGCAACACCACATGCATGCCTGCTGTATGAACTGCAATCATTTGCACACAGGAAAATCAGAATCACAGACAACTTTAATGGCATGAGTGAAGTTGTCCAATCACAATACTCATGATCAAGTAGGAGACCTTGTCACCTTGAATGGTTTGGCTCTTATAGCCACTCACTAACCTGTTGCCATCAAATATAATGGCAAAGCAAAGGGCATTCTCACAGATTCCACTGAAGGTCCTGCAATCAGCAAATTTTCATATACAGAATACCACATTACCACATCATGATGAAATGATGTGGAAATAATCCAGCCATGTTGCAGTAAGAAGTACAATAGCCTGAAGAAGGTGACATGTAAACACCCATGTCAGATTGTACAAAATCTCCAAGGGTAACTTCACAATATGTACATTGTCTAAATAGCATAATGGAAGTTGTACTAATGTTGTTTTGCTAGATAACGCATCTTGCACAGAAAAGTACAGTTGAGGCAATATCATCAAAATGTCTGGGAGATTTGTCTACAAATATCCACAGCACAATGAATCAACTAGACCTAGGGTAATCACCTGTTTCATCTGGTACTGCTGAGAATACCCTTCTAACATTGTAAAACTAAAAGGCAATTGTCCATTCCTCACCACAAGAGGATATAAGGCAGGGTGGTTAATAAAACAGAGTGTACTATGATCAAACGCTGCCTGACTCCGCCAGACCTTTACCTGCCCGGAGGAATGGCCTCACTATACCCACTCCACTTACCAACGACGGCCAGTGGTAGTACGTTGGAGGCATGTTTAATCATTGGACCATGCCAAATCCAAATGTGCACCCTTCTCCTCACCCCTCCTCTCCCAAACCCCACCACTGCTTCAATTGATTCCAAAATCTATTTTTTTTACAAATCTTACTTGTGTCCAGCTTTAAATTATACATCAAAGGATCTTTCATAAACGTTGGGGGTGAGAGCTCAATCCATTTTTTACAAACGCTCTCTTTGCCACAGGCATCATATAAAACAACAGCTTAGAGCCATCCCTACTTATCCGCTGGGATCCTATCAAACATCCAAAAAACAGAAGCGAGGTGCTTACCTTGAGTCTTATAGAGAGTATTTCACTTATAGCATCATCAACCTATACCCAAAATTTGCTGAGCTTGGGACATTCCAGGAACATATGGACGTAATCTACTGCCAGGGTCCCACACTTCCTGTATCTGACCATATTGTCCTGATTGATTCTAGAAAGCTTTGCTGGTGTCCAGAAAACTCTGTGAACTGAGAACAAATGATTCCTCCTTAACGCAGCAGGCTTGACAATATTATGTAAAAGTGTATTAGATACTTGCCATAAGTCTTTGTGCTGGAGCTCCGGCAAGCACTCTCCCCATAGCTCCTCTGGTAAGGTGAAATCACCGTCCACGATGTCCATAAATAGTCAGTACCATCTGGCCACCTCCTTCTTCAACGGGATTTCCAGGCGCCACTGATCTTCCAACTCATTTGTGCCTCCCAACTCCACTTATAAATCCTTCACCCAGCTGATAATCTGAAAGTACTTGAATTTGGACAAGTTACCCCCTACCTCCCCATTCAGGTTTTCAAATGATCTAACCTCTCCATTATAGCAAAGTTGTCCCCAATATAAAAAACCTGCAGCTTTTAAGGGGGTTGCCAATGCATCCTTGGTCCACTCCGGTGACCCTAGGGAATCCCAAATAGGGGCCTTATTACTATAATACGACAGTTCTGTGGCTCTCCTGATCGCATACCACATCCTTGCTAAATCTTGTAACACCTTAAATCTAATTTTCTTGAAGTACTTGGGGTCACCAAACTTATACATAAAACTTGTCTGTAACTCATTATCCTCTACCATTGTGATCAGAGCCTGCCCCAGCTCAGACCGACGTGGGTGATTAAAGGTCTCCCTCACATTCTTCAAAAAGAAGGCCCACGCATAGTATTGCATATCTGGCACAGCCAACCCTCCTTTTTCTTTCCTCCTTCTCAGTTTTTTCCAAGAAATATGTTCACCTTTAGATGCCCAAATGAAACTGCGAATTTTTTCTTGAAGTTTCCTTAAAGAATCTTTGCTAAACATTAATGGTATTGAATTAAAAATAAATGTAAACTTGGGGACAATCACCATCTTAATTAAATTATCCCGACCAATAATAGTTAAAGGTAGATTTAATCATCTCTTCAATAGGATATCCACCTCCCTCATTACCTTCCTAAAATTTGTTTCTGCGAGTTTATTTATATCCTGTGTTATAGTAATCCCTAAGTATTTAACCTCCTCCTTCTTAATTACAGGACTACCTACTTCCATATTCCAAACCATCACCTCCGTCTTTCGATTATTAACTGCATACCCCGAAATACTCCCCAAATCTCTCATCAGTTCTTCCACCACCAAATTAGTCTGAGTTAGATTAGAAGTATAGATCATTAGATCATCTGCATACAAGGAGACTTTCATAGAAAAATTCCCACTCACAAAGGGGAGAATTCGCTGATCATTCCTAATTCTAGTAGCAAGTGGCTCAATATACAAGTCAAAAAGAAGCGGGGATAACGGACACCCCTGCCGCGTACCCCTTCATATCTCAAACGAGGAAGTAAGTTCACCATTAACCAAAATTCGTGCACAGGGATCAAGATACAGTTTCTGTAATGTCCTAATAAAGTGTCCCCCAAGATTATAACCTTCACATACCATAAATAATCCCAATTGACTCTATCAAAAGCTTTGGTTGCATCGACCATCACAACTGCTAAAGGGGAGTGACATGTGGTGGCCAAATCGACCGAGGCTACCAACCCATGTGTCAAATCCTGCATATGTCGTCCTTTCAAGAACCCTTTCTGATCAGTGTGTATCAGCTTCCCCATAACAGCCCCTAATCTGTCTGGCAAAATTTTTGCAAAGATCTTATAGTCACAGTTTAGGAGGGATATTGGACGATAAGATTCACAACACCTAGGATCCTTCCCTGGATTTAAAATTATAGTGATAATAGCTTCCCTCCGGGGGGTGTCTCCCATCAGTCACCAGAATGTTATTAAAAGGTTCTCTAAAAAAAAACCATAATACTACTGCCCAAGACTCTATAGACTTCGGCGGGCAACCCATCAGGCCCTGCCTCTTTACCTGATTTACCCAAATTTAGCGTCTGCTCAAGCTCTACCATATCAATTGGCTCATTTATCCCCTTATTCTCCTCCTCACTTAGAGATGCCAATTCCAATCCCTCTAACCATTCCTTCACCAAATCTGCTGAAACATCTAAATCCTCAGTGTATAATTCCTTAAAAAAGTTTAAGAAAGTGTCTTCCACCTCTTTCTTGCTCTTCCCAACCTCCCCCGAAATTCCGTCCCGGATTTCTCCCACCCGGTTCCTAACTATACCAGTTTTTATCTTCCAGGCCAACAGTTTGCCGCTGTTCTCACAATATTCAAAATGAGACACCCTGTTGGCCTCACATCTCATTCTAATCCGATTATCTACAACTGCTGCTAACTCCAAACGAGCCTCTTGATCTTGTTTATATAACTGATTAACTTCTTCCTCCTCCAAATCCATGGCTGCCAATCTCTGCTCAACCTGCCGAATCACATCACAAATACTGTTGACACACTACTGTCTGTGGAACAACATGAACTGTATACCCATCATATAAAACTATTTTCCAAGAGATTTTGGCATGCACACAAATGTGATGGAATCATACATCATTCCATGAAAACAGGTCGATCGTGTACAAAACAGTATTGGAAATTATACTACAAAAGTGCAAGATACATCAGCTAACATGTAGGCACAAATACTGATGCCAGCAGTGATTTTACCCAAATCATTTATTTGTATATTCCCTGCTTCCCATGGGAAAGTATTGTTCGGTGACTGCACACAAAGGACAGTGTCTGCTATGTCAAATGTATGATGGCCACTACCACTTGAGAGACAGTGGTGGAGTGCCACCACTCTTGGCACACTGAAGACAAGTGGCCTGTTGGGTACAGATGCCAATATACTCTATTGAGCAGACACATGGCTGAGTACAGTGATCTGCACTGAGATTGCTTAAGACATCTGCGCTTGCTAGTCATTTTTGCAGAAGGTATGACTTCACTCTCTCTGTCCTTCAGGTTGCCACACACTCTACATGCCAAATTGCTGTTGGCTACATGATGTACTGTAATGCATGGTAGTGATGGAAATATGAGTGTCATGTAGGTTCAGTCTACTCAGTCCGCAGAGACCAGGGAATGTCACATGTCTCTCCCAGTATGGGTCATAATCTAGGTTGGGGTGAAGTAACTGTGACAATACAACTGTGGCACTGTGGTCACTCCCTGTATCCCAGCAGGTTTGTCATAAGGGCAATATGAGGCTCTGGTGGCAAACCTGCCCAGAGTTCCTCATTCATTTGATTAGATTATGAATAGGTCCAGAGGTAATTTACGAATCTAGTCCACATGTGCACTTAGTATCATTCTCAATGTGTGTCTTTCATTCATGACATGTCCCTTCCTTCCACAGCCCTGTTGTCACCTTCACACAAGTCACATGTGCTCTGTGCAGGCTCATTACATGACTGACCTTTCCAAAGTGCAAAGAGTGTGTTGGTTCCTGGGAGACCATGATATGTGATTCAGTAGCTTGGTCACATAGTAGAAACTGTGCAATGCATGCCTTTGTTTGTTGGATGCCATCTCTGGAGGTTGGATGCATGTCTGAAAGCATGTTCTGTGGTACAGGTACATAACACAGAACCCCACCCCCTGATATGGCATGAGTCTGTATTTTTCTTTGCAAATCTTCACACAGGGACAGACACTTTCTGTACCCACCATGCCAGTCCTTCATTGTCATCCATATGCGTTGTCTGAGATTGTACTCTGGCAGTGGCCTGTAGGAATTGCATTCAGGAAGTCATTCTCACAGAGTGTGTATGTGTTGGTCCATCCATACCATGATTTGTCTGTTGCATCCATGCAAGTCAACACCCATCAAAAGAAAGTGATATGTAGAGCCATCACCTGTAAGGTGCGGACCCTGGGGTCCACAGCTGGCAGAGCGCTGACTGTCGCAAGAGGTGGGAGGTCCTGAGACGATGGGCCTGGAAGATCGCAGAGGCCCAGCTGGGACTATCATCCCAACGTGGGTGGGGAACCCGTCAGACAATGACCCCCGGCACCAAATGGCCTGCATCCTAGCAGTGGCCTATCCGGAGCTTGATGGGCATCTGAGGGCAGCACAGCAGCCACAAGGGGGTGAGTACAGGGCATATTTCTGTCAGTCCCATTGCCAAGTGATTGAGTGAGGTACTGACAGCTCACCCTGACATTTAGGGATGAGTCATGTGTCACACAGTAGATGAGAGATTATTTTTGTTGACATGTCATGTGTTTTACACTGATGTACTTTGGCCTATTGTACCAGGGATCTAGGACTTCACTGGGTACCACTAGCATGAAAAGACATATGGCTGTGTACAAGTATCAGTCTTGTACAGTTTGATGTTGTAGTGTGTGTATTTTCTATCCAACAGACCACTACTCCTCAGTGTTCCAGGTCAAAAGTAAGTAGGTAATGGATCCCTGTCCACAGCCATGTGTCTGTGTAAATGTGTATGTTGGCATCTGCCACCCAGAAGCTTGCTTTCCTTAGTGTCTGATGGGTTCTGGTGCCTTACTGCAGTCTGTAATGTGAAGGTGTCTGACATACACGTGGCAGGGCTTACATTTTACTTTGTATTCAGCTATAGATCACTACTTTCCCTTGGTAAGTTGTGACTGTGCATTGACATGTTTTATGTTCCATGACAGTTGCCAACATTCCTTTGGCCTACTTGTTAGCATATGTCCCTTTCTCTTTATTATACATATATGAGCGTACGTTTCATGCATTGTCTAACTATGTTGATGGGATGATATCTTTATTCCCACATATATTTTTGTGCATGACAAACCCAAAGGGCCCCCCCACCCAGCTACCAGTCTGTCCCGTTCACCTCCAAGGCCTCCACTGCACTCATACCTCTCCCCCAACAAAAAGAAGCCCACCCGTCCCAAGCAGAAGACCACCCCTTCCGAGAATAAAACCTCCCCTCCCAAGCCTAACCCTTCCCTCCCAAATCCAATCCACCTCCAACCCCCGGATAATCCCTGAGGTGGCTGACTGCCCCCTTGATGCTCCTTCTTGTGGAGGTTCCATGGCAGTTGGGAGTCAGTTTCTGTACAACACTGTGCTATTTTATTAACTATGATATGGACTGGCCAATGGCCTTGGAATTTTTTGAATCCACTATTTAATAAACCCAAGAAGTTGTTTTGCTTTGGGTTCCTGAGTGACTTGTGTTGTCTCCCAACAGTTGTCTGTGTTTCAGCCTGCTTGCTGCTACTTTTGCTATTGTTAGCATTATCTGACTTTGTGGGCAGTGTATGTTGAGAGTATGTTCATAAGGGTGTGAATCCAATGGCAGTGCCATGGCATTGTGTGGTGTTTGTTATGGTGAGTATTTCATCTTGTGTTGCCCAGTGTGAGCATGTAAGGTGTTGGACATGTCCCCTGATTTGACTCATGTATTCATCTGATATGTGTCAGCTTGAGGTTTGTTACTGCAGACATGGAGTGTGTTCAATTGTGCTAGCTTGGTTTGTAGTTGTGTGTGCATGTATATATTTATCTGTGTGTCCCTTGCAGCTGGTTCCTGTTGGGCTATGTCCCATGCATTTCTAATTGTATATGTTTTATAAACTTGTACTTCCACAGTGTGCAGATGGTCATGACATTTGTGTATGCAACTGTTTGTCCCTGGGACACGTGTAGAGCCCTTTCCTGTGCACATGTTGTTTTATGGGCATATGTAAAGTGATACGTGTCCCAGTGCAACCTCCTTCCCTGATTGTTCCTGGTACCCCATCCTAATAGTGCAAGTAATGTGTGGATATTGCCCTTTGTCTATTTGTCTCTCTATGTATTGTGCATGCCATTGTCCTTCCATTGTGCTGTGATGTGTGTGGTGTGTGTCCATTGCAAGGTTGTTTAATGGTGGTGTTGCTTGTGTTTAATGCCACAATGTTACGTATGTGTGTTGTATGTGAAAACAATCCCTGGCCTGTGTGGAATGTGGGTGTGTGAGTTGTATTTGGTTATGTGATGTTTGTGTGTTGTTGGTGATGTGTGTGAGAATATTGTGTAGCTTTCACTGTCCCTGTGCCTGAGATGTGTGGCCATGCATTTTTGTGTAGTGTTGCTGAGCAGTGTGATTGGCCTGCCCAAAGGGGGCATATTGTGACTGTGCAAGTATCCTACAGGTATCTGGTTCAAATGCGGGACACAACCCCTAGTGTACTTGCTGACAGTCGCATGTCCCCTTAAGATGTGGATGACACGATACGATCTGTCGTTAAGGCTAATCACACAGGTAGGTGTGTGTACTTATGGTCATGGCATCCACAATAGCATTGATTTGGGTCTCCTTCGATGATCACCAGCAGCAGTAGGACGTGTGTGATGGGTTCTAAGATGGCACTGGGCACGTAAATTTGCCTGGAAGTGAGTGTCTCCCCTTATACTGTCTGTTTTTACCTTGTGAGACGTGGTGGTTGGACAGCCACGGTCACACTGGTGGTGTGCAACCTCATAATCTTTCTAGTGGAAACACTGTCTCACCCAGCCTGTTTGTGCTTCCTTGTGACCATGGCGGTCTGTGCTGCCTGGGTGAGCCGGAAGAACTGCGCCGGTCTTTGCACCATAGGCACCACATGACTCATTATATGGCAGTCCGACCGCCACCGCAGCCATGGCAGTCGACGGACCACCAAAGTCGTAATCAGGTCCAAAATCTGTAAAGGAGGCCAAATCATAAAATGCCTAAAATGCCAAAAGCTTGTCTTCCATGACATAATTACATGGATGTTTGAACCCGTTTTTTGGTTTACCCAGGCAACTAAATTACAGGAACCATCATATGTAATGTCCCTTTCACATACTTTGAAGTTCATACCAATTTCTTTTTTAAAAGAACAATTGAATTCCAAAAATAGGCTTCCTATATTTTGGCTATAGCTTGATGCCAGTGACATCAGTAGATTTAACATTAGTTGGAAGTTCAGTTTTAAGTCTCCTGCAGTGATTCCGCCTGATGCGGCCATAAACATCCGGTAACTTGATCTTCTTACTTGTTATTTTGTACAACATCATCTAGACTCAACCTTTACAATATGTTAAGTGTACATGACACATTCTGAATACATCTCTTGAATCTGTATGGTGGTGATTAACATTTCTAACATGGGTGTTCCTCAACATGTTAGAGAATCATCTTTGACATGTTAAGTGACCCCTCCTCCCATTTAATCATGTGTCTATTTTATGAAGTCTATAAATCCATTGAAGGTTCAGCCACCAACTGCTGTGTTGTTGGTGTTGCAATATTTAGCAAAAGGAAGTTTGGGGCATGGTTGTTCTTAACACCTATAAACACATCACACTTCTTGCGTTTGGTCTAGTAGTCTACACAGAATTAAATATAAGCAAGCAAGCATTCACAAACGACCATCCTGTAGGTTTGACTCACTCTTAAAATTTAAACCTACCATTCATTTTTATAGGATGTATCATATTTTAAAAAATAAATTACCTGTGCCTTACGTTTCTGTGAGGGCACCACTAGAGCAGAAGTTGTTAAGACCACATAACATGCTTTGAAATAATTAAAATATGTCCAGAGATTCTGGTCTATAAAGGCTATGTTAAAATCCTCTGCAATGTCTGACTGGGCTTGGAGAGATGTTTACCATGGTTATTACACTAAGTTAATACCTCTAATGCAAAGTTTATAAGGATGGCTGTGCTACATTTTAATGGCCTTATTACAAGTTTGGCGATCCCAATGCGGGACTGCCAAACTCACGGGAAGGATGCCACAGCCATGGTGATGGGGTTCCCCCTACCTTATTACAATGTTCCCCCTGGTCTGACTGGCGGAAATATTACAATAGAGCATTCTTGTTGGTCAGACGGGCGGGAACAGTACTATGAGAAAGCAATCAGCTCCATTAAAGGAGCCGAGTGCTATCTCATAGCACAGAGGGAGCTGCAAAGCAGATAGTGCTCATTTCGATGGTGCTGTAGCCCCCTGCACTTGATTTCTTCCAGCCTTTTTCATGGTGGGGAAATTACTATGAAATGGCTGGCAGAGAACAAAGTTGTAATCAGCCAGGCGGTGCTCTGTTCAGCACTGCCTTGGCTGACTGCAACCAAGACCGCTGTCAGACAATTGGAACTGCCAGGGTCATAACAGAGCAGTCCGACCACCCGGAGTGCGGCGGTCCAAGTACCTCGGACCGCTACACTGGTAATGAGTCCCTAAGTCCTTACTGCAAGCACTATACAAGTAAAGTATACTGATAATGATTCTAGAAAGTGAGACAGGAGTTCCTTTCAAGGGAACAGGGACTCAAATGTTTAACCCTCCAGATAGACATCAGAGCTACGAGAAACAAAGTCACCTAAAGCCTGATCACTTTGAAGTTACTTAATAAAACTCCTTGAACTCTGTGCCTTCCAGTTCTGCATCTTTATTTAAATCTATTATCAAGATCAAGTTAATTGTTGCAGAAGCGGTTTGTACAAACAGTATTATTGATGGACAGGAGTAAGAACCATTTAACTTCAGACATCTCTTGAATATCCAGTTTTGAAAGAGAGACAAGGTGTCTGGCAAGCCCATTCATAGATATAACTCAGAATAATCATTCCACTTATTTTACAAAATTTCTAAGTCTTTTGGAATTTTATGAAAGGGGTCGCATTCAGGTTGACAGCAATGGGTGGCAGGATCAATCTCTCATTCTCATACGAGGAACATAAAATGGGCTCTATTTGACAGGGTAGGAATTTAACTAATTAATGGCCAGTTCAGAACTGTCTCTTTGACAGTCTTTCTAGACTGAGGAGTCTTAAAGGTTGCGGAGATGTTGAAAAGCATCTGTATCAATTAATTTGTTAAATCACATAGACATAGAGCGCAGTCAATAATCATGTGTGTCATAGTGTTTGAATTATTTCCAGGTTGAAACTGTAATGGAGCTTGCCCAAAAGGGAGTTTAGCTGCGAGGCTCTACATTTTTTTAGCATTTTTTAAATTTGTTTAAGAAAGGAAGACCAATGCTGCAATTATAGTAATCAAATACATTTTGGTTCAGCATTTGGGCTTTTGAGAAGTGGTTTCACATACCTAATTTTGGAATGTCTGGGCGACGCTATGTATAAGGAAGGCATTTTTCAATCACTGTCTTTGTGACAAGAGGGACTTATTTGATATCTTTGCCAATTTGGGGAGAAGAAAATCTGTTGAAAAACTAGTTGGTTTGCTGGCATATCTGACTTCTTGCATCATATATTGAGTTATGAGATTGGAAATGGATTTTCTAAGAATGTGTGTCGGAGTCAAGTGGAAGAGGAAAGGAATACATACATTTTGGGTCATAATTTTTTTTACAGAGCAACCTCAGTGAAACCATTGCATTTTTTTTTTCAAAAACATGAATGATTTGAGGTTGGAGTATTTTATTTATCATCTTCAAGAGCTTTCTAGAATAAGAGCCCAATTATGAGTTTGGCTGTTGGACCGCCAGATGGCCAATGCGGTGTCCTAAAAAGACCGCAGGGTCGATGGTCTCCTGCCCGCCATTTTACAATGTTACAGCTTGCCTAGCAGATGTATACCTGATGGCGGTAGAAGTATATTTTCACATTTATCCCATTGCAGGTCTGTGTCGTGCTGCATGGGCCTCCATTTGCACCTTCTTTGTCCCCGTGCTGTGGGACTCCTGTGCACGCTGCCTGGTGTTCGGAGGGCTCTCCGAGCCCCTCTGTCTTCCCCTACTGGGAAGGGGCCCCCAGGTCCCTCCTGGTAGCAGCCAGCACAATTTTCCTGTCCAGTTTTGTGCCAGATCAGGGGCTGGGGGTTCCTGAACTGGTGTAGACTAGATTATGCAAGGTGGGCACCATCTGTGCCCTTCAAAGCATTACCAGAGGCTCTGGAAGGCTATCCCTCCCATGCCAGTAACACCTACTTCCATAGGGAGAGGGTGCAACACCCCTTTCCCAAAGGAAATCCTTTGTTCTGCCTTCCTGGGCGTAAGCTGCTCAAGCAACAGGATGGCAGAAACCTGTCTGTGAGGTGGCAGCAGCTGGGGCTGCCTGGAAAACCTAGGAAGGCTAGTTTGGCAGTACTCTGGGTTCACTGTGAAGTGTATGGGATTGTGCAATCAATACTAGAATTAGTATTGGGATACAATTCTCAGTTGTTAGAAACCTTGCATGGCCATATCAGGGTTACCATTGTGAAGTTGGACAAAGGTATAGACCTATGTCCAGTGTACACGTAAAATGGTGTCCCCACACTCATGAAGCCTGGGAAAATGGTCCTGGACGATGTGGGGTCACCTCTGCTAGTGCGTGGTGCCCTCACACCCAGGTACTTTGCACCCAGCCTTCAGGGTTGGAAGGCTTGACATATAGGTGACTTATAAGTGACCTGGTGCAGTGTAAATGGCTGTGAAATGGTGCATGCACTATTTCACACAGGCTGCAATGGCAGTCCTGTAGAAGCCTTTGCATGAGCTCCCTATGCGTGGCAACAGTAATGCTGCAGCCCATAGGGATACCCTGGAACCCCAATGCCCTGGGTACCTAAGTACCATATACTAGGGACTTATAAGGGGTGACCAGTACACCAATTTGGGAAGAAATACTGGGTTACCAGTATGTAGTGACAAATTTGGGAACAGCGAGAGCATAAGCACTGGGGTCCTGGTTAGCAGGATCCTAGTGACACAGTCAAGCATGCTGACAAAACAGTCAACCATACTGACAAGTAGGCTACAAACCATAAGCACTGGGGTCCTAGCTATCAGGATCACAGTAACACAGTAAAACACACTGACAAACAAGCCAAACATGGGGTAACCATGCTAGAAAGAGGCTACTCTCTCACGGACACACACACACACACACACTCACACACACACACACATATATAGATACATATCATTGTTTTTATATTTGGTTGCTTGTTTACAAATCTTTTTATTTTTAATTTGTTGAATTGATTAGTAATTATGTGAATTATTTTAACTGTACATTAATATTTGATTTCAAATAATGTGGCAATGTACTGTTGTAATTGATAATTTATTAATTAAATTATTGATTTGAAAATATTTATGAATTTAATAAAATTGTATATAAATGTAATTTCACATATTTTTTATATTATTTATTTCCTCACTATTATTTGTTAAATTAAAGTATATTGTTAATTAATTTCAGGTATTATTTTAATTTGGTTTTTGCAGGAGTTGGATGCTTGCGTAGTAGAATGGGAAGTGTACACTCCATAAAATTGCTTCACCGAAGTGTCATTTTCATGTGCCATGCCTTATGTATGCCTGCCATCTGGACTTGCCAAAGCTACCAACATGCTACACAGGATACTTGATAATTACATGTGCAAGGCTGAATTCTTGCAACCACAATGACCATACAACAACTAGGTGACCTCTCCATTCTCACAGCTGTGCCACATACAGCAGATCTCAGTTCAGTTGTAGCCAACAATACGTCCCTTGGTAAAGTAACTTTCAATATTTCACGAACAAGTTTATGCACATATCTATTTTGCACATACATGAGTTACCAACATTTTGAGATGATGCCAATGAAATCCAGCTATCGCAGATACAAAAGTGAAACATACTGGAGTAGTTGACATGGAAATACCCATGTCACAATTGATACATTTTAACAATGTACTGCTCAAACAGTGACACCTTTCCCAATAGAGTCAGGGAGGTAGTATCAGTGTCACTCTGATAGGTCTCACATGTAGTATTGAAAGGAAAAAGAATGACGTCATGTCTAAAATGTCAGGGAGAGATGTCTCCAGAATACGCACAACAATGAATCAGTCAGCCCCAAGATAGTCACCACTAATGTCTGACACCCATTACAATGACATCCTCTGAGTGTGTCTGTCGTTCACATCTCTACCTTACATGTTGGAAAGACACAGAACTTGCAAGGGAAAATAGAAGGGCTCTGACCTGTTGCCAATGAGAAGCAATATCACTATCCACATCTAAGATAGGCCAACCCTGGTATCTGCCTATGGATGAATACCTGAAACACATGTGAAGTCAACATTACTGCAAGTCACTCCATGATGCATGACAACAGTCAGGGAACAATCCTCACTCATTCAATATGTGCAGTGCACTTTTCCATAAGATGGCACATTAAGGGCATCGGTGAATACAGAGTAGTTCCACATTCTTAGCCTAAATGTCATGCCTCTCACTGCTATTGCAGTCCTACAAGACAAACGACAAACAACATACTATGACGCATGAATGTATCGGTCAGACAATCAACAATGCTGACACACTCTTGTATGTGGCATGACATGAAATGGATCAGCATTTTAAATGTGCTATTCCACTAAAAGTTTTCCAGGCAGATATATGTGAGGGAATACAGGCATCATCCCATCAACATGGGTAGAACATGTATTTAATTGCAGAATAAGGATTTTTCCTGAAGGAAAAATTACACATGCTGATGTACGCATAAGGAATACTGGCTACAGTCATGAGACATAATTATACTCAATGGACATTCCCTACTTACCAAGGGAAAGTAGTTTGCTACATCTGCAAACCATTAACCATATAAGCCATGTCACATCTATACTGGGCATAAACACATCACAGACTGCAGTGAGCCACCAGCACACATCATACACACGAGAAAACGTGCTTATAGATGGTAGGTGTCTACATACACATATGGCCACACACATGGAAGGGAACAGGGATCCACATACCACTTATCTTTTGTTTGTGACTTTCAGGGGAAGTATCCTGTGGGTCCGAAATTACACCCACTACAACAAACAAAAAGTACATGAACGATCACTGTACACAGCCGTTTATGGTCCCTGCAGAGAAAGTTGTTTGAGGATTCCCCCCAGGTTTGTACCAGATCCCAGGTTCAGAAGGCAAGGTAGACCAGTTTGATACACATGACATGTCAACACAAACAATCTCCCATCTACTGTGTGGCACATGACTTATCCCTAATTGTCAGGGGGAGCTGTCAGTACCCCACTCAGGGGGCAGGAAATTGTTCTCTACTTACCCCCATGTGGTTCCTGTGCTGCCCTCAAATGTCCATCCAGTTTCGAGTAAGTCACTGCCAGAATGCGGGCCATTAGGTGAGTTATTGTCTGACAGGCACCCTTCCCACGTTGGGAGGACAGGCTCAGCTGGACCTCCGCGATGTTCCAAACCCAATGTCTCAGGTCCTCCAACCTCTTTCTGCAGTGGTCGCTCCAGCAGCTGTGGACCCCAAGGTCCGCACCTTCTTGGTAATGGCTCTTGAATCCTTTTCTTCTGATGGGCATTGGCTGTTGGGGTTATGCATCATGTTCATGCACCATAAAACATGCTTCTGGACATATGTGTCCATCCTACAGAGATAGCATCCAACAAACAAAGGCATGCATTGTCCATTTCCTGCTCTGTGACCAAACCAATGAGTATAATACCACAGGGTTCCCAGGATTCATCATACTTGTCTGCACATTGGGACTATCATTAATGCAATAAGCCTGTATAAGACAAGTATGACCTGTGTGATGCTGTCAACAGGGGGGTGGGAGTAAGGGACCAGCCAGGGGTCAGAGACACACATTGACAGTGATGCCAAATGCACGTTCTACACAGATCTTTGTCTCTCTACTAAAATCATTTACATACTCATCAGGGAAAGAACAACAATAAACTGCATTTTCTCTCAGATCCTTTATTAGTTCACATGACAGGATATATATACTTGGATACAGGAAGTGTCACAGTGTCACAATTGCATAGCCAAAAGACTCAACATCAGCCTAGACTTGGACCTATACTGGGAGATACATTTGACAGGCCCAGGTCTTTGCAGGCTGAGCAGATATAACCTACATGGAGCTCCATTCCCTTCACTCCCAAGCATGCCAGTACATCATGCAGCCAACAACATATTGACATGTGATGGCAATGTGGCAGCCCGAAAGGCAGACTGAATAAGGAAATGCCTTCTGAATAATAGTTTAGTAAGGCCAGATGTGGTTTGAAATATCACAGGCAACATACACATAGCTCAATTCACACACAGCTGACACATACAACATGCATACACAGCTCATGCTGTCATGCAAATACATGTGGTTCCAAACTGACAACATCCATGTGTAAAGTGATGTATGGGGATGGCTGTGATGGTCACCTCCTCTAGCTTTGTGCATCCAACATAAGGTACAACAGGATACACTCAAAACAGACACAAACACACTAAAGAGTAAGGACCCAACATCTGGCACTGAACACAGTTACATGAACCTTGACTCTCCCATTGATGCCACACCAACTCCACCTATGTGGCCTTGACTTTACAGTCTGGCAAACTTGGGCACAATCTAGCTTGTGAGGAGGGAACAATGGTGAAGTACAGTAAAAAAAAACTGGACATGGGGAACTTACCTGCTAATCTGGTGTACCACAGAGCTATCCATACAGCGGTAGGACCACCTCCACTAGCATCACCAGCGTCTCTGGGGAGAAGGCAGGGGCCCTATCACCTGTTGGATGTGGCATGATTGCTCCCAGAGGCGGTACACAGCACCTCAGGTCATGGATGTCTTGCTGGCAGCACTGTCAGGAGTCAACTGAGGGATTTGTAAGAACATGGTGGTCATGTCAATCACATATGTGGCTGTCACCACCGGCAGACATAGCCATTGGCCTGCAACTGCCACTGGCAACAACTTTAACCTATGGCTTAGTCTGCTGTAGTAGCAACCACCGACCACCATGATGAATTCCACCGGTGGCCGTGGGCAGATCATAATATCTGGTGGAGTAGGTCAGGCACCCGCCCATTTAGAGGCACTAAAAGCATTATATGGCTTAGAGAAATGAATCACAACTCTGAAAAAATTGTTATTACCAATGACAAGTGCTTGTCCTTTCCTGTAATGTGGGTCCTTGAGGTGGACAGCATTTTTGTTCATTGCTTGCCACATGTGGCAACTTGCTTTGTGGCACAGCCCCCCTTCAGTAATTTAAGTCTTGGTACATCAAGTCACAGTCCAAGTGGCAAGTATTATGCACAAACATGCTGTCCTGATAGATGGTGTGTACACATTTGTGGCAAAGCAAGGGGGAAACATGTTGATTCTGTGTCATTGACAGTGCTGATGTGTACTTTGTATCATGTCCTCAACCTATGACATGCCTTGCCACAGTTTGTCATTGACCTGCCTAATGTATGTTGCAAGAGAGACATTAAGTGATGGCTAACCTCATTACTTGTCCTACATAGGTACCCAGAGAGGGGAAGGATCAGACTGCCGTCCACTGTCAGACCTCCAGACCATGGAAGAAACACACATTATCTGGATCTATCATCTGAATCAGCAAGCAATCGTAGATCTCTGTCGTCAGTTGGATACCATCCACGACACAAGTCATTGCAGTGTTGCACTTCCTGGCCAAAGGGTCCTTCCAAAATACCCTTTTCTGCTGGGATGTCCCAGCCTATGTTCAGTCTTATTTTGAAGGATGTACTCTCAGCAATGTTAAAACACCTGGACATCTACATCAAGTTTCCTCAACATAAGAATTTTGCCCATGTGAAGGCTGACTTCTGTGGTGTGGCACACATCTCATGTTGCGGGAGTCATTGATGGTACACATGTTGCCTTGGTTCCACCGCATGGCAATGAACAAGTCTCTCATAACAGGAAGAACTTCCATTCCATCAATGTCCAAGTTGTTTGTCTGGTGGACCTCCACATATCACAGGTCTGTGCCTGTTATCCAGGTTCAGTCCATGATGCCTTCATCATGCCGAACAGTGCAGAGGGCCTGGCTGGTTGATAAGTCACATATGTCCTGTTTTTTTGTATGCAATGTCTGCTGCACAAAGTTGAATGAGAGAGACTCATAGTTGCACATATGTCCCAATCCATTACAGGGGAGTCTGCATACTTGAACCGTCCATGGTTGTTGACATTGGTGAAGAACCCAACTATGCCATGGGAAGTATGCTTAAACAATGCCCATGGAATAACACAGCGTGTCGTGGAGTGGGCTCCTGAAGACAGATTTAGGTGTCTGGACAAGACAGGTAGAGCCCTCCTCTACACATCCAAGAAAGTATATAAGATCATGGTGGCATGCTGCATGCTCCACGACATTGCCCCAAGAAGAGACATCCCATATATTCCTGATTAGGGGGAGCTGGCAGTACCACCGGGTGGGGATCCAGAAATGCCAAGTGAGGATGACAGTGAGGAAGAGCAAGGTGAAGACTTGCGGTCCGATCTCATCAATCACTACTTCACTTGAGTGTATGTAATGTTATGTACTTATTGTGACTGTATGGTGAACTGCAGGGGTCAGAATGTGTTAAGTAGGGTATTTGTTTCCAATCAATGGTAAATATGAAGCTATGCAATATACAGCCAAGGTATGCTTGTTAAGCCAGACTTGGAAATGTTGCTACCTTGATGATCTGCTTTGTTTGTGTCAGTCTCATTGCAATGTGAGTGGATCAACTGAAGTTTGATAGGCAGTTTTGGTCATATGTATGACTTTTCATGCCTAAACTCCTTGTTTTGTGTTTTATCCAGGTCTCTTTACCATGCCATCCTCATGTGGGGCATTTCAGACTAATGTGTGTCAGCTGTGTTGTTTTCAAATCCATCCAATGTGGTGTTGTGTTTTACTTAGTTGACTGCGAACCGCTGTGGTTCAGAGCGCCATTGGCGGCCTGCCATGGCTAACTGCTACTGCGACTTTGTACTTGAAATAGGTTCAGTGGTTGGTTGATGTGCTGTCGTGCTGGTAGTTGGATCAACTATTTCCTGCCCTCCAAAGTACTGGCAGTGCTGAATTTTTGTCTGCCTTTTGTCAGTCGTGCCTCTGTGAATCATAATACAGAGGTCTCTATGACCCCCATCATTTTGGTGTTTTTGGGGCCGCCACTTTGGCGGCCTGGCGGTCCAACTGCCAAACTCATAAGGAGGCCCTTAATATTTTAATTAAATTTTTTCTGTTAATTTTTTTAAGATCAAGTTTTTTGTGATTTAATTTAAAAGTTATATTCCTAATAATTACTTATGTATTTTTGTTTTTCAGAAATATTTTGAATAGGTCATATTTGTGTTTTTAATTAATATATTGTTTCAGTATGTTTAATATTTATGTGTGTTTAATTATTGTTAGGTATTATTAGTATTTGGGTTTTAATACTGTTAATTTTAAAATTGTATGGTTTTATAATCTTTATTATTTTTAACATTTATTTTAAAGTATAAATATTTTTATGTTACATTTGAAACTTATAAAATCTAATTTTAGAATTCTTGTATTGTGTGCAATTTTGTAAATGTATTATGTTGTAGTTAATATATTTTTAATACACTGTTTAATATTTTGTAACAATCGTTTAGTCCTCCATATTTTTGTAGTAACCATGTGTCTTTTTCATAAAAAATATGGAAAAACTTAGTATTTTGTATCCCACTGTGTTGCAGACCTCCCTGACCTAAAACAATTTATTTAATAAACTTCAAATTTTGGTTGCTTCCCACATTTTCATACTGGTATTTATTTATATTTCTCTATACTTGTTATTTTATATCTTTCTGGTGTGATTTTTGTATTCAGATTATGGTATTTTCCCTTGGTTATCTTTGTGCCCCCATCCTCATCTATAATATTCCTTATTATTTTTCTCTTCTTTTATCTCCTATCATTTTACCTTCTAGGAAGTAGCACTTGTCCCCCATTTTTACCTCTATTTATTGTGCTCTTCTTTTTGTAATCCGTGTTTTCTCTTGTCTCTCTTTTGCTTTTTAGCATCTCCTTACTTCTTGTTTTTCCTCTTTGCTACAGACCAGCTTTATTCCTTTTCAAATATGTTCTTGTTCCCCTCCTCCCATTTATATTACAGGCTTCTTTTGAAATTATGACTATCCTACATTTCTTGGCAATGCACATATTTAAGTTTGGGTATCTGTCACTTTCAAAGTGTTGAATTCTGAAAGTTACATATCCATGGTCTCTACTCAATGCCCCCTAATATAGAAATTATATTTGGGATGATTAATCAGACATGAAATGGACTGCGAGAGAGACCAGGTTCCTCGGATTAGGGTGTACTAAGGTAATTTTGACTTTACATCACTTTGTTTCTGAAAATCAGCTAAGTTTGGTTTGAGACAGTTTGTCTTTTGGTCACGGGGTGGATGTTTTAGAACACTGCTCTTTGAGAGCGATTTACTGGAGTAAATTATTTCTGAAAAAATTAATGTCGGAAGATAATTGTATATTTTGTAATTGTTATTTTGCATTTGTCATTGTCTGTTTGCCACACCAGGAGAGATTCTTGTTGGATATTTTAGGCTTTCTGGTTTTCATTCAGTACTACAGTGTGGTAGATTGTTCTAGGTAGCAGAGGAAATGGTTAGATGGTTTCTAATAGCCTTTAGTGTAGTGCTCTCTAAATAATGTGGCTCGGAACAACAGTTGATGTAAAAGCTTTGGGCTTTGAGGAGTGTGGGATAGAGGTGCAGAGGTGGATTCTTTGCTGTATAATGGGGAGTAGAAGTTTATCAGTTGCGTAGAGGGTTTTATCATTTGATTGGATCATATTCTATTCGTTTACATATTGGAGAATATATGCTAATGGAGTGAGTTTTTTTTTCCACCCATATTTAGTTGGCCTGATAACAGTGAGATCTAGTTGATTAGAAGAAGTGTTTTTTCAGTTTTTGGTATCTTTTGGTGTCATCATTGTAGATATTGCTGTAATTGTCTTCAGTGTTTTATCAGACTGCAGTTTTTGGTGTTTTTGTTGTTTTTGCTGAGTAGCTAGAGTTAAGAAGTTACTTAACCATTTACTTATTTCTTTCAGAAGGGTGCAGTGTCGCTCATTTACAAGTGTTATATTGATGGTTGGGTCAGCCATGCTGAGGAAGAACGTGAAAGGAAGTGAATAAGGTGTAATGCTGAGACTAGGGATCCCACTATTAATTAGACTACAACAGGTTTAGCCATGGTGGCCTGTAAATGTGTCCAGTAGGGAATTTTAGGTATGATTATGGTGGTGTGGGGCATGAACATGTAACATACAGTGTGAGATGTTGCATGCTATGCAGTTGAGTAATGACGTACTCAGCAACACAACAAACAATATATTAAATTTGGTATGCATCATAATAGAACATTTACAAAGACGCCATTCATACAGCAGGATGTCGTCAAGTATGACAAATGAGAAGAATGGATGTTAAGTTTATTGTGGTCTAACATATAATTAGGTGCAAGGCATTATTCCTAAAAATCTGAAGAAACACAGCAACACATACATCATAATTAACAGGAGAGATTTTTCTCACTCCGGAGGGGCCGGCGAGAAAACGTGCAAAAGCGCACCCTCTCCGGGCCGATCGAGGTCCATGCGGAGGGGTCGAGCCGACGGAAGCGACCGGGCGTGTTTGGGCCCCCGTGGCGACCCGGGAAAGTGCCGGGGGGCGGAAACGGCCCTTCGGCGAGCTTTAGGGCCGAAGGCCTGGCCGTGCGGCCTAGGCCGCGACCTCGCGCTAGGCCGTGATCCAGCGCGCGTGTGGGTGGACGGCCCAAAACAGCGGGGGACTCTGGACGAGTCTCCCCGCGGCTACGGAGCCCAGGTGAGAACGTACCCAGTCCTGGATACGGGCGGCCCCCTGAAAATACAGGGGCCGGCCCGCAATAGGGGTTGCGGCCTCGTGCTGGGCTGTGGACCGAGGCGGCGCTGGAGCGGTCGGCCCGCGGACGGCGGGGGACGCTGGTCAAGTCCCCCCGCTGCGGCAGAGATGCCGGTTGGGGTCCGGGGGCCCGGTTGAAGACTCGCCCCGTCGGGCGGCAGAGCGGCGCTACTCCTGGGCGAGGGCGTGGCCCCAGAGGGGGTCGAGGCCGGCGCGAGACCGCGAAGAAGACGGAACAATGAGACGCGGAGGTGGTTGTGCGACTCGGGGGCATGCTACAGGGCCGCAGGACTGGAGAAGGAGCTCTGGGCCCTGACAAACACAGAAGAAGCGGAGAGAGAAGCGGACAGCGGTCCCTGGTGAGCCCCTGTGGACACTGATGAGACTGTGGTGGGACAGGTGGTCTGTTTGAGGTGGGTGCTGGAGTGGAGCGGCCTGCGCCGAGCCGGGACCCCCGTGAGCTGGCCCGGAGACAGGTGCAGGAGGATCCAACGGGCAAGATCAAGCCAGCGAAGCAAAAGGATAAATCAGTGGAGTTGGTGAGTGGCGGATTGCGCCCTGGGGGGGAGCGATGGGTGGAATACCCAGCAGACGGAACTGCGGACTCCCCCGGGTGCCCTGGAGCACCAAAGACCCCGAAGCGAGCAGGACGGAGGACAGCACACAAGAGGGGAATAGTCCCAGAGGAGTGACTGAGGGTGTACAGAAGTGTCTTTGGCGCAACAAGGAGTGCAGGAGGGTGGCAACATTGGAGACAGGAGGAAGGGTGACAGACGCAAGCCTACGACACGCTACTGGGCCCGGAACTGAATAGATTAGTCGCTAAACTGAAAGTGTCAGCGCGGACCCCCCAGCGCCGCAGCCCAAAAACAACGGGTCCCGACGGGGTGCAGGCACCCAGCTGAGTACTAACCAGGAACAAAGGTGCGGCCTATGGAGAGTGGGGTGTGAAGACCCGGAGAAGAGTTATAGATACCGCTGGGGCTACTATCCGGGCCCCTGGGGTGTGGCCCTTCACTGGTCCGATGTCCCCCAAGAGTCGCCACAAGAACAGAATTATGGACACTGCGGCTCCGGCCGAGGGTGGTGAGCCGAGCCCACAGGACCACATGCAGGTCAAAATCCAGGACACTCTAGATAAAATACTTGGGGCGATTGAGGACACAAGAACAACGTTGCAGCGGGAGATCAACCAAGTCGCGGTAGAGGGGAGCCTACTGAGAGCGGATCACCACAAACTGGTAGACAGAGTCAAAGAGACAGAAACCGCACTAGCGGACATTGCGCCAAAACAGAAAGACCTGGCGGCCAAAGTGACTTCCCTTGTTGATAGAGTGACGCGCCTCGAAAAGAGAGCTGAAGACGCAGAGGGGAGGAACAGAAGGAACAATGTGCGTGTGGTGGGCCTCCCGGAGGGGGCCGAGGGGACGAACATTGTTGAATTTCTGGAGAAGTGCTTCAGCACGACAGTGGCGCCTGGGCGATTGACTCCTTTCTATATACTGGAGCGGGCACACCGGGTACCGGCGAGATCCCTTGCTCCGGGCAGGCCCCCCAAGGCCGTGATAGCTAAACTGTTACACTACAGAGACAGGGACACTCTCTTGCAGAGGGCCAGAGAATCGGGCCCATTTAAAGTTGCAAACGGGGAGGTGACACTATTCCCGGACTTTACCCTGGAGGTACAAAACAAACGAGCCTCGTTTCTGACAGTCAAGAGAGCCCTTAGAGAAGAAGGAATCCAGTACTCGCTACTCTACCCAGCCAGGTTAAGAGTGATGCTGGAAGGGAAGACGATGTTCCTCCAATCTCCTGAGGAGGCGTGGGAATGGCTGGAGTCACATAGCTCCCAGGCGGGGGGTCCGCAGGAGAGGGCCCGACTGGGGGCAGGGTTCGCCGAGCTCTGAAGGGGCGGAAGTCCAGAGAACGGTGACGAATGGCGCCTACGCAAACTCAGAAGGAGAAAGGCAGGAAGGAAGCACTGGAAGCAGCGGCACGCATGGGTGGTGAGGCGTCCCCCCAGGAAGGTTCTGGTGTGGAATCGGACGACACACTGGTGTCCTCGGCGGGAGACCTGGAACTTTCGGCCCGGGCCCCGAAGGTGACCCCACAAATGGCTGACGAACTTGGCTAGTCTGGACCTGCAGAAGGCACCGGAGATAAGGCATGTCATGGGAACTAGCAGCCCCTCCGGACTTGGCCACCCCCCGGACCAGAACCTCGCCTATCTAACAGAATGGCGAGCACTGCTGATAAGTGGTTGAACAAGTTGCACTGTTGCACAGTTTGCTGGGCAACCTACAGGTTAAGAGGCGCCCTGGGGATCGGGAGTTGGGATACACAGTTACAAGTTGAAATGGCAAAGTGGGTGGCGGAACTAGATCACGGCAAGGACATGAACATGCGGAAAAACATCTCCGAGGCCTGGGAGAGCCGGGGACATTGTCACCAGACTATTATTAGGAAATGGCAGATTACAATCTCTTGACCTGGAACGTTAGGGGGATGGGCACACCAGCTAAAAGGCACAAAATACTCTCCTATTTAAAGAGAAGGGGTGTACAGGTGGCATTACTGCAGGAGACTCACTTGGCACCTGGGGAGGGAGAGAAGCTAAGACGCAGGTGGAGGGGGCAGGTGTTTGCATCGGAATACTCAGCCTACGCAAGAGGTGTATTAGTATGGATCAGAGCGGGGGTCCCTTTCACAATGATCTCATCCAACATAGACCGGGAGGGAAGATTCGTGATATTAGAGGGGAGGCTACACGGTAGCCCGATAGTCTTGAGTTGCATCTACGCCCCCAATCAAGACCAGGCACCCTTCATGACGGGCCTGTCGAGACACCTCACACATCAATGCACCGGAGAACTAATAGTGGGAGGGGATTGCAACGCAGTGCTAGACACAAATATGGACAGGTCTACCCCGCCCCTACAGGGGGCAGAGACAATTAAAACAGCCAAAAGGTTAGGCGAATGGTTGGACACGGGGGTTGACGGATGTCTGGCGAGTGCATCATACAACTGCTAGAGATTACTCTTATTACTCGGGTCTCCACCGGGTGCATACTAGAATTGACAGAGTAGTCTGCACTGCAGGCCTGATAAACAATATGACACGCTCAGAATATTTAGCCCGCACCATGTCTGACCATAATCCCTTGCTAATAACGATGAGGGTTTCGGAGGATAGACCCCCGATACCGTCATGGAGACTGTCCCCCTCAGTACTTGAAGACCAGGCGTATAGGGAGGCCCTACACTGTCATCTAGCAGAATATATTGAGACGAACACTGGTTCCACCCCTTCTAGGGCCTCGGAGTGGGAGGCACTCAAGGTGGTGACGAGGGGCTTCTGCTTGGGGCAATCGGTGGGGGTGAAGCGCACACTTGAAAAGGAACTGAATGCCCTGGAGAAGGATATGCATGTGGGGGAGTTGAGACAGGGGAAGGCAGCTCAGGAGAATGAAGAATATAACCGAGCCCGCAGGAAACACTCCCGGATTGAAGAACAGCTCAGGTGCCACAATATGCAAAAATACTTAGCGTCCCTACAAGCGGAGGAGGGCAGATCGGGGAGACTGCTGGCATGGCTGGTCTGCCCAGGGGGACAGGGTGAGCCTATCACATGTGTGTTAGATGGGGAGGGAACTCGCAGGCTCAGACCGGGCCCCATAAATGACGCATTCAGGGAATATTATACGCATTTGTACGGGAAACCCAGTGAATTGCGGACGGAGACCTTCGATAGATACTTACAGCAAATTCCACTGCCAACACTGAGTGCAGAGGAGAGAGATGGCCTGGGGCGACCAGTGTCGGTGGAGGAAGTAAACGAGGCCATTGCACAGTTAGCACCTGGGAAGACCCCTGGAACAGACGGCCTCCCCATGGATTTTTACAAAAAATACAAGTCCCTACTGGCTCCCCAACTGACAGAGATGTATGCGGAGGCACTGCAGCATGGAGAGCTACCGCGCACGTTGCGTGAGGCTTTGGTGGTGCCGCTCCCCAAGACAAAAATCAGAGAGGCTTCGGTGAAGGACTTTAGGCCTTTATCAATGCTAAACAGCGATTTCAAGATTCTTAGTAAGATTATGGCTGATCGGCTGCTCCCCCTGATGACCAAGTTAGTGCACGCTGATCAGAACGGCTTTGTCCCCGGCCGCAGTACTTCCCTGAACCTGAGACGGGCTTTTACGGTTTTGCACATGCCCGAGGGCATGAAGCCGCCAACGGGGGTCTTGCTCGCAGTGGACTTCGAGAAGGCCTTCGACTCTATTAGGTGGGACTATCTACGGACTGTGATTCTTAAAATGGGGCTGGGGGAGGAGTGGGTGAGGTGGGTGGACTTGTTGTACTCATCCCCACTAGCGAGAGTTAAGACCGGTAGGACGATTTCCAGTGCATACCCAGTATACCGGGGAACCAGGCAGGGCTGCCCCTTGTCCCCACTACTGTTTGCCCTAGCAATTGAGCCCCTGGCATCGCAGCTGCGGTATGAAGGCACGGGCAAGGGTATCACTTGGGGTCCGACTGAGCATATTGTTTCTCTGTATGCTGATGACATACTTCTCTACCTGAGGGACGGGACAAGAGGACTCACGTGGGCACTGGGGATCCTGGAAGATTTTGGGGACTTATCCGGACTCCGCCTTAACCGGAGGAAAACATTTGTGTTCCCCGTGCTGTCAGGCTGCGCGCGCCTTGATGCGTGCCCAGCGGATGTAAACTGGGCCCCGCGGACTTTTAAATACCTGGGCCTACAAATATTTCACGAATTGAACGACCTCAGGGACGGCAATCTTGGCAGGACACTCAGATCCCTGCGCTCCTCGGTGGGGTTCTGGAGATCATTGAAACTAACAATAATGGCCAGAGTGGCGCTCTCAAAAATGATCATGCTTCCACGCCTCCTCTACTACTTTGCTAACTTACCACTATAGGTCCCCTCTGCGTGGTTCCGAGAGTTGAACGCTCTGCTTAGAGAGCTGATATGGGATGAGGGTCGCAGGAGAACGGCGCTCTCGACCATCTGTAGACCGACACATCAGGGGGGTCTGGGTGCCCCTGACTTTGAGGCTTATTACTTGGCCTCCCAGTTACAATGGGTGGCCGGCTGGTTGGCGGGCAGGGGACAGCTGGATCTATATACCGCACACGGAGTAATAGACACAGCTCGGATAGCAGCAAGTATGGCGGGCAGGAAGATTGCCCCCATAAGAGACAACATAATGTGCAATGTGGCAATGAAATGCTGGAAAAGGTGTACGACAAGGACTGGGGTGGGGCCATCATACTCTCCTGCTCTGCCGCTGGCAGTCGTCGCCCTGGACCCGGGAGTGGGGAAGCGGGGGGGCTGGGATTGGGACCATGGACAAGAGCAGGGATGGAGACAGTGGGGGGGGACTATTCAGGGAAGGAGTGTTGAGGAACTTCGCTGACGTAATACAGGGGGGAGTGCCACGAGGACAATTTTTACTCTTCAGGAGGCTGGTGCACACCCTGAAAGATCATTGGGACACAATAAACGCGGAACCCGTTGTCCACGGGGTGTTGCACCTCCTGTTGACAGCAGGAGAGGAACCTCACTTGATTGCTAAAATCTACTGGGCCCAAATAGAGGCAGCTTTGGACCCCCTGCATTCCCTAAGAGAAAAATGGGTAAGGTCAGTTGGCCGGGACCTGTCTGAGTCAGAATGGAACAGAGCGCTAGCTTATCCCAAGATGATCTCACGCAACATGAGGCTGAGATACATCCAATACAACTATCTACACAGAGCATACCTCACTCCTTAACGGCTGCACCGCATATATGGGGGGGCGCCCAGGACATGCCCCAGATGTGGGGACGGTGAGGCCAACTTTGATCATATGATGTGGGGATGCACGATGCTCCAGAGGGGTTGGGGCAAGATGATGGCAGTCCTCACAGAGCTGTTCAGGACTGAGCTCCGGCCAACCCCCGCCTTGTGTCTATTGGGCCTTAGAGCCGGCGTCAAATGGAGTAGGGTTGGGGGTCGTTTCCTTGACTTGTCCCTGGCCCTCTATAAAAGACTGATTGCGAGGGGCTGGAAGTCCCCCGGCCACCCTCTCTGACCGAATGGAGAAGTGATGTCACAAGATGGTCCAGGGCTGAGCTGCAGGTCCTTAAAGCCGAGGAGGCTAGGGGAGTTCGCCAGACCCCCATCGCTTCAGAGTGGGAAAACCTAGTGGCAAACTGGGATGACCTAACGAAGAGACCGAAAGCACCTGAGGGGGTGGGATGAAATAGCTGAAACGGCCAATAGATATGATAGCTGGGGAAGGCCCCTGAAGCCAGGACGGGAGAAAATCCAGACACCCCGCCGGACCAAACGTAGGGATGGAGAACAGGAGGGGATAGGACACAATAACTAAAAGATAGTGGGGGGGGGGGCGGAATACCGGCCACCTCTACATAATAAGAAGCTCCCCGGCAATTCTCCCTTTAGAAATTAAGCAGACCCACCCACATAAGCCAATAAGTTTATTTACAGTTTGAAGTTGAGTTAAGTCTGTTATTAGGTCACAAAACACAAAAGGTAACAAACGGCACTAAAAGAACTGACACCCGAAAAAGGGATTGATTAAAGAGCTGGAAACAATTATGTATAAATATTAAACTGTAATTGAAATGAACAGGTGATTGTGAAACACATGACAAGCAATGTATTGCAGAGACGGGGTTCAGTTAAATAGAAATGTACAATAAGGACAAAATGTTACTGTAAATAGACCTACATATGTAAAACAGCAAACAGTTAATAAAAACATATCTGGAAGGAACTTGTCCTGAAAAAATAAAAATAAAAATAAAAATAATAATAATAATTAACAGGAGATGGAGACATCTAGCACCAATCATGCAGCACTACATGGGCTGCAGTCACTCCACCACTACAGTAACAACACATGCCATGGAGGTGTGTAGACAAATCTACCAGTTTGGAATGCATAGGTGGAATACAGGATATGCAGAGAACTAATGTCTCAGATTACCAGTATGTGATTGTCAGAGGGCCACCAATCACACAAGTGTAAATACATGGGTGATAAAGGAGTACCAATCATTAGGCCTAGCAGTACAATGTTTTTGCAGGGGCACCAGCAACTCATAGTACTAGTACATTAGGGTGCAAGGGAACCAAACACCAAAGATAGTAACCACATAAATGGAAGGGTGCCAATCACTCAATTTGGTTGTACATGGAGATGCAGAGGCCACAATCACTCAGGTTAGCAGTACATCCATTGTTCTTGGCACCCGGCACTCTAAAAGGAAGTCTGAAAGAATACAGGGGCAATACTATAGTAAGTTCCCAGTATGTGCAGGGGTTTCAAACAACCAAACATTCAAAGTTATAACTGCATTAGTGATGTTGAGCAGTGGTTTCTCTAATGCTCAGGTTTGGATCACAGGTAGATACCTATTTCATTAGGTGGGAGATTCATAAGATTATGATGGAGGAGCATATGGCCCAATAGTCCAATGACAAATACCTTACATGCTGCATTTGTTATGTTGTATCATCTCATACTTGGGACTGTTGGCAATTATTGGCCTGATTTGTGTTGTAAGGCATGCCAATTAGGCATCATGTCCCAGAAGTGATGAATTATGTGAAACAATCCCTGTTTGCTTGGGTGGAGGTAGTATCAGCCCATGGTGTTAATTCTCCTCCGCAATAGCAAATTCCTGCCAGTAGTCCACCGTAAGGCCAGCAGACCTCACACTACCTAGCAGAAAAGAGGCAATTTGGTGTCCTCTCTTCAGGGGACTGCAGATCAGTTGTTAGCAGGGTCCCCTCCAATTCACCATTCTTAACTGGGTCTCTAGAAAACCCAATTATTGACACCAACTTTTACTTCATAAAAATATACTCACATTTTTGGGCATATAGTTGTCAGTGCCTCTCCTGACTCTGTCAGCTGTATAATCTGTCAACGATAGCACTAGGTGTAGGTGGGGCAAATTAGTAAGGAATATGCTTCCATGTAAAAGTGTCTCCGAGTTGTGAGGCCAATGCCACAGTGTGATCAGTTAGTAGAGTCAGAGGCCTAAAGACAAGCATGCAGTACTATTTTGACCAGCAAAAATTTGAAGTGGATCTCAAACCTCAATATGTTACCACCAGCAGTGTGGCAACTTTCTTTGCATAACAACCTATTTCTAACACAAGAGAGCACATTGTAAAATAAATAAATGAGTAAATCCAAGGAAGGCAACAATTCCCTGATAAAGTAAAGAAACACTAATAGATTTAAGCAACATTGAGGACCACATAGGCTATATGGTCAAAACTATATTCATATTACTGCCACATAGCATTTCTTTTTCAACTATTAGCTTACACGTTTTCTGACAATTTTTAAAATTATTTACTTGTCAGATATTACATTTTGCATAATCTCCAGACATAAACCCCATCAACTAAACACATTCTACAACAGCAGATTATTTTTTCTTCCCAGTGTCATTAAGAGTGGAAACATGAATTTCAGGGCACTAAGAGCCCCATTATGAGTTTGTTGGTCGGACCGCAAGACCACCACAGTGTCGGTCCCAAAAAGACTGCTGCAGCACCAGTCTCCACATTGCCATATTACGATGTATGCAGGATGAACCGCCGCCTCCCAAGACAAATGGTAGCCTGCAAACTGTGCATTGGCCTGAAATCTTGGCGGTGCACACTCCGTCGCCGTCATTGCTGCAGGGAACTGCCGAGCTCATTATGAAAACACAGTCGACGTGGTGGCCCCGGACCGCCATAAATATCTGATTGCAAGCAGCTTTGTTCTGAAGGTGAGCAAACTATAATCAACTTTAAATTACATTTTTGAGTTTAATTTTTACCCGAATGGACAGTTTGTGTAATCTTTTGAGTGCAAGGTACATTATGCATAGTTATGCATAATTTAGCGTAGTTGTGCAGAGTAATGAAACAGGCTTTTTTCAGGATTCTCCCCACTTTTACTCCCTTTTGGACTACTAGCTGCTGGTTGTTTGACTCTGAGAATGCACTGAGAGCTGCTAACCTGACCTCAGTGCCAGTGTTCTACCCCTTACAAAATATACATTAAATCGGTATCCCTAATTGACAGAGACTGGCTTACTTATAAGTCTGTAGTATATGGTACCCAGGAGCCACAGGGCATGTAAGGCGAAGTGTTCATCCAGGGCTGCAGCACTGATTGTGCAACCCTGTGTGTGACAAAGTACAAAATGGCTTCCAGACTAGAATGGCAGTGGTAACACTGCTAGATTGACATTGCCATTCCAACTAATGACAAAGCCCCCACTTCCTTTAATAATATATGCAAGTCTTCCCTAAGAAAGGCCTCGTGAGCCCAAAGGCAGGGAACTGTATATTATTAAGATGGACATGTATTATACATATATGTCCTAACAGCAACATTTGTAAATTGTTGTTTTGCTGTGAAAGAGTTAGTAGCCCCGTTGGCTAACACATGGTGGTAGGCTGACCACTCATCTCGGATAACCTTTAAATGGGACTTCTGAGATGGGCACTAAGGTATTGAATTAATTGTGGCATTAAACTCGACTTGATGCCTAAGTCAAATTTAATGTCTCTATTAAAGTAGTGCCACTTTTAGAAAATTGCCACTCTTGACCCAATTTGTCGCGTGGCCTAAATCGGTCACTGGCCACGAGGCAGCATTTTGCCATTCTGGGGAGTAGAGTGAATGACTCTAAGGCTTAGAAACAATAGTAGCCTGCTACAGGGAGAGGTGTTTCCTTCCCTTAGCAGGAAGCCACTTAGGGTGTTGGCCCAAAATGAGAGATTTGCTGCCTTTTGTGGGTAAATGGCGATCACACTCCTGAGGGGCTGCCCATTGTTCAGATAGACCAGTTGGCGGTGGGAACAGAGAGAGGAGACTAATGTCCAAGCAGATTTTCCTGTGGGTGTCTAGCGCACAGGTAGACACACCTCTAGGGCAGGCTACCAAGCTCCTACCATCAGAGAAAGGATCCCAACATATTGAGAGTGGGCAGAATAGTGCACTTTGTGATTGCTAGATGCCACCCATAGCCAGAAAGTCATCACTAAGAGGGAGGGGACCTGGTATTCCATTGGCTAGTGACTGCATCATCCCACCAGAGCACTTTCTAAGAATAAACATGACATTCATGGCACCATGAAACTCAGATCATGCCGGAAATGGAAAAAGGACTGAAGAAGGACAGCCCTGAGAGGCTGCACTGTCTGCTGTGCTGCACCTGCCGCAACTTGGGCTAGTGAAGTGAGGAATGTGATTGAGACTCCTGGCTAGGGAAAAATCATTCCCAGGCACCAGACCAAAGTAATTCTAAGGGTCAGTCGGCTGACCCCATGGAACTAGCACCAGGGCTAACAAAACTGAAGTAGCCAAACTCTGTAAGTCAGTAGCCACTTCAGAAAAATCACTTCTAACTGCCCCAAGAGACTGAGTCCCTCATTACAACCCTGGCGGTCGGTGGAGAAATGGCGGTAATACTGCCAACAGGCCGGCGGAAAACAAATGGTATTACAAGCATGGCGGTGACCGCCATGCCAATCCCTCACTTCTCCACTCCGACCACTAGGGTGGCAACGACCGCTGGGCTGGAGACTTTGGTCTCCAGACCAGCAGCTGTCACTACACCGCTGGCGGTATCACGATCCCGCATACCGCCATGGATTTCGTGGGGTTCTGTACCGCCACGAAATCCATGGCGGTAGGCACTACCAGTGCCAGGGAATTCCTTCCCTGGCACTGATAGGGGTCTCCCCCACCCCCTACCACCCCCAAAGGTGTCAGGACCCCCCTCCCAAACATCCCCCAACATTGACACACACCCCCCACACGCACACATACACTACAACTACACATACCCACACACATACAAACAGACATTCCAACAGACATACACACATACATACACACACACACACATACTCACAGACATACACGCACACATACACACAGACATACACGCACACATACACACATACATACAAACAGACAGACACGCACACATTTTCCAGACACACAAACCCCCCCATGCATACACACACACGTACTCCCCCATGCACGCACACAACACACAACACCCCCACACCCCCTCCCCTAACGATCCCCTTACCTGTTCTGGTGATCCTCCGGGAGGGAACGGGATCCATGGGGGCTGCTCTGCTGCCAGCTCCCTGTCACCAGAACACCACCACACCGAATCCTGGGTTGTGATTCTGTGGGCGGTGTTCTGATGACATGGAGGTGGAGCAGCATCCAATTCCCTGCCGACCACCAGTATGGCTGCTACACGCTCTCCGTCCGAAAAAGGGCAGAGGGCTGCCAGCAGTCATAATTCACTGTGGGGAAAACCGCCTGCACTGGCGGTCTTCAGCATGGTGGTACCTTGGCGGTCTTGCGGAAAGACCGCTGAGGTTAAAATGAGGGCCTGAGTCCAGATTGGTTGACCAAGAGTGACGAGTGACACCATCCTCCACCAAAGAATATCACTGGGGCCACTTTGTATGAAGACCAGTAGTCCAGCCGCAGCTGGCCTTCTACTATCTTAAAGGAAACTTCATGGGAGCCCGACCTTTGTGTCCAAAGTCACTCCACCTGACCCATAGACTGAGGAATAACTGCAAAGGCAGCCCCTCTGCTGCACAGCATCCAGAGCATCAGGACCACTCCACTGAAGTCTATGGAGGTCATGCTGTAAAGTTTGGTACTGGACTGGAAAATCCTTTGGTGGGCAGGTAACTGTCCAGCTACTCCTTGTTGGCCCCCTAGACCTTTTACCTGTCAGATTTGATAGTCCAAATTGGGCCTGAGTAGACAAACTCAAATCTTACAAACTTTTCAAAGGTTTACAAATTTAACGGTTACCAATGCTTGTTTGCTGTTAAACTGAAATTTAAGTTTTCTTTAAACATGTGCATCCTCCAGAGGATTTTTCTCATCTGGAACACCAACAATTCATGAAAATATAATGTATTTTTATAAATTGGCGTCAAATTTATTTTGTGTTGTGTGGTAGCTTTCTTATTTCATTTCTTGGTACTGTTAAAGGATTTACACTAGCGCCCATATTTAAGCCTTGCTACTTGAAGCCATTGCCACCCAAGGCTGAGATAGAGGATTTAAAAATAAGCCCAAATTGGCCCAAGACAGTTTTAGTAAGTGTATTACGTGGTAAGGCAGCACAGCCATACTATATAATACATCCATATCCTTACATGCAGTAATTTTTCATGTTTGCACTACAGGAAATAACACCAGTTACACCCACACCTATTTACTAGCTACATACTTTTGACATAGCTTTAACCATTTTATGCATGGAAAATTAAATAATTGAAGAATTTGGAAATTAAAGGTAAAAGAAAGTGTCATTTGCAAAAAGCAAATGAAATAGTGATAGGGATCCTTATAAAACACTATAACCTTAAATCACAAAGGGCCTGATTAAGAGACTGGCAGTCAGAAGACCGCCAGCTTCCCGGTGGCTATTGGACTGCCATGGCTGTAGCCGTCCAGCTGCCACATAACAAGGTTGGCGGGCGGACCCACCAACCTACTGCCGTCCCTACCAGGATTCCAGATCCTGAACGGCTGATTCAGTGCAGGTTGTAATCAGGCAGGACGGCGCTGAACTCAGTGCCCCCTGCTGATTACAACCTTGTTCTCCACCAGACTTTTCATGGTGGGTCAACTGCCAAGAAAAGGCTGGTGGAGAACAAGTGCAAGGCCCGCAGCGGGGCCGGTTCGCTGCCCATGCCTATGGATCCTTGGAATGTGCACTTTCTGCTGTACAAACAGTGTTCATTTTGAGGGTGCTGGTGCCTCCTGCTTGTGGCAGCATTGACGCCGGCTCTATTATGAGGAAGCAGCAATGCTGCTGCACCTTTTCCACTAGGCTGACCGGTGGGAACCAAGGCTTCTGCCAGTCAGGCCAGTGGGAAAGTCGTAATGGAGCCGGTGGGGAGGTTGCTAGCATGGCGGTGACCACCCCATTGTGAGTTTGGCAGACAGGTGTTTCTGTCTGCAAAACTCTTAATCAGCCCCAAAGTCTGAAATTTAAATGCACAGATTCACTCCAGCATTGAGGCTCATATTTATCAAGGTTTTGTGGCACCCTTGCACCACACAATGGGGACCAAAGGGGATGCAAAACCTTAGTGAGATTTATCATGTCATGCAAGGTCACCTTGCATTGCCCTTCATGGCTTGATAAATCTAGCTTGATGCAAAGCAGCGCAAATTGCAGCCTTGCATTATTCTGCAGCCAAATGTGTTCCAGGGGTGGAGGGTGGGTGTTCCCTCGTACATATCCCATGGATTTTGGCGCATTTTCAAATTGACCATTAGTGGTAGACCTGGGAATGTGTCAAAATGCTACCTTCCTAGGTGAGACATAACGAGGAAAAATATCTTTATTTCTCCTTTTTCCCCTCTTTGTTCATGTGCTGCATTCAGCAGCACACATAGAAAGAGGAAAATGCCTCTGAGGATTGTTTTTCTGCAGCATGGCGTCCCTTCATACACAAAAACAATCCTGCCTACAATGCAGGCACCCTTTCAACATGATGCAAGGGTGCCTGCATTGGATCTAGGCAACGAAAAGTGCGTCAGTGCTAGGAAAGGACAGGAATGGGCTGCAGAATGGTAAACATGGATCATTCTTGCCCTTTCATATAGCACAGCAAGATGGCTTACTACATTGCGCTACGTGATGGGTTGATAAATCTGCCTCTTAGTGTATATTTTACAATTTTATAGGATTCACCAAAAAACTTTAGGAACTCTATAACTTGGGAAACATTTGAAGGAATGCTACCTTTCACACACTATAAGCATTTAAATCCTTAACATGGTGAAAAATGTGCATAAGTGAATTATATAAAACTCTTTATTACAGCGGCGGCCACCATAAATCTCAAGGGGAGGGGCGGGCATGGGTAGTGATGGGGGGAATTTAAAAAGAATTTACCTGTTGCCATTGCCGCCACCTGTTGTGTTGCTCTTGTGCTCTTCTTCTGGTCTTCCAGCTTTCACTGCAACATGAGCACTTGCCCCCCAGCAATTCTGGCACTGCCCTCATGTTAAACCTAGCATGAAAGCAGCACCAGGATTGGCCTGAGCAGCTATTTCTGCTGCTCAGACACTGCATGGTAGTCTGTGGAGTTTCTCCAGCCCGGCTGAGTAGCACAGCAAGGTTTGAGAAACCTAAGTACGCATGTGTGTTTGGCCGGCTAAACACACATGCAAACGTAGTACACAGATTCCACTCCCCCCCTCTTGCGGCCCAGTCACGCCCCTCCCTGCACCTGCTGATGGCTGATCCAGTGTCAGGACTGCAAACCTGGTTGATTTCCAGTAAAGAACTCTTAAGCCAATCAACTGCTTTGCAGGGACCAATGTTTGTTGCAACTCCAGAATGTTTTACAGATACCAATGCTTGTTTATAAAGACCAATGCTTGTTGGAACAAATGCTTGTTTAGGACATGTGTTGCTCAAGCCTCCAGAATCCCTATTACTCAGACTGGGTGTGGATGGATGCAGCAGGTATTTAAACCACACCCGGCCTGAGTGAACTGCTTGCTGTAAAGGTCACCGGCTGCAGAGAAGGAGTCTCTGCTACTCCATGTTTGATCTTCGTGTTCAATTCTGTATCCTGGATGCCGCTTCTGGGGATTTGAAGAGATCAGATTGCTTGTGTTTTTTATATTAACCCTATGTTCCCAGAGTGTTACAAATATTGTACTGTGATCTTTTGCTATTAACCCTATGTTCCCAGACTGGTGCAAACATAGCACTGTGATCTTTTGGTATTAACCCTAAGAGGCTTATTTATACTCCATTTGCGCCGAATTTGTGTAATTTTTTAATGCAAATTTACAGCAAAACTACCTCCATATCTATATTTTCACATTAGACCAGTCTAACATCAAAATATTGGCGTTTGCGCCATTTTTAAGATGCGTGAACCTACCTTGCGTCAATGAGAGGCAAGGTGGGCGTTGCCATCTAAAAAATGGTGCTAACACATAGCCATATACCACTGGAAGTGCGGGGTCAGAGGAGAGGGTGCGACTGGATTAGTGCATCCTCAGCTAATAATGCTGATTAGGTATAGATAAGTTCTAGATGGAGGTGTGTGTGGAAAGTAACTATGAGGATGGTTGTGTCTTACAAGAGGGAGTTCCCTTTACGGACTAGGTGGTCTCACACCCATTAGAGTGTCATGCTTCATCATTTGACCACCTAGCCCCACCCAGGTAAGATAGTACTACCTGTGCGGACTCAACCTCGTTGTTAAAGGATCAGTAGAGGGAGTGCTGAAATAAATCTTACTGGATAATTAACAGGGATCCAGATGAGGTTGGGAATAAAAATACCATACGTGTCACCAATCCAGGTTGGGTACTTTTAATAAAGGTGTACGCAGGTAAAGTTAAAAGGGAATGGGGACTCAGTTGAGTGCTAATGTCTCATAGAGTCTAAAAAGCAGGGACCAACATGTTTCTGCCCTCTCTATGTGCTGGAAGGTCAGGGGCATTCGTCAGGGTCTAGGATCCCCTAGATAGGGCTGCTATTAGGCATGCTCGCTAAGTGTAAGGAAAAAAGGTAAATGGCCTACCGGGAACAGATTGTTCATACTAGGGTAGGTCTACAGGATAAATGGATAAACTAGAATTAGAATATGGTGAACCAGTGTGGCAAACCACAGCACAAAACACAGCACACATGGTGGTAGAGACAGTGCTAAAGAAGACACACACACACTCACATGCAGTGGTGACTTACCCCATTGGGAAAGGCAACTAGCCTCTGGTCTGGGAAATGCCGGGGGAGGTATCCCTTGTAGTCACACTCTAAAACGGGGATTTAAACAATGACAAAGACCAGACAGAAGTCGAAAAAGTAAACTGAAAGTTACTAGGTAATGCCCAGCAGAGATAATGGTTAGGATGGTAGGCTCATAAGGAGTTACCTAATGGGCTAAAAGGTGGGGGAATAAACCTCTGACCAAGAGTATACAGTTCGGAAAATGCACGATGCAGACAATTCCAACGAAAAGACTTACCACTCCAAAGGGAAATACCGGTGGGTGTACCTACATGCCGGTGCCCAGCCGTTCTGGTGCCGGGATGCAGGGGTGCCCGGTATTTAAAGGGAGTAGTTAATTATGAGGAATGTCGCGAATGCAGCGCGGGAAGGATCTGGCGTCATGGGAACGTATGCGGCGTTTCCGGAAGTATGGGCGCTGCCTCGACGCGTGTCTCGGTAGAGCGGACACGGTCGGGTGCGCATCGGTGTTCCGCGGTGCGCCATTACTCTCCCAGAGGGTGGTTCTACCAGCGCTGCCACGACCAGTCTCTCGAGTGAGGAGACATGGTCGGGCACGCAGGTATGACGCGCCGTGGGCGCCACGGCGCGTCATAACGCTCCCAGGGAAGACGGTAATTGTAGTCTCCCTGGGAGCGCGGCGTCTCAGTGAGGTAGCGGTTACCCAGGCTCAAGAGTACATAATGCTCTGAGCGGCACCCATAAAGAGGTGAAAAAAGGGTGAAGAAAAAAGCGTAAAAAAGGTTAAGAAAAAAGTGTTGAAAACAGGTGACAGAGAAAGAGGGAAAAAGAGCAGAAAAGAAAGGGGAAGAAAAAAGAAGAAATAGAAAATAGGGGGAAAGGGGGACAAATGAAGGTGGGAAAGGGTGGAACAAGAGGGGTGGGGGTGAGGGGGGAAAGAGAGAGTGGGAAGGGAGAGAGGAAAGAGGGGAAGAGAAGCCAAGAGTGGGGTGTAACATGGGGTGGGGGGGAGGGCGGGAAATAAAAAAGAAGAAACAAGAAGACACAAAGGAGACAAAAGGTAAAAATGAAAAAATGAAAATACAGAGGAAAGAAAAAGGGGGTAACTAGCGGGGGATAGGAGAAGAGAGGAAGAAAGAGAAAAAGACAGAAGCAAGACAGAGTAGAAGAGAGAAGGAGAAAAAGTAGAGACAAAAAAAAGAGAGAACAGAGGGAAATAAAGGGAGAAAAAAAGGAAAAAAGTCGAAAGAACGCAAAAAAGGAGCGGGGGCAGGAGGGACAAGCTGTGAAAATTGAACTCCTGCACAAAATGTCTATTGTTGTGGGTTAAAAGATATTTATGGGAGAAGATGAAACCAGGGAGGATTCTAGATGGGACTATATGCTATATACTCAGGCTGACGTAGAGTAAGGAAGTTAGCCCAGGGTGGACCATTGAATGTTGTTGTTAAGTCCATTCGTCTCAGTATGTAGCCTCCATATCCATCTCTGTTTGTGAAGTAGCAACTTTTGTTTTAAATTTGTTGCTGTAAGTTTGAGTTGATCTATGACCACCCATTCCATGTCATTGGGATGGTGGTTTCTGGTGACATAGTGCTCTGTCAATTTGGTGGCATCTCTTTTGCAGCGAATGGTATTCCTGTTCTCGCACATATGTGTGCCTACTCTTCGGGTTGTCATCCCAATGTACCTCAGACCGCATGGGCATGTTATCATATAGATAACGTTCTTGCTGTTGCAGTTAGTGATCTGCCTCAGTTCCCAGGGTGTTTGTAGGCCCAATACCACCGCAAGGGTCTTTTTAGTAAATATGCAAACACTGCAGTTGCTGCAGGGGAAATGTCCTCTTGGGGGTGGTAAATCCCATAAGGTTCCTTGTCTGTTTATAGCAGGATTGTCCCTTGGTCGAGTGTGGACAAGCATGTCCCGGACACTTTTTGCCTTTTTAAAGGCATTCATGGGCAATGGAAGGGTAGTCCTCCTGAGGTGAGAATTTTCCAGTCCTCATTTATTATCTTTTTGATAGTGTTGGACGCAGGGCTAAAGGTAGTGACACAGAGCAAAGTATCTCCCCTGTCGGTTCTGGTGGTGGGTTGTAATAATCTAAATTGTTTTGTTCGATGCGGGTGTAATCCACTGGGAGCAAGATGCCGCTCTGGGCTACGAGGTGTATGTCAACTAGTATCCTAATTATTGCACGGTGCACCCTTGACGGACATCACCCCTCAGTCCTAACTGTATGGTACTCCCTACAGCTATATACATTACACAACAAGAGGCACTCAATAAATGTATACAAGTAAACAAAGTAGTACAAAGAAATCTGACAAAATCATTGCCAATAACTAAAGCCATTAGGCAATATCCCATGTATATCTGAAAAGTAATAAGAAAAAATAACAATTACAGATATACTGTGATTATCAATTTCAATATCCTGGAACGTGATATCAATGTCCATTCAATTTGACAAAAAGTTGTCATGTGAAGTACCAATCAAGTCCGTGATCACATATCAATATCCCAAACCGAACAGTCCATCCTTCCACGGCATTTGACAAATGTGTTGTTCGATTTGATCCCATAACCACAGCCAACACGTGTTTCGTCCGGGGATTACCCCGTTCACTTCATCAGGGCTGCAAATTTCATCACAGGTATAAACATTGGATGAGTATAAATACAATCATCAAATTTCAAATTAGAATATAAGACCACCACCAATTCACTAGTGGATGAGATGGAGAGTTGTGAGTTAAAAGAAAAAGCAGGCGTCATGGAAAGTACTAGTTCCGTTCTTATGACAATCCAATTTTCATATAGAGGTAATATGAGCTCATGATGTTAAAGCACACATGTGCAAAAATAGGAATGTAGTTGAGATCAAAGTGCTTAATTCCTGAGAATATAAAATCCCAAAATGCCCCGCCCATATCAGAGTGTAAAGTCTCATGCAGTGTGATCCACGTATTCACCGAAATGTTAGATCAGCCAGTACCATAAATTACCTGAATACTATGTATATCGTCAGATAGATAGAGATCCGAGTACAGGGAGCGCAAGTCGTTGCAGCTACACCCACATTTATTCTACTTCGTGAGTATTCATATCAGATAGTCAGTAATCATCTGTCAAATAAATCAAACAATAGGCGCTCAGTGGCTATGCTGTCCAACCTAAGATAACTTGGTCCCTAGTATATCGTTTAAATAGTCAAACTTGATTAACAAGTAAAGAAACCAATCTCAGTATACATGTGTGTATTGCGCTCTAGAGCATTAGCAGTAAAACTAGTGTGCATATAACCAATAATATGTGCTACCAATCTGCATAGATAGATCCATAATCACAGAAACAATCCGTCTGCCAATAACACTTTCATCCAAATCACTTACCCGATAGTATGAGATTGACGAATATAAAATCCAAATGTAGATACAGCGTCCCGATCGCGACTACGCGTCGGACGGTTTTCCTGCCACGGTCAAAACTCGCAACATCGCTGCGAAGAAAGGACTAAAATACCCAACTGTGCCAAATGTCCCATTATCATTAACACAAAGATAGGACTACTTGGAGGCGGCCATTTCAAGAGGAAAAAATGCTGCTATGGGAGTACAGACCAAACCTTTGACAGACGATTAAATCTGTAACCATACAAAATAACACCAGCAATGATTTGGGCTAATTCGAAGCGACCATCTATAGGGGGAACAAGCAAAAGGACATATGTAGTGCCGATGTCTAAGAACCCACATGCTAGTCACTTATGGTGCAATAATTAGGATACTAGTTGACATACACTTCGTAGCCGCGAGCGCCATCTTGCTCCCAGTGGATTACACCTGCATTGAACAAAACAATTTAGCTTAGTTAGGGAGCGGCTGCTAGGGCGAGGTAATACACATGGATAGGGTGAAGTTGGCAGAGGAACTTTTTGGTAATTTGGCACGTGGCAGTACAATATTAGATTCAACAACAAACATTAATCACTCACATAAGGAAGGTTTAAGAAGTAAATTTATTAGATTGGAAAGACTAAAAAAGAATGAACTTTCTAAATGGTGGGATGGAGCGACACTTAAACAATATGTGAAACTTAATCGTATTCCTCGGGGTCTAAGATCCCAAATTTTTCCAACCTATGACGATCTTGACACAGATCTATTGACTCTTTGGGATAAGGAATTAACTTCCAGTTCATTGAAACTCATGGACATTCTTATTACTAATGCTGAAAGAAAGGTCTCAAGATTACAATCAGAAATTGCTACACTAGAGGCAGAAATCAAAGAGCTTAATCTTCCTGAGGCTACTGAGAAGAATTACAAAATTCTGGATGAGATCCTTTCTGAATTCCAAGCAGAAATCACACAGCGGAAGGCAAGGAAGTTGAAAAGAGATGAAAGAGATTATGAATCAGGGAGGGTGTCTGAAGACTGTTGAATTGTTTCTCAACAGAAAATCGGTAACCTTATGGAAATACACAAGGATGATATTAGATATGATAGATCTCATTCTTAACAACAATTTCTCTCTTTTTAAAAAAGACTGGTACAGACAAAAGTAAGGGGTGGCGATGGGCTCCAGATTTTCCCCTTCCTGCGCCAACCTTTTTATGGGTTGGTTTGAGGAGAGGTGGGTCTGGGGCCCTGATGCCGCCAAATGGCACATCGACATACTATATTGGGGTCGTTATATTGACGATTGCCTCATGATTTGGACGGGCAGTGTGGAACAACTAATGGAGTTTTGTAAATTTCTTAACTTGAATGACATGAATGTAAAATTTACCCATCAATTTAGTAAAAATTGTATCGATTTTTTGGAAGTACAATTGTTCATAGAAAATAACAGGATCCAAAGTAGGCTATACAGAAAATCCACAGCATGTAATTCAATCTTACATGCTGAAAGTGCCCACCCACAACATCAAATTTTGGCAATACCTTTTCGCGAAATTATCAGGGCATGACGCAATTGGAGTAAAGATGATGAGTTTGATACTTGTATTGAGGAAATGTGTCAGCGGTTTGAACAAAGAGGATATCAAAAGCAGGTTGTTGATAAGGCACAGCACAGAGTGAAAGTTATTCATAGAGAGGTTACACTCAAGCCTAAGGAAGATGCTAATCGGAAAGAGCAAGAAAAAGTAAGATTAATAACAGACTACACAGCGAACTCAAGACTGTTAAGTAAATTTGTTCATAAACATTGGCACATTTTACTACAGGATGACACCCTGAGGGGCATTATTGGCAATAAACCTGAAATCACGTACCGGAGAGGCAAATCTCTCAGAAGTTTTCTGAGTCCTAGTTATCTGATAAAGCATACTCAGGAGGATTGGCTTTCGGCCCATGCAGTGGGTTTTCATAGATGTGGACACTGTGGTCTATGTAAATGGGCTTGTCATAAAAAAACAGAATTTACAGATCATTCCGGTAAGACCTTTAAATTAGATCAAACATCAATTGTGGTACCTCGTTTGTGGTTTACATTATTTCATGTAAATGTAATCGTTACTTTATGGGTAGTACAATCCGTCCACTCAGAACAAGGATTGGGGAACATGCGAGAGCTCTTGCATATGAGGACCAGAGATACCCACTTGTAGCACACATAATGTTATGTGAATTACAAGGGCCTCGCACAAAAACTTTTGAATTTTTTGGCATCGAACACATAGGAATAGACCCTGGGGGGGCAATAGGGAGTTGGCCCTAAGAAGAAAAGAGGCATTATGGATATTACGCCTCAGAGCGGTAGAAGCAAGCCTTAACACAGACAGGGAGTTAGAATACTTTCTAGAGGACTAATGACAATGTAGTATATTACAATGGAATTCTTATGACTAAGAATGTTTTGCCATTTCGAACACTGACAAGTGTTATACGAATAGTCTAGGCATTGGTTTTATGATATTGTATATTATAGTACTGACTTTTTAACACACATTGGATACGTGAACCCTATCAATTATAATGTATACAGCAATCCTTGGTATAAATGTACTGTGCGACCATGATACCGTGATTGATAATTCTGATGTTATGGATATTTTATGTCTACTAAGGATTATTATTAGGTCAATGTATGTATTCAAAATTTACTGTAACTATATAATATGATGAATATTTTTATCTTTTTGCTTTCTAAGTTCACGTTTTCACTACTAATTCTCCTATGGGGACTATCTTCATCACTCTTTACTTTTCTTTGGCTAGTATATCTTGGAGATAGTGGGACATGGAGTGTTCTCATTTGGTATAAATTCCCCCCAAAAGATGGCCGCTTTGAATTAGCCTTATTCGTTGTTGGTGTTATTTTGTTTTGGTACAGATTCCATTGTGTGTCATTATTTGGTCCGCACTCACTTAGCAGCAGTTTTTCTTTTAAAATGGCCGCCTCTAAGTAGTCCTATCTTTGTGTTAATGGTAATGGGTCATTTGTATTTGGTACAGATGGATACTTTGGTCCTCTGTTGTTAGTGATGTTGCGAGCTCTGATTGATTCAGCTTTCACCATAAGTGACGAGCATGTGGGTCCTTAGAAATCGGCACTACTTATGTCCTTTTGCTTGTTCCCCCTATAGATGGTCGCTTCGAATTAGCCCAAATCATTGCTGGTGTTATTTTGTATGATTACAGATTTCATCGTCTGTCAAAGGTTTGGTTTGTACTCACATAGCAGCATTTTTTCCTCTCGAAATGGCCGCCTCCAAGTAGTCCTATCTTTGTGTTAATGATAATGGGACATTTGGCACAGATGGGTATTTTCATCCTTTCTTCGCAGCGATGTTGCGAGTTTTGACTGTGGCAGGAAAACCGTCCGATGCTTAGTCGTGATCGGGACGCTGTATCTACATTTGGATTTTATATTCGTCAATCTCATAATATCGGGTAAGTGATTTGGATGAAAGTGTTATTGGCAGACGGATTGTTTCTGTGATTATGGATCTATCTATGCGGATTGGTAGCACATATTATTGGTTATATGCACACTAGTTTTACTGCTAATGCTCTAGAGCGCAATACACACATGTATACTGAGATTGGTTTCTTTACTTGTTAATCAAGTTTGACTATTTAAACGATATACTAGGGACCAAGTTATCTTAGGTTGGACGGCATAGCGACTGAGCGCCTATTGTTTGATTTATTTGACAGATGATTACTGACTATCTGATATGAATACTCACGAAGTAGAATAAATGTGGGTGCAGCTGCAACGACTTGCGCTCCCTGTACTCGGATTTCTATCTATCTGACGATATACATAGTATTCAGGTAATTTATGGTACTGGCTGATCTAACATTTCGATAAATACGTGGATCACACTGCATGAGACTTTACACTCTGATATGGGCGGGGCATTTTGGGATTTTATATTCTCAGGAATTAAGCACTTTGATCTCAACTACATTCCTATTTTTGCACATGTGTGCTTTAACATCATGAGCTCATATTACCTCTATATGAAAATTGGATTGTCATAAGAACGGAACTAGTACTTTCCATGACGCCTGCTTTTTCTTTTAACTCACAACTCTCCATCTCACCCACTGGTGAATTGGTGGTGGTCTTATATTCTAATTTGAAATTTGATGATTGTATTTATACTCATCGAATGTTTATACCTGTGATGAAATTTGCAGCCCTGATGAAGTGAACGGTGTAATCCCCGGACGAAACACGTGTTGGCTGTGGTTATGGGATCAAATCGAACAACACGTTTGTCAAATGCGGTGGAAGGATGGACTGTTCGGTTTGGGATATTGATATGTGATCACGGACTTGACTGGTACTTCATATGACAACTTTTTGTCAAATTGAATGGACATTGATATCACGTTACGGGATATTGAAATTGATAATCACAGTATATCTGTATTTGTTTATTTTTTCTTATTACTTTTCAGAAATACATGGGATATTGCCTAATGACTTTAGTTATTGACAATGATTTTGTCAGATTTCCCTGTACTACTTTGTTTACTTGTATAAATTTATCGAGTGCCTCTTGTTGTGTATTGTGGGTTGTAATAATGCCTCTCTATTGCTAAAGCGAGCACGTTTCTCAGCTCTCCTCAGGAGGTATGCAGGGTATCCTCTTGCTTGCAGTTTATCAGTGAGCCTCTTGGCATGATTCTTAAAATCTGTGCACTCAGTGCAATTACGACGCAGACGTAGGAACTGTCCAACAGGTAGGTTCTCTCTGAGGGAACGTGGGTGAAAACTGCGAAATTGCAGCAGATTATTCCTGTCAGTTGGTTTATAGTATACCTCGGTTTACTTTACTGGTGCATTAATTGTTCAACAGATATCATCTTGGATTTACATCTGGAACAGTGAGCAGTGGCATATCTCAACATGGAACGGATTCTACAACCTCTATACGAGTACCAGAAACAATGCCAAGCCATGCACTTGTCTCTTTTACATGTGGCTACAAATGACAGAGCAGCATCACCAGTGGCACTCTTTGACTCAGCTCTTAATGAATAGTTTGAACCACTGTTATTCTTTGAGCTTCCTGATGGAGCAATGCCACCAAACGTCAGTGACTCAGATGAGCAACCAAGTGCTGGTCCATCCAGCACTTTAACTGCTGAGAATGAAAATACTGTGTATGGATTCTGCAAAGATCACACATGTGGTGTGTACTCAAAGATGGCGACATGGCCTCTGAAGAGGAGTGAGCTCAAAAATTAAGTCGACCAACAAAACCATAACCTGCCTGTCTTCTTCCAGCTAGACCACAAAAGCTTATGTGAATTGAACTACGAAGATATTTTTTTTATTTCCTTTTATGGACTTTTTTATTTTTCCTTTTCATACTATTTTATACCACTCCTTTTTAACCTGGACTATACCTATTATCACTGGCATGTCTTCTCACCAATATGCATACTATGGGAGCATACCTATGAGTATTATTGCTGTAATGGAAGAAGAATAGTTATGCAGGCATTTGCCACAAATATCGTTATCAATATTTATCTTTTATGCATGATATACACTTAAATGTCTTTTATAGATCAAGTCATATTATTTTCATATTGCATGTGGATATTGAAAATTTTAGAAAACTGTAGATGAAAACTTGAGAACATATATCCTCTCCATATTAGCTGTGCCATTATGGGATCACATTCAGACATATAAGCCGGGGACGATGCAAAGTGCCTACGGTCAGACGCCATCTTAGCTTGGCCCAGACACCTTCTTGCAGAACCATTGTTGTGTCTGTATAATAGCATCATTGTCACCACACATTGTCTTTCTAAGAAAGATGATCCTATCCAGTTCTTTGATCTATGACCAATATAAACTTCAAGGCGACATTTTCTTGGGTCAAGTAGATGCTTAATCAAAGGAGTGTAGCCTAGATGGACGTCCTCTTCCTCCAATCAAATCAAATTTTATTTCATGCTTCGGAGCTCCTAGGACATTCACATAAAACAAAGAAATATATAATACGCATTCAAAATATCTGGAAATAAAAACTGAAATATACCCAAAAACATTACTTTTACCTTCAATATAAAGGAGAAAACATTTTAAAAACATGAATACAAAATGTTTAATTTGGTGGCAGAAAATCTTAGAAAGAGAGGTCTCAACCACTTATGACAACATTAAAGCGAAATCTGGGCATATAAGTACAACATGTTTTAAATCCTGGTTTGCTTTTTTATAAAAATGGTACTTGCTTGAGGAGCCATACCATTTAGATGTTACAACATTTATTGGAACAATATTTAGATGGACTAGTGCCCAGAGGTGTCTCACCCGTGGCCATATTCTATCACACGTAATGCTGTGATTTGTTCAGAACTTAGGAATTCATTACCAAATAAAAATTTGCCTTATTCCTATAAGAATCAAGATCCAAATGGAAACCTAACTTGACGGAATCTTGCTTAAGAAAACATTTATTTACATATTAAAGTGCCATAAGGAGTTACAATCACTATTCCTAATGCAGTGCCCCCTGCGCTCCACTTCTGACAACCCCTGCACTAATTAACTTTTAACACCAAGTTCTAATCTTAATGCAGTGGTAGGAGCTGATGTGTTGAATGATAGCAAATTCCTTAGTATCTGCCCTTCCGACTTATCTAAATTACTTCACTTTGGCACATCAATCAGTGTGATGGCATGTAGAATAGCTGATGGAGTTTTGGCTGGGTACACTGACAGAAGATGGGAAAAGTGTCTTCATCCATTTGCCTTATAGAATGAACCGAGCCCTCTAGCCTGTGATTGGGCTTCTTTTCACACACTATTTGGTATATTTTCTGAGTCTTTTAGTGTAGTGAACATTATTTTACCTAAAAAGGTATAGGAATGAACTGCTTCCAATTTTTGTTTACCAAGATGCCAAGAGTAGTTAGGGCAGAGCCACACTCTTTTTCCCCGAAAGCACAACACATTGCTTTTCGTGGAGTTAATTTTCAATAAATGTGCTCCAGTGTACTGTTGTAGGGCACCCAGGCAGCGTTCTAAACCTATAGGGGTCAAGTCTAGTATCATAATGTCACCTGCATAAAGTAGGCAAATCACTGAACAACCACCGATACAGGGGGATCCCAAGCTTTTAGATAGAAAACGGGGGAGATCTGACACATAGAAGTAAAAGAACTGAGACACAAGCAGATACCCTTGTTCAGATTGGTTTTTGTAGGGATAACTGTAGATAGACCCTGATCCTCACTTAACAGTATTTGGCACCAGGTTGAAGAGTGGAGAGCAATGATTAGGTTCAATGGAATACTAGGTATCCCAAGATTAGCTAGTTTATTCCAAAGTGTTGGACGATCAACTGTATCAAAAGCTGTGGAAAAATCTGTAAAGGCAGCATAGACAGCACACTTCCTTCAGATCACATATTTTTCCGTAATGAGTTGCAAAGCTGCAATTTTATCTAAAGGGTGGTACTTTTTCCCACAGGGACAATCATGTTCTCCTCGACCCAGGAATTAAGATGGTCCAACATGCAACAACTTTTCCCACTGCATCTTGTAGAGCAATTTATTGATAGTTACTGGGAAATTATGATCACCCTTGTTAAAGAAAGAAACAATAATACTTTCAGTCCAAGACGGGGGCACAGGTGAGTGGTTATAACAGTAATCAAAGACTGGAAGCAAAATCTGAGCCCACAGTATTGTTTCCCTTTTTATGACCGAGTTCTGGACTTCACCCGGGCCCATTGTACCAGATGCCCGCATTGCCCTAATTGATGACCGATCTCGCTTAAAGAGGGCAGACTGTAAATACTTAGCTTCATCTCAGAGTCAGTGGGTAGATCTTTAATACAGAAGTCAACATAGGGATTGTCCATACATAATTCCCTAATAAAACTGTACCATACATTCATTCTAATAGAGATGAGTTTGCGATCTATTCTTGTCCCACTGCAGTCGGCAATGAATTCCCAAAACTTTTGCACATTTTTTCTAAGTGCAGCTTCTCTTAAATTGATCCACTGACTATTGCAATTTTGCTTTCTTAAACTAATCTTTGGGTGCTGCCTTCTTCTTTTAAGCAGAGCTATTAACCTGGCTCTTTGTTTTGACAAGGAGGCAAATAGAAGTCTAACCATTTTGTTTATTTCATTTGTTTATTTCATTATTAAGGGGGAGGAGTGGTCAGCATTGAGATTTATGACAAGTTTTGGAGAAACTCTCAGAAACAGTATGGGTAACCGGCTTAGTAAATTTACTAACAAAATTTTAGCCAGCTCATTAAACCCAAAATTTGGGAAAGCATCAGACTTCATATAGGCAGATTTGTCCATGGGGTGGGTAGAGCCAAGATTCAGGAAGTGTAGATAAAAGAGGGATTTCACATAATGAGTCGGACCTTCCGCATCCTGCAGTAACATGGGGCACGTAATTTGGGGTTTACCCAGTTGGGAACCACAGCTTTTATGTTTATCTTTCTCCTTCAATAGCTGTAAGGGAAACCTCCAACCGCCAAATGTTGAAACATCTTCTTGTACTTCTCACTCTTTTATCCCAGGGATTCCCTCTGCTCTATGATCAAGTGGCTGGAGATTTCCCTTCTGAATATTTATCAATTGCAGCGCTGACAGCAAGGGAACCTCATCACCTTTATAGATCAACAACGCTTTCAAAATGATAGTTACAGTTTCTTGAAAGTGATCAGCATTATTAACTTTTTTTTTATTTCCCAGCATTTAAGGGATTCAGAGACTTGCACATATTGACCCAAGAGGTTGCAGGATGAATTCACAAAGGCCTCCAAGTCAGGAGAATCCAAAGACCCCAAACCTGCTGAAGAGAGTCTGGATGGGGTACCACTAAAGAGCTTCAATCCAGGGGGCTGGGACTAACCAGGAGGAGTGGACAGAGAGATGGTTTCAAATTAGAGACTTCAACCAGATAAGTGGAAGCCTCCTTAACCACTGATTTTGTGGATTTTGCGACAGATGCAAAGAACGGGTTGGAGAGATAGAAATGGTGGTGGTTTTAGGTTCTAATTTCCCAGAGGAATTACCTGTCCTGGAATCCCCTGACCCCATATTTCCTGGCCCTGAGTTTGCTGACCCCGAGTCAAAAACCTCCTTCTGTCAGAATGAAAAGATAGAATTTGAGCTCTTCATTAAGCTGACATGAGTGGCTCTATTCCTAAGGGATTCAATTTGGTCTTTTTACAGACCCTTAGATTGATCAGTCTGCCTGAACAAAGTTCCCGAGCTGTCATATTCCTTTTCAGAGACACTGACAGATAGGTCAAGGGGAATAACAGAACTTCCAGTAGTGATTTTACCAGACCTCATGTTCCACCACAGCAACTCACTTAAACAAGGAACCCCCTTAGGCTTGGGAAGGAGATGGGCTTCCCAAAGCTCCTCTGCAAGAACAAGCTGCAGCAGCCTGATGCCAGCCACCTTTGCTTACCGAAGGTGTCAAATGTCAAGTATTAGACTTGGGCATGGATCCAGTGGTGTCTCAGTGTAAAATATCCAATTATATATACTGTGGATTATGAGTGCACCAGCTGTACCAAGCATGGGTCAAGAGTCATTCATAGGCAAAGTCAAGACAGAAAGTCCCAGTGAGGTTCCCCGATGGAGAGAAGAACAAAGGATCGAGCACTGCTAAAAATATACTGGACAGATGAAGATGAAGTAAAGGAAAAAATAGACAGTGCCCCTAGGCTTACCTTTATCTCCATTTTGCCACTGTCTCCACCACTACTGATACAAGACCTTCCGGTGTGTATTTAAAGATAAGGTTGAAATGAGGCGAGCGCACAACGGTTGATAGAAATCCAAAAGAATGGATCAAGAGAACACTTTAAAGGCGCTCCTAGCAGGACATCCATGTGCCTAGTTAGCCCCTGCTCTTGGTGGAACCACCCTGCTGCACGCCCTGACTCACCCAGATTCCCAGAAAACCAGTACCAAACCAACCTAAGTGGACTGCACTTGCACCAACAACTGAACAGCTGCTCCTCAAACAATGGCAAAATCAGCAGAGGCACAGAGGAGGGAAACATTCATTGCCTTGTTGCCTTAGAACCTCAGAGTCCAGGATCTCAGGCTTCGGAGAACAAGTATCTATTTCTAGCAGCAACAGAGCAACAAAGGCAGCAATAGCACCAACAGTGAGTGCTACTGCAATCACTTTAGCCTCAGCAGGGAAGTGTGTAAATACTTGGCTGGTGGGCACGAGCACAGCATTGTGGACGGGATGCACTGCAGCGTCAGAGGAATATCACTTTCCTCTATACACCCATAACATCAACATCGTGAGCGTACACTTTGATATCCATAATCTAGCACACACATTCCAGTCTCTGATGAAGATTTAGGACATAAGGGCTGTCACTTGCCCCCTTGTTAGTGAGGACTTTCTTCCAGATTGTCACCCGAGTTTCTGACAGAGATGATCTCTCGCACACTTCAAACTTCGTAGATGACTCATCTCACCTGAAGCCTGTAGATTACATAAACCAGTCCTAGAGGAAGACCTCTTGACTGCTAACACAGTGGGTGGTTGCCTTTCGGTGGGAACACTGTCTTCACGCATCCTCCAAATAAAGACAGTCTTTGCTGTCAACAAGGTATGCAGTGTGTTACTTCTCCTTCATAAAATTTAGATTGCAGGTTTCTTTGAATTTCGTGCTTTCAAGGTTACACTGCATAGAAATAGGCATAGGGTGTTAGGTTTTAGACAACATGTGTAGTTATGTTTTACCAATGCTGGGAATGTTCATATTATTCTTGTTAATTATAAAGTGTCTCATGGGTCTCCAGGCTGTTTTATAATATTTTTTGTAGCCATTTTAGGTGTACTGAGAAAGAGATTTTTTCTGTAGTGATAAATACTTTTAACATAAAAACATTTAATTCTTCTTACAACGATGTGTATGTGGTACTATGATCACCGAAATGAGGTTGTTGTTGTTTCCATAGTGCCCCCATCCATCCCTTTATGTGTGGGCCCGATTTGTCGGTTGCCGGGTCGGGTTTTCTTGTTAATTTCCCTGATATTAACACAAGCATTCTCTGCTGCAAGCTCATCCAAACATCATTCCATACTTGCACAAACTTAAACAGCGTGTCTTTACAAGTTAAAAACTGCCTCAACATGCAAACAAGGGCCAATTTTTTAACTATCTAATTCAGTGTTCTTTTGGTGCCCGGGACTATTTTCTGTCCAGCCCGCCCCTTACCTCACATATTTGGCACTTATTTCTTGTCACTTTTGCCTTTTTCTGCCTAAAGCGCTGTCACAGTGTTGGCTGTCCCAGCTCACAGATCACTGACGTGTGCTAACAAACGTTCACTCTACTTCATCGAATATATTGCACTACATGAAGTGCACACATTAAAACAAAAAACATAAAAGTTGACTAATGAGCTCTTTCCATGCTAACCCATCTCCCTCCAAGTTCATCACGCGAAGTAAACTCAACATTGAATTGGAAATATTTAAACGTGGATATAAATGTGCACACATAAAACACCTACGTGAGCTGGTTTTGCAAATCTAGCTCGATGATTTGCACTCCCCCAGCTACCTACTGATAGCAGCTCTCGCCGTGCTGAGTGGGTGTCAGCCGTCTCATGTAAAGTAGCATTATTAAAGGCGGGCAGCGCATCGCCGTCAGCAGCTCTTCTTTTAATTAGCTCTGCTTGTGAGCTGATTTCCTCCGCCAGGCAAACAAATTTATCAACGCCAAATAAACCGTGTGTTTCAGCTCCAGGATTTCAGATCCCAGCACGATTTGTGTTCTCGCCTTTGGTACACCAAACAACGGGGCGCCCTATATTGCCCAAACCGATATTATAACTGCCAAACGTGCCAGACGTGAAGTATACCAAGAATTTCAGGCTTGGTAGCACTCAATTAATAATGAAGTGTTGGCGAGGCCACTGTAGGCAATTAACGTTTTTATTTAGTGATATATTTCTTTATTATTTAAGCTTTCAGATAACCTTTTGTTAAAAGACACGGACAGGATAAAATTATTTTTTATAGCCACGTGGGAAATTTTAATTTAAACGTCTTCCTTTGGGTGACACACACGAAGGAAGTAGAGACTTTGCAGCTAAAGGCCCTTACAAACGAAAACACCGGGGGCAGATTTATGAAAAGTGGTTTTGCGCCCCTTAGAGCCCCCATAACGCCACCATCTCATGGGTACTAGGGTCATAAAGTTTGAAGCTAGTCCAGCGCTTTGCAGGATTGGCATAAAAAATGATGACACTAGTCCTTCAATGCACCCAGAGGCCTTTGAGAACAATGGGAACCTCTTTTTAATGCCTCCTCTTAGTAGGCCTTAAAAAATGGCTATAAAAATGAAGCAAAGAAATCTCTTAGATTTCTTTACACCATTTTTTCTTCCCCCCACTCCGGAACGTCCCCCCTTACATTCATTATGCCTGGCGCTGGCATAATGTGGTGCAAGAGATTACAAAGTGACGCTATGCAAGCATTGTGCCACTTTGTAAATATGGCACACCGTTTTTGGCCTTCAAACGCCACATTGGCGTAAAAAAATAACAGTAATGTGGCGTTGGAATGGCGATAGAGCCACATAAATCTGGGCCTCAGTGCTAGAATATCAACCTCACCACCACAAAATAACTGATGCAACCACTCTTCTTAGCCAAAGTATCTTCAAATATTTAATTCATAGGGGTGACCTGTTCATTCTTTCATTTCTTACGTCAGGATATTTAAAACCCCCTGATTGGTGTCACAAATATACACTTAATTCCGGTTGTTTTCTAATGTAAGAGTTCTACATATGTAATTACATGACAGGGCCCACACTGTGGCCAGGCCAAATCACATCTCCCCTCTCAATATTCATCTCGGCCCTTGACATCAGGAGCTGTAAATGCCAACAGGACTGACCAGTTACCAAATGCAAAAGGTCAAAAGGCCAGCTCACACCTTACATAATTTATGTGATACATCCACATTGTGGTGCTCCTTAGACATATGTTATGGTTTAATCTTTTCAATTGTTTAAGTAACACATAGGGCCTTATTACGAGGCTGGCGGTCTTGAGACCGCTAGCCTTGCGGTGGCGGTAAGGACTGCTGCTGCTGTGGTGGTCTGACCGTCACATTACTACCCTGGCGGTCAGACCACCAGGATACCAGCATCAATGCCGGGATCGGTAATCCCGATGGACTGTTAGTGGAAGTCAGAATCAACCGATTACGACCTGGTTCTCTGCCAGCCTTTTCATGGTGGTATCACCACCATAAAAAGTCTGTAGAACCGGTGCAGGGGGCCACAGGGGGGCCCCTGCACTGCCGATGCACTTGGCATGGGCAGTGCAGAGGGTCCCCCTGCCCAGCACCCTCGTGAGGGTGCTGTAGCCTTCTGTGAAGGCAGCATTGCCTCCAGCTGAATTATGAGCCTGTGACAATGCTGCCGCCACTTTCCAACTGGGCTGAAGGGCAGAAACCTTCTTTACGCCCCAGGCAGTCAGCAGGAAAGTCACAATGGGCCTGGGGAAGGGGTAGGCAGTATGGCAGCAACCTCCCCATCAGAAGGAACTCGTTATGAGGCTCATAGTCTGGTTCCACTGAGCGTTCTGATTCATTGCTATTGCAGCAGTGGAACCAGATGGACCTGTTTGCAGTATGGTAGGACCTGGCAATAAAGAAGATCTTTAAATACAACTGCTGTGCCCGTGTTACATTAGTGCGAGGGACACACTGCAACACTTTGGCAACCAGGTGGAAACAGAACCTTCCAGTGGATTTCTTGAAATTCTAACCCTGTGGAGGCATATTACAAGAAAGTGGTGCATAATAGTTGATGCGCCACTTTTCTTGCGCCCCATTGAACTCCCCTAACGACACCATGTGTACACCGTATTTACAATACGGAGCAGCATAGCGCACGTTAGGGCAATAGCATCAAAAAAGTTGATGCTATTGTGATGCTTTGGTGGATTATCGAGAAAACTTATGGCACTAATCCACCAAAGTCAAGGGAGGCCCATTTAATACAGTAGGAGCATCACTTTAACGCTTGCCTAAGGCAAGCATTAAAGATGACGTTAAAAAGGGCGCAGTGAATCCTCACAAATTTCACTGCACCATTTTTCTGGGCCGCCTAATGGGGAGATGCTTCACTTACATACATTATGCTTGGTGCAGGCATAATGTGGCACACTGCGTTACAAAATGGTGCAATACTTGCATTGCGCCACTTAGTAAATATAGCACGATGAAAATGCCTCCTTAATACCACATTAGCGTGAAAAAAAATGATGCTACTGCAGCACAAAGAGGTGCAAGGGCCTTGTAAATGTCCCCCTTAGTATTTCAACCCCTCGGTTGCCCAGGACGTAACCGTTACGTCCACATAGGGGCCATCAGGGGAAGCGCTAGCGTTCCCTCCGGGGGCCTTGCACCCCCCTCTCCTGGGCAGGGATGGAAGGAGAATCGCTTCCCCTTCCTCCCCCGCTCCCCCCCTCTAATGCCCCCATGGCATCTGATGATGTCAGCGCGCAATTGCACACTGACCTCATCAGAGGCCTGCCCCTCCGTCCTGGAAGCTCGTCTTCCAGCGGTGATTGGAGGAGAAATGCTTTTGTATTTCTCCTCCGATCACGTGGAGGGGCCGAGAAAGGCATCAAAGGAAAGGAAAGGCCTTTCCTTTCCTCTAATGTCTTTATCAGCATTTCTGCTGCCCGATCTCAATGCGATCGGGCAGCAGAAATGCCCACCAGACACCAGGGAGTTTTCTTTTTTTATTTGTGTGCATAAAGTGACGGCCCCTTGGGCAAGGGCCGCTCTCCAGGGGGCAATTTATTTTTAGCCCATTTCTGCCCCTCCTGGGGGCAGATCGGCCTATTATAATTAGGCTGATCTGCCCCCGGGTGGGAGAAACCGCTAGACACCAGCGATACATTTTTTTGTTATTTTTTTATTTTTTATATGTGGGGAGCGACTTCTTAGGCAAGGATCGCTCCCTGGGGGGCAAAATTACACTTAGGCCATTTCTGCCCACAAGGGGGCAGATCGGCCTACTTTTATTAGGCCAATCTGCCCCCAAGTGGGGCAGAAATCACTAGACACCAGGGATTTTTTTTTTTTACATTATTGAACGAGGGGAGCGGCCCCTTGGGCAAGGGTGGCTCCCCAGGGGGGTAAAATATTTTTAGGCCTTTTCTGCCCCGTCCCCGGGGGCAGATAGACCTATTATAATTATCCTGATGTGCCCCTAGGGGGGCAGAAACCCCTTTAAATATGGGGAGCGAACCCTTAGACAAGGGTCGTTCTCCTGGGGGTAAAATTGTATTTAGGCCATTTCTGCTTCCCTAAGGGGCAGATCAGCCTATTTTTATTAGGCCTAGACACTAGGGATTTTTATATTTTTGCATCTATTTCACGCAAGGGGAGCGACCCCTTAGGCACGGGTCGTCCACTAGGGGGCAAATTTACGTTAGCCCATTTCTGCCCCCCTTGGGGGCAGATTGGCCTATTTTTATTAGCGGGCAGAAACCACTAGGCTCCTCGGATTTGTTTTTTGCAACAATTTAAAGCAAGGGGAGCAACTCCTTAGGTAAGGGTCACTCCCCTGGAGGGGGCAAATTTATTTTAGGCCATTTCTGCTCCCCTTTGGGGCAGATCGGCCTGTTTCTATTAGGCCGATATGCCCCGGGGGGGGGGGGGCAGAAACCACTTAGGCACCAGGGATTGGTGTGTGTGTATGTGTGTGTTTTGTTTGGGGAAGACAACCCCTTGGTCGCTCCCCATGGGGGCATATTACTGTTGGGCATATCTGCCTCCCTTGAGGGCAGATCGGCCTATTTTTGGAAGGTGATCAGCATCCAAGGGGGGGGAGGGGGAGGGGGGGGGCAGAAAGCCCACCAGAGACCAGGGAAGATTTTTTTTTTAAAATGAGAGGGTATGGCCATACCCCCGCCCTAAATAAATGGGGCCAAATTTGTTCTGCCCACCAGTGGGCAGATGGGGCAATTACCCCCGATACACACCTCAGGGGGGAGGAGGGGCAGAAAGTCTACTAGATGCCAGGGAATAAAAAAATAAATTGTGTGGTGGTGGCTACCAACCAGTAGAGCATGGTTATGCTCCCCCTGCACACTAAAACATCTTATCCCATGGCAAGCAAGAGGACATTTGATTATTTTGGGTTTTGGTTTTACATTTGGGCCATGAGAGCTTGGCTAACTCTCAAAATCGTCCCACTTGGAATGGTGAGGGCTGCAGTTTTTGGACTTTGGGATGCAGCCGTTTAGAAAATTCTCAAGACCTAGACACATCTGAAAAGTAAACATCTGGGTGAGTCCAGGGTGGTGTGCTTAACATGCACCCACACCATTTTCTTACCCACAATGTCATGCAAACCTCCAACTTTGCTGGAAATCACAAATTTTTTCCCTATTTTTTGTGATGGAACCTTCCTGAATCTGCAGGAATCCACAAAATCCCTACCAGCCAGCATTGTCTCATCTATACCGATAAGAATTCTGCCCCAATTTTCAGCCTAAAAATGTTTTTTTTTCAAACTGCCCTTTTTGACCCGCTTTGGTTCCCTCTCAATTTCAACATGTTTTTGGCTCTTCCCTGTCACAGGCACTTGGCCCACCTACACAAGTGAGGTATCATTTTTACCGGGAGACTGAGGGGAACGTTGGATGGTAGGACATTTGTCCCAGTGAGGTAATCCCACCACACAGAAATGTGGGAAACATTAGATTTTTAAGCTAAAATTGAGGTTTGCTGAGGATTCTGCAAAAGAAAACACTGGGGGATCCATGCAAGTCACACCTCCCTGAACTCCCTCGCCTGTCTAGTTTTCAGAAATGTCTGGGTTTGGTAGGTTTCCCTATATACTAAGGCCCATATTTATACTTTTTGACGCTAAACTGCGCTAACGCAGTTTAGCGTCAAAAAATTTAGCGCCGTCTAACGCCATTCTGAAGCGCCATGCGGGCGCCGTATTTATGGAATGGCGTTAGCCGGCGCTAGCAGACCTGGTGTGCGTGGGAAAAAACCACGTAGACCAGGCAACGCCGGCGTAGGGGGAAAATGGCGTTAGGGCGTCTTAAAATGGGGCAAGTCAGGTTGAGGCAAAAAAATCGCCTCAACCCGATTTGCGCCATTATTTTCGACGCCCAGACGCCATTTAAATGACTCCTGTCTTAGTAAAGACAGGAGTCATGCCCCCTTGCCCAATGGCCATGCCCAGGGGACTTATGTCCCCTGGGCATGGTCATTGGGCATAGTGGCATGTAGGGGGGCACAAATAAGGCCCCCCTATGCCACCCAAAACAAATTAAAAAATCTAAAAAATTATACTTACCTGAACTTACCTGAATGTCCCTGGGGTGGGTCCCTCCATCCTTGGGTGTCCTCCTGGGGTGGGCAGGGGTGGCAGGGGGGTCCCTGGGGGCAGGGGAGGGCACCTGTGGGCTAATTTTGAGCCCACAGGCCCCTTAACGCCTACCCTGACCCAGGCGTTAAATAGTGGCGCAAATGCGGGCTTTTTTGACCCGCCACCTCCCGGGCGTGATTTTTGCCCGGGAGTATAAATACGACGCATTTGCGTCGCCGTCATTTCTTTAGACGGGAACGCCTTCCTTGCATCTCATTAACGCAAGGAAGGCGTTCACGCAAAAAAATGACGCTATTTGCCCATACTTTGGCGCTAGACGCGTCTAACGCCAAAGTATAAATATGGCGTTAGTTTTGCGCCGAATTTGCGTCAAAAAAAACGACGCTAATTCGGCGCAAACGGAGTATAAATACGGGCCTAAATATTTGCACACATGTATTGTTATTAAACATAAAATAACAAGTTAATCTGTTCAAATAGACTTAATTCTCAATCTTAGCCTAAAAATCGTTCATTTAATATGATTAACAATTTAAACATACAGTGCAAAATTCATTGTCCATTAATCCATAATGAAAAATAACATTATATTAATAATATCCACATTGTCCATGAAATCAGAGTCCATCCCAAAATTGTCCTTGAAATAAGTATCCTTCCAGTTGCCCCGTAGTCCCAAAATTATCCTTGAAATAAGTATCCGTCCTGTTGCCCCGTAGTCAACACGTGTTTCATCCTGGGAGTACCCTTGGATTTCATCAGGACCTCCTACGACAATGTATATATATTTGCTGTTGTAATATATCATATAAATGTCAAATTGTATATAATTAAGTTAAATGTGCAGTGGGAACCCTTCAAAACACAATCATCTATTTATAAATTAACTCAATTTCTTAATGACCTCAGTGTCAAACTGGTGTGTAACCTAAGTGCACCATACCACATACCACTTATGTGTACCAGTCAATTTTAAAATGTGCAATCTCTTCGGTGACTATTTCCCTAATTTTCCCCCTCTTATCACCTTACTCTTTGTGATTTATACATAAAGCTAAAATTCTACTATAATCCTACCTTAATGACATATTTCTCTTATTCACATATCGATATGCCGCTGTTTGAGTAAAGTATCTCCTTTTCGAAATTCTGCTCAAAGGGAGTTAAGTATAAGCAAGATTTTATGACTTTCTGCAATACAAATGCATATCTATTTAAGATATGCTTTAATGTGTTCTCATTTCTCACCGTATCTCTATATTTAGTGGCTCCAACGTGAGTACGCTTTCTTGTCGGATTCTGTTTGACCGAAGCCGAGGCTACTCGGCTATTGGCGTTTTGTACCGCCATCTACATACTAGACATCGTTAACGGACTGCTCAATAAGAGCGCCCGTGTGTTTCTAATGATTGAAATAGAAAGCGGACTTACACAAGTCCGGAAGTTTATAGATGCGAGTGCACATACTTGTTATTATTATTGCCCCCGATGTTTCAGCTGCCGGAACTCATAGATTACAGCTTACTAAGTGCAGCATATTATTTATATAACGTAAATGTTCACAGCATATTACAAATAGTAAAAAGGTGACTACAATCTAAATCCACAATATATCGTAATTGTGCTAGTATCCTAATTGTATCCATTTCATCTATATTTCTTATACTAGCTAATTATAATACTGAGTGAGGTTATTCTACCTGATAATAAAGTCATATTTATACACATTATATGTCTCCCAGATAATATTCCATTTCATATTCGGTATTCAAACCCTGTTCTACAGCTTTTAAGTGTAGGATCCAATATGATTCCTTTCTTCTAAGGGCTAATTCCCTATTTCCACCTCGAGGATTAACCAAACAATGGTCAAAACCAAAAAATTTGAATGTTTTATATTTAGTCTGTGCACTGCATACCTTTCAAATGGGGCGCGCTATTGGGTAGCGATCATCCTCCAAATTTATTGACCTCCAGTGTTCGGAAATTCTAACCTTCAATGGTCTAATTGTACTGCCTATATATATCCTATCACATCTGCATACAATCATGTAGACTACGAATTTCGTATTGCAATCAATATGTGATTTGATGGACACTAAATTGCCTGTGCTGTCCACAAAATCTTTCTTGGGCTGCCAAGCCCATTTACAAACTGTACATGATCCGCATTTAAAGAAACCTAGATTACGCTTCCCTAGCCAATCTAACTCCTTCCTCTCTAGTGGATAACTCGGACTCAATATATTATTAAGGGTATTTCCCCTTCTAAATACAACATCAGGTCTATCGCCTATATATTTATTAAGTACATCATCCTGGGTTAGTATTGACCAATGCTTATTCATACTATTAATGAGTATTTTTGACTTCTCTGTATAGTCTAAAATTATTCTAATCTTCTGAACCTTCTTCTTGCTCGATGTATCCCCCTTCCGAGTATCCTGACCTAGTGTCTGTATACGTGATATTTTTTTCACTTTCTGTATTGATTTATTAATAGTCTTCTCTGAATATCCCCTAGCTAAAAACCTGTGTCCCATATGATCAATCTCAGCATGAAAGTCACTATTCTTACTACAGTTCCTCCTAGCTCTGATCATTTCTCCAAGAGGTATCGCCTCTATCTGGTGTTGTGGATGAGCACTAGTGGCATGCAATATATTATTACATGAAGTAGGTTTTCGGTACAATCTGCTCTATATTTTATTGTTGTCGACATATAGTTCAACATCCAAGAATATTATTCGAGTTTCACTATAATCATATGTGAACTTGATATTAGCATCATTACCATTGAGATATTTACAAAAAATTTCCAGTGCATTGGTATCTCCTGTCCATAACATAAAACAGTCATCGATATAGCGTCCCCAATATAAAATATTGGTATGCCATTCTGCTGCACCTGGGCCCCAAATCCACGTTTCCTCGAACCATCCCATGAATAGATTAGCATATGAGGGGGAAAATTTTGAACCCATAGCTACACCCTGTTTTTGTTTGTACCAATCCTTCTTGAATAAAAAATAGTTATTATTCAGTATAAACTCTATCATGTTGATTATCATCTTCGTATGTTCCATCAGACTGGCTGATCTCTTATGCAAAACATGTTCAATTGCTTGAATACCAAATTTGTGTTGTATACTGGTATACAAAGCCACCACATCTAAGGTGACCATAATCATGCCTGTATCCCATTGTATATCTGAAAGTACACTTAGTACATGTTTAGTATCCTTAATATATGAGGGCAAATTACAAACAAATGATTGTAGAAAAGTATCTACAAATTCAGACAATCTCTCAGTGGGACCACCCACTCCTGAAACAATAGGTCTGCCTGGTGGGAATATAGATTGTTTGTGAATCTTAGGCAATGTATATATACATGGGAATCTAGGTCGATATACCAGAAGGTATAAATACTCATCCTCATCCAATAGTCCTTTCTCCCTCCACTTTTTTAACATCCCGTTTATCTCCCTAGTTAAAGTATTAATAGGATTGAAGACTATCTTCTCATAACAATTCACATCATTAAGTTGTGTGTAAATTTCCTGTTCATAATCCTTTCGATTCATTACCACTATATTCCCCCCTTGTCCGCTCTTTTAATGATGACATCATCATCCAATCTAAGAGATTTCAGTGCAATACGCTCTTCATAATTCAGGTTAAATTTGATGGAGTATTTCTTTTTTGTCTCTTCCTTATTCAGGTCTGCCCATACCATTTTATAAAAAGTTTCTAAACTGTTATCAATTATTGGTCTCGGTACCCAAGTTGATCTTAATTTTAAGCCACTGGTAACATGTATATCTGGTATAATATTCAAATCTTCTAACACAGTGGATACCATTGTAGGATTTTCTTCATAGTCCGTAATTGTCATTAAAGCCACTGTGTCGTGAATATCCTGAATAGACAAACCACTAAGTACTGGATTTTCACATAAGATTGTGTTCATGTCCTTGTTATGTAACTCAAAATATTTCTTTATTTTCAATTTCCGAATAAATTTGTACAGATCAATCTTTGATTTACAAATATCTCCAATTATTAATGGGCAGAAACCTAAACCCTTATTTAGAAGGCTTATCATGCCCGGAGATAATGGCTTATCCGACAAATTTATCACATTATTTTCCACATCCTTTAGACATTGTGTATCTTTTTGTCCCATGACCTCGTTCTCATTCCCAAGCGATTTACGCTTGTTTCCTCCTCTGTGTCCTCTTCTTGTCTTCCTCCCTTGTTTTTCTTTAAATTTGACTCCCAATTCCCTTGTTTTATTCTTTTCAATTCTTGTAAAAAACCCACACCTTGTGTATTTCCACTCATACGTAAGTCTGTCCCCTCTACATCACTACTATCTGTCATCAAACTACTCCTCGAGGTGGATACAGACTCCTGTGAAGTACTAGATTCTATTCTCTGAGTTGTTTGCTTGATTAGATGATCATATTTACGTGAGAAGGTAAATACCCTACCATTAGCATAATCTAATTCATCTCTTTTGAACTTCCTCGCTTTTCTCTGTTTAATCTCATCCTGATATCTTGAAATTACATCATTTAAAATATGATAGTTCTTCTCAGTCGCTTCCTTTAAATCCAATTCCATAATTTCTTTCTCCAGTATAACTGTCTGCTTGTAATTTGCCCACTTTCCTTTCAGCATTTTCTATCAATATATCCATTAATTTCATAGAGTTTGATTTCAACTCCTCTTCCCATTTGTTGAGTAGATCTACGTCTAAGTCATCATACGTGGGGAATATATGCGAGCGTAAGCCCCGTGGTATCCTATCCAGTTTCTTATATTGTTGTAATGTAAAGGTATCCCACCATCTGGACATCTCATTTTTCTTAAGTTTTTCTAGCCTAATAAATTTATCCTTAAGTCCTTCTTTTTTCTTAGGATTTCCGCCTCCTATTGCTTGCCGCACTGTAACACCTCTGTCCAAACTCTTAAATAGTTCCTCCGCTATTTTAGATCTATCATCCATCCTTACTTCGCTCTACAGATATTATATTACAAATATGAGAGAGGAGCTGCCCACTCCTATATATCAGACTATTCGTGGGGGGTAAATAAAGTGTCACGACGCTCCTGCCCCCATATATCCAAACCAAAAATTATATAAGAATACACAGTGCCAAACAATGGGGTTATACCCTCCAATCACCCCTAAACAGTAACACAAGGTTACCTAAAACTAAACACTAAATATTTGCACACATGTATTGTTATTAAACATAAAATAACAAGTTAATCTGTTCAAATAGACTTAATTCTCAATCTTAGCCTAAAAATCGTTCATTTAATATGATTAACAATTTAAACATACAGTGCAAAATTCATTGTCCATTAATCCATAATGAAAAATAACATTATATTAATAATATCCACATTGTCCATGAAATCAGAGTCCATCCCAAAATTGTCCTTGAAATAAGTATCCTTCCAGTTGCCACGTAGTCCCAAAATTATCCTTGAAATAAGTATCCGTCCTGTTGCCCCGTAGTCAACACGTGTTTCATCCTGGGAGTACCCTTGGATTTCATCAGGACCTCCTACGACAATGTATATATATTTGCTGTCGTAATATATCATATAAATGTCAAATTGTATATAATTAAGTTAAATGTGCAGTGGGAACCCTTCAAAACACAATCATCTATTTATAAATTAACTCAATTTCTTAATGACCTCAGTGTCAAACTGGTGTGTAACCTAAGTGCACCATACCACATACCACTTATGTGTACCAGTCAATTTTAAAATGTGCAATCTCTTCGGTGACTATTTCCCTAATTTTCCCCCTCTTATCACCTTACTCTTTGTGATTTATACATAAAGCTAAAATTCTACTATAATCCTACCTTAATGACATATTTCTCTTATTCACATATCGATATGCCGCTGTTTGAGTAAAGTATCTCCTTTTCGAAATTCTGCTCAAAGGGAGTTAAGTATAAGCAAGATTTTATGACTTTCTGCAATACAAATGCATATCTATTTAAGATATGCTTTAATGTGTTCTCATTTCTCACCGTATCTCTATATTTAGTGGCTCCAACGTGAGTACGCTTTCTTGTCGGATTCTGTTTGACCGAAGCCGAGGCTACTCGGCTATTGGCGTTTTGTACCGCCATCTACATACTAGACATCGTTAACGGACTGCTCAATAAGAGCGCCCGTGTGTTTCTAATGATTGAAATAGAAAGCGGACTTACACAAGTCCGGAAGTTTATAGATGCGAGTGCACATACTTGTTATTATTATTGCCCCCGATGTTTCAGCTGCCGGAACTCATAGATTACAGCTTACTAAGTGCAGCATATTATCTAAGAAAAAAGAAGGACTTAAGGATAAATTTATTAGGCTAGAAAAACTTAAGAAAAATGAGATGTCCAGATGGTGGGATACCTTTACATTACAACAATATAAGAAACTGGATAGGATACCACGGGGCTTACGCTCGCATATATTCCCCACGTATGATGACTTAGACGTAGATCTACTCAACAAATGGGAAGAGGAGTTGAAATCAAACTCTATGAAATTAATGGATATATTGATAGAAAATGCTGAAAGGAAAGTGGGCAAATTACAAGCAGACATAGTTATACTGGAGAAAGAAATTATGGAATTGGATTTAAAGGAAGCGACTGAGAAGAACTATCATATTTTAAATGATGTAATTTCAAGATATCAGGATGAGATTAAACAGAGAAAAGCGAGGAAGTTCAAAAGAGATGAATTAGATTATGCTAATGGTAGGGTATTTACCTTCTCACGTAAATATGATCATCTAATCAAGCAAACAACTCAGAGAATAGAATCTAGTACTTCACAGGAGTCTGTATCCACCTCGAGGAGTAGTTTGATGACAGATAGTAGTGATGTAGAGGGGACAGACTTACGTATGAGTGGAAATACACAAGGTGTGGGTTTTTTACAAGAATTGAAAAGAATAAAACAAGGGAATTGGGAGTCAAATTTAAAGAAAAACAAGGGAGGAAGACAAGAAGAGGACACAGAGGAGGAAACAAGCGTAAATCGCTTGGGAATGAGAACGAGGTCATGGGACCAAAAGATACACAATGTCTAAAGGATGTGGAAAATAATGTGATAAATTTGTCGGATAAGCCATTATCTCCGGGCATGATAAGCCTTCTAAATAAGGGTTTAGGTTTCTGCCCATTAATAATTGGAGATATTTGTAAATCAAAGATTGATCTGTACAAATTTATTCGGAAATTGAAAATAAAGAAATATTTTGAGTTACATAACAAGGACATGAACACAATCTTATGTGAAAATCCAGTACTTAGTGGTTTGTCTATTCAGGATATTCACGACACAGTGGCTTTAATGACAATTACGGACTATGAAGAAAATCCTACAATGGTATCCACTGTGTTAGAAGATTTGAATATTATACCAGATATACATGTTACCAGTGGCTTAAAATTAAGATCAACTTGGGTACCGAGACCAATAATTGATAACAGTTTAGAAACTTTTTATAAAATGGTATGGGCAGACCTGAATAAGGAAGAGACAAAAAAGAAATACTCCATCAAATTTAACCTGAATTATGAAGAGTGTATTGCACTGAAATCTCTTAGATTGGATGATGATGTCATCATTAAAAGAGCGGACAAGGGGGGAATATAGTGGTAATGAATCGAAAGGATTATGAACAGGAAATTTACACACAACTTAATGATGTGAATTGTTATGAGAAGATAGTCTTCAATCCTATTAATACTTTAACTAGGGAGATAAACGGGATGTTAAAAAAGTGGAGGGAGAAAGGACTATTGGATGAGGATGAGTATTTATACCTTCTGGTATATCGACCTAGATTCCCATGTATATATACATTGCCTAAGATTCACAAACAATCTATATTCCCACCAGGCAGACCTATTGTTTCAGGAGTGGGTGGTCCCACTGAGAGATTGTCTGAATTTGTAGATACTTTTCTACAATCATTTGTTTGTAATTTGCCCTCATATATTAAGGATACTAAACATGTACTAAGTGTACTTTCAGATATACAATGGGATACAGGCATGATTATGGTCACCTTAGATGTGGTGGCTTTGTCTACCAGTATACAACACAAATTTGGTATTCAAGCAATTGAACATGTTTTGCATAAGAGATCAGCCAGTCTGATGGAACATACGAAGATGATAATCAACATGATAGAGTTTATACTGAATAATAACTATTTTTTATTCAAGAAGGATTGGTACAAACAAAAACAGGGTGTAGCTATGGGTTCAAAATTTTCCCCCTCATATGCTAATCTATTCATGGGATGGTTCGAGGAAACGTGGATTTGGGGCCCAGGTGCAGCAGAATGGCATACCAATATTTTATATTGGGGACGCTATATCGATGACTGTTTTATGTTATGGACAGGAGATACCAATGCACTGGAAAAATTTTGTAAATATCTCAATGGTAATGATGCTAATATCAAGTTCACATATGATTATAGTGAAACTCGAATAATATTCTTGGATGTTGAACTATATGTCGACAACAATAAAATATAGAGCAGATTGTACCGAAAACCTACTTCATGTAATAATATATTGCATGCCACTAGTGCTCATCCACAACACCAGATAGAGGCGATACCTCTTGGAGAAATGATCAGAGCTAGGAGGAACTGTAGTAAGAATAGTGACTTTCATGCTGAGATTGATCATATGGGACACAGGTTTTTAGCTAGGGGATATTCAGAGAAGACTATTAATAAATCAATACAGAAAGTGAAAAAAATATCACGTATACAGACACTAGGTCAGGATACTCGGAAGGGGGATACATCGAGCAAGAAGAAGGTTCAGAAGATTAGAATAATTTTAGACTATACAGAGAAGTCAAAAATACTCATTAATAGTATGAATAAGCATTGGTCAATACTAACCCAGGATGATGTACTTAATAAATATATAGGCGATAGACCTGATGTTGTATTTAGAAGGGGAAATACCCTTAATAATATATTGAGTCCGAGTTATCCACTAGAGAGGAAGGAGTTAGATTGGCTAGGGAAGCGTAATCTAGGTTTCTTTAAATGCGGATCATGTACAGTTTGTAAATGGGCTTGGCAGCCCAAGAAAGATTTTGTGGACAGCACAGGCAATTTAGTGTCCATCAAATCACATATTGATTGCAATACGAAATTCGTAGTCTACATGATTGTATGCAGATGTGATAGGATATATATAGGCAGTACAATTAGACCATTGAAGGTTAGAATTTCCGAACACTGGAGGTCAATAAATTTGGAGGATGATCGCTACCCAATAGCGCGCCCCATTTGAAAGGTATGCAGTGCACAGACTAAATATAAAACATTCAAATTTTTTGGTTTTGACCATTGTTTGGTTAATCCTCGAGGTGGAAATAGGGAATTAGCCCTTAGAAGAAAGGAATCATATTGGATCCTACACTTAAAAGCTGTAGAACAGGGTTTGAATACCGAATATGAAATGGAATATTATCTGGGAGACATATAATGTGTATAAATATGACTTTATTATCAGGTAGAATAACCTCACTCAGTATTATAATTAGCTAGTATAAGAAATATAGATGAAATGGATACAATTAGGATACTAGCACAATTACGATATATTGTGGATTTAGATTGTAGTCACCTTTTTACTATTTGTAATATGCTGTGAACATTTACGTTATATAAATAATATGCTGCACTTAGTAAGCTGTAATCTATGAGTTCCGGCAGCTGAAACATCGGGGGCAATAATAATAACAAGTATGTGCACTCGCATCTATAAACTTCCGGACTTGTGTAAGTCCGCTTTCTATTTCAATCATTAGAAACACACGGGCGCTCTTATTGAGCAGTCCGTTAACGATGTCTAGTATGTAGATGGCGGTACAAAACGCCAATAGCCGAGTAGCCTCGGCTTCGGTCAAACAGAATCCGACAAGAAAGCGTACTCACGTTGGAGCCACTAAATATAGAGATACGGTGAGAAATGAGAACACATTAAAGCATATCTTAAATAGATATGCATTTGTATTGCAGAAAGTCATAAAATCTTGCTTATACTTAACTCCCTTTGAGCAGAATTTCGAAAAGGAGATACTTTACTCAAACAGCGGCATATCGATATGTGAATAAGAGAAATATGTCATTAAGGTAGGATTATAGTAGAATTTTAGCTTTATGTATAAATCACAAAGAGTAAGGTGATAAGAGGGGGAAAATTAGGGAAATAGTCACCGAAGAGATTGCACATTTTAAAATTGACTGGTACACATAAGTGGTATGTGGTATGGTGCACTTAGGTTACACACCAGTTTGACACTGAGGTCATTAAGAAATTGAGTTAATTTATAAATAGATGATTGTGTTTTGAAGGGTTCCCACTGCACATTTAACTTAATTATATACAATTTGACATTTATATGATATATTACAACAGCAAATATATATACATTGTCGTAGGAGGTCCTGATGAAATCCAAGGGTACTCCCAGGATGAAACACGTGTTGACTACGGGGCAACAGGACGGATACTTATTTCAAGGATAATTTTGGGACTACGTGGCAACTGGAAGGATACTTATTTCAAGGACAATTTTGGGATGGACTCTGATTTCATGGACAATGTGGATATTATTAATATAATGTTATTTTTCATTATGGATTAATGGACAATGAATTTTGCACTGTATGTTTAAATTGTTAATCATATTAAATGAACGATTTTTAGGCTAAGATTGAGAATTAAGTCTATTTGAACAGATTAACTTGTTATTTTATGTTTAATAAAAATACATGTGTGCAAATATTTAGTGTTTAGTTTTAGGTAACCTTGTGTTACTGTTTAGGGGTGATTGGAGGGTATAACCCCATTGTTTGGCACCGTGTATTCTTATATAATTTTTGGTTTGGATATATGGGGGCAGGAGCGCCGTGACACTTTATTTACCCCCCACGAATAGGTTTCCCTATATGGCTGCTGAGTCCAGGACCAAAAACGCAGGTGCCCCCCCGCAAAAGCAGGTAGTTTGGTATTTGATCATTTTGATGTGTCCAGATAGTGTTTTGGGGCATTTTCTTTTGCGGGCACTAGGCCTACCCACACAAGTGAGGTACCATTTTTATCAGGAGGCTTCGGGGGAACTCTGGTTGTGGCTCCTCTCACATTCCAGAACTTTCTGTCACCGAAATGTGGGGAAAAAGTGTTTTTTTGGCCACATTTTGAGGTTTGCAAAGGATTCTGGGTAACAGAACCTGGTGAGAGCCCCACAAGTCACCCCATGTTGGATTCCCATAGGTGTTTAGTTTTAAAAAATACACAGGTTTGGTAGGTTTCCCTAGGTGCCTGCTGATCTAGAGGCCAAAATCCATAGCTATGCACTTTACAAAAAAACAGCTCTGTTTTCTTTGGGAAAGTGTGATGAGTCCATGTTGTGTTTTGGGGAATTTCCTTTCTCAGGGGCTATGCCTACCAACACAAGTGAGGTACCATTTTTATCGGGAGACTTGGGTGAACACTGGGTGGAAGGACATTTGTGGCTCCTCTCAGATTCCAGAACTTTCTGTCACCAAATGTGAGGAAAAAGTGTTTTTTTGGCCAAATCTTGAGGTTTGCAAAGGACTCTGGGTAACAAAACCTGGTGAGAGCCCCACAAGTCACTCCATCTTGGATTCCCCTAGGTGTCTAGTTTTCAAAATGCACAGGTTTGGTAGATTTCCTTAGGTGCCGGCTGAGCTAGACGCCAAAACCCACAGCTAGGCACTTTCCAAAATAGTGCTCTGTTTTCTTTGGGAAAATGTGATGAGTCCACGTTGAATTTTGGGGCATATCCTGTTGCGGGCGCTAGGCCTACCCACACAAGTGATGTACCATTTTTATCAAGAGAGTTGGGAAAATGCTGGGTGGAAGGAAATTAGTGGCTCCTCTCAGAATCCAGAACTTTTTGTCACAAAAATGTGAGGTAAAAGTCTTTTTTTGGCCAAATTTTGAGGTTTGCAAAGGATTCTGGGTAACAGAACCTGGTGAAAGCCCCACAAGTCACCCCATCCTGGATTCCCCTATGTGTATAGTTTTAAAAAATGCACAGGTTTGGTAGGTTTCCCTAGGTTCCGGTTGAGTTAGAGGCCAAAATCTACTGCTAGGGACTTTGCAAAAAACACGTCAGATTTCAATGTAAAAATGTGATGGGTCCATGTTGCATTTCCTGTTGCGAGCATTCGGCCTACCCACGCAAGTGAGTTACCATTGTTACTGAGAGACTTGGGAGAACACAGAATAGCAAAACAAGTGTTATTGTCCCTTGTCTTTCTCTACATTTTTTCCTTCCAAATGTAAGACAGTGTGTAAAAAAGACGTCTATTTGAGAAATGCCCTGTAATTCACATGCTAGTATGGGTCCCCCGGAATTCAGAGATGTGCAAATAGCCCCTGCTTCTCAACACCTTATCTTGTGCCCATTTTGCAAATACAAAGGTTGTTTTGATAACTATTTTTCACTCTTTATATTTCAGCAAATTAATTGCTGTATACCCAGTATAGAATGAAGACCCATTGCAAGGTGCAGCTCATTTATTGGCTCTGGGTACCTAGGGTTCTTGATGAACCTACAAGCCCTATATATCCCCGCAACCATAAGAGTCCAGCAGACATAACAGTATATTGAAAATCTGACATGGCAGGAAAAAGTTACAGAGTAAAACGTGGAGAAAAATGGCTGTTTCTTCACCTCAATTTCAATATTTTTTTATTTCAGCTATTATTGTCTGTAGGAAAACCTTGTAGGATCTACACAAATTACCCCTTTATGACTTTAGAATGTTGTCTACTTTTCAGAAATGTTTAGCGTTCTGGGATCCAGCATTGGTTTCACACCCATTTCTGTCACTAACTGGAAGAAGGCAGAAAGCACAAATAGTAAAAATGGGGCATATCCCAGTAAAATGCCAAAATTGTGTTGAAAAATGTAGTTTTCTGATTAAAATCTGCCTGTTCCTGAAAGTTGTGAAGATGGTGATTTTAGCGCTGCTAACACTTTGTTGATGCCATTTTCAGGGCAAAAAACACAATCCTTCTTCTTTCGCTGTATTTTGGCTAATTTTTTGGTCTCCTTCAGGGGAAGCCACAAACTCTCTAGAATCCTAGGGGCATATTTATACTTCGTTTGCGCCGAATTTGCGTCGTTTTTTTCAACGCAAATTCGACGCAAAACTAACTCCATATTTATACTTTGGCGTTAAACGCGTCTAGCGCCAAAGTTCCTGGAATTAGCGTCATTTTTTTGCGTGAACACCTTCCTTGCGTTAATGATATGCAAGGTAGGCGTTCCCGTCTTAAAAAATGACTCCGATGCTATTGCGTCGGATTTATACTCGCGGGCAAAAATGACACCCGGGAGTGGGCGGGTCTAAAAAATCCGCATTTGCGCCGGATTTTAGCGCCTGGGTCAGGGCAGGCGTTAAGGGACCTGTGGGCTCAGAATGAGCCCAGAGGTGCCCTCCCCTGCCCCCAGGGACACCCCCTGCCTCCCTTGCCCACCCCAGGAGGACACCCAAGGATGGAGAGACCCACCCCAGGGACATTAAGGTAAGTCCAGGTAAGTATTTTTTTTTTTTTTTTTATGGCATAGGGGGGCCTGATTTGTGCCCCCCTACATGCCACTATGCCCAATGACCATGCCCAGGGGACAGAAGTCCCCTGGGCATGGCCATTGGGCAAGGGGGCATGACTCCTGTCTTTGCTAAGACAGGAGTCATTTCAATGGGGGATGGGCGTCGTAAAAAAATGGCGCAAATCGGGTTAAGACGATTTTTTTGCCTCAGCCTGACTTGCCCCATTTTTGGACGCCCAAACGCCATTTTTCCCTACGCCGGCGCTGCCTGGTGTACGTGGTTTTTTTTCACGCACACCAGGCAGCGCCGGTCGGCTAACGCCGGCTAACGCCATTCAATAAATACGGCGCCCGCATGGCGCTTCAGAATGGCGTTAGCCGGCGCTAATTTTTTTGACGCAAAACTGCGTTAGCGCAGTTTTGCGTCAAAAAGTATAAATATGGGCCATAGTACCTCTAGAATCCCTCGGATGTTGGAAGAAAAGGATGCAAATTTGGCGTGGGTAGCTTATGTGGACAAAAAGTTATAAGTGCCTAAGAGCGAACTGCCCCAAATAGCCAAACAAACGCCTGGCACCTGAGGGGTAAAGGCTTGGCAGCGAAGGAGTTAAAGCCTTTGGTTGGAATATCAACTTTACTGTGACTACCAGATTAGGAGAACTTAGGACTCAGAGAATTTGGAGAACCTGCAAACCAATATGTTTTGGACATTATCAAGTTAGTGGGTGCAGTGTTCAGTGAGTGGAGTGCTGCAGGTGCCATCTCCTTTATGCGCACACTTTGGAATCCATAGTGCACAAGGATGTGTTTTGCATGCTCTCTGCTGGCATTGGTCATGATGCACGCTGAGCATCGGGTCACACTATGTGACCCTCGGCGACCATTTCTTTTCATTATTCTTGTTAGAAATGGTGTCTCTAGTTGGCAGTCGGTTTGCACCCTGTCCAGGTAGGGACCCTAACTCTTGTCAGGATAAGGGAGATAGCCGCTCAGATAAACCCTGCTCAGCCCCTTGTTAGATTGGCATGAGCAGTCAGGCTTATCTCAGAAGCAATGTATGAAGCATTTGCACATAACGCACAGTTATGCAGGTAGGTCGCTCCCCACTTTTGCCCTCGGCGCCACCTCCTCCCTCTCCGTTTTTTGCACTCATCTTTCCAGTTCCACTCTCCCGCTCCCGCCGCTGCGTCCCCTGCGTCCCCTCCCCCCTCCTTCTCACCGCTTAGTTCTTGCCTTTTTTCCCGCCAGTTCCACTCTCCCTCTCCCGCCGCTGCGTCCCCTGCGCCCCCTCCCCCCTCCTTCTCACCGCTAAGTTCTTGCCCTTTTCCCGCCAGTTCCACTCTACCTTTCCCGCCACTGCGTCCCCTGCAGCCCCTCCCCCCTGCACCCCCATTGGACAGCCCCTCCCGCCTCCCAGCTGCCACTCCCACCCTCCCCTCCTTTTACGGCAGACGCGGCGCGGCCCCGCGCAGTGGGCACGGCGCTGGCGCGCCAAAGGCGCACCCATCTGCGCCTGTCCGCGCCTGGACCATGCCCAGCGCCACCCCCCCTGGTCCACGAGATCCCTGCACCTCCAGACGCCGCTACACAGCCGACCAACTCAACGCCCTCAAGCCCACAAATCCTCCCTCAAAGTCGACACCCACACCGACGACTCCCTCAAGACCGCCGAACACCTACACTTCCGCATCCACACCGACCCCAACACCACTCTCAGAGGAACGCTCATCTACAGACCCCCCGGACCACGAGCACCATTCAGCGAATCCCTCGCCGACCTTACCAGCACCCGCGCCTGTCCGCGCCTGGACCGCGCCCAGCGCCACACCCCCTGGTCCGCGAGTTCCCTGCACCTCCAGACGCCGCTACACGGCCGACCAACTCAACGCCCTCAACCCCGGCCGCATCACAGCATGCTCCCAGCCCTCACCAAGGAACACCCACGGACCCTTTGCATGCCGCACCTGCAGATTCACCTACGACAGAACAACGAAACCAACAAAGACCGAATCCAACCACCTCCACTGCATACTCCTCAACACCCGCTCCGCACGCAAGCACGCCATCGAGCTCTGGGACCTGCTCGACTCCACCGCCCCAGACGTAGCCTTCCTGACCGAAACCTGGTGGAACGACTCCTCGGCGCCCGACATCGCAATAGCCATCCCGGACGGCTACAAGATCATCCATAGGGACCGCAACAACGGAATCGGAGGAGGCATAGCCATCGCCCACAAATCCTCCCTCAAAGTCGACACCCACACCGACGACTCCCTCAAGACCGCCGAACACCTACACTTCCGCATCCACACCGACCCCAACACCACTCTCAGAGGAACGCTCATCTACAGACCCCCCGGACCACGAGCACCATTCAGCGAATCCCTCGCCGACCTTACCAGCACCCGCGCCTGTTCGCGCCTGGACCGCGCCCAGCGCCACACCCCCTGGTCCGCGAGTTCCCTGCACCTCCAGACGCCGCTACACGGACGACCAACTCAACGCCCTCAACCCCGGCCGCATCACAGCATGCTCCCAGCCCTCACCAAGGAACACCCACGGACACTTCGCATGCCACACCTGCAGATTCACCTGCGACAGAACAACGAAACCAACAAAGACCGAATCCAACCACCTCCACTGCATACTCCTCAACACCCGCTCCGCACGCAAGCACGCCATCGAGCTCTGGGACCTGCTCGACTCCACCGCCCCAGACGTAGCCTTCCTGACTGAAACCTGGTGGAACTACTCCTCGGCACCCGACATCGCAATAGCCATCCCGGACGGCTACAAGATCATCCGTATGGACCGCAACAACAGAATCGGAGGAGGCATAGCCATCGCCCACAAATCCTCCCTCAAAGTCGACACCCATACCGACGACTCCCTCAAGACCGCCGAACACCTACACTTCCGCATCCACACCGACCCCAACACCACTCTCAGAGGAACGCTCATCTACAGACCCCCCGGACCACGAGCACCATTCAGCGAATCCCTCGCCGACCTCACCAGCACCCACGCACTCACCTCAACGGATTACATCCTCCTCGGGAACCTAAATTTTCACCTGGAGAACAACAACGACACCAACTCCACTACTCTGATCGCCAACCTCGCCAACCACGGCCTCAGATAACTCGTCAACACACCAACCCACATCGCCGGCCACACGCTTGATCCCATCTTCTCCTCAAGCGCCCACATCACCTTCAACCATACCACCGTACTCCACTGGACCGACCACCACTGCATCCACTTCACCTACAAAAAACATACCGAGCACCAACACACCCAACAACCACCCCGCCGATGCTGGAACAAAGTTACGGAAGACCAGCTTACCAACGCCCTCGCCCAGAACCCACCCCCGACTCCGCCGACCCAGACACCACCGCCAACAACCTCACCCTGTGGATCAACGACTGCGCCAATACCCTTGCGCCACTCAAAAAAACCACCGACAACCAAGCCAGAAGAAAAGCCACCTGGTTCACCAACGAGCTGCTAAATTCCAAACGCGACTGCCGGAAGCTAAAAAAGGAATGGCTCCTCAAACGCTCACCTGACAGCCTCACAGCCCACAAAGACACCACCCGCAAGCACCACAAACTCATCAGACAAGCCAAACGATCCCACTTCAAAGACCGCCTGGACAACAACGCACACGACAGCAAAGAGCTCTTCAGCATCGTGAAAGAACTCTCCAACCCCAGCACCAACGTCAACGACATCCCTCCATCCCAAGAACTCTGCAACGCACTGTCCACCTTCTTCCACCGGAAGATCATCGACATCCACAACAGTTTTGACGCCACTCCCACGACAGACCCCACCCCCGAACACTCTACCTGTGCAAACCACCTGACCTTCTGGACCAACGTGAGCGACACAGAGACACGCAAGACCATGAACTCCATCCACTCAGGATCTCTGTCAGACCCCTGCCCCCACCACGTATACCACAAAGTCGACGCCACCATTGCCCCCCAACTACGAAAGGTCATCAACACCTCCTTCGAAACAGCGACTTTCCCCGAAATATGGAAACACACCGAAATCCGCACCCTCCTCAAGAAACCCAAAGCAGACCCCAACGACCTCAAGAACTTCCGACCCATCTCCCTGCTCCCCTTTCCAGCAAAGGTGATTGAAAAAATCATCAACACACAACTAACCAGCCACCTCGAAGACAACGGCATCCTAGACCCCTCCCAGTCCGGCTTCAGACGAAACCACAGCACCGAAACCGCCCTTCTCGCCACCACAGACGACATCAGATGTCAAATGGACAACAGCGAAACATCAGCCCTCATCCTCCTGGACCTATCTGCCGCCTTCGACACAGTCTGCCACCGCACCCTGAAATCACGCCTCCACGAAACCGGAATTCAAGGAAAAGCCCTCGACTGGATCGTCTCATTCCTCATCGGCAGAACCCAGAGAGTCCCCCTCCCCCCCTTCCGCTCCGAAGCCACCGACATCATCTGCGGCGTCCCCCAAGGCTCATCCCTCAGCCTGACGCTGTTCAACGTCTACATGGCCCCCCTCGCACAAGTGGCCCGACAACACAACCTCAACATTCTCACCTACGCCGACGACTCCCAGCTCATCCTCTCACTCACCAAAGACTCAGGCACCGCCAAAACCAACCTCCACGAGGGGATGAAATCCATCGCCGAATGGATGAGAATCAGCCATCTGAAACTGAACTCGGACAAGACGGAGGTCCTCATCCTCGGACCCACCCCCTCCGCCTGGGACGACTCCTGGTGGCCCACCACACTAGGAACCCCACCAACACCGACCAACCACGCTCACAACCTGGGCTTCATCCTCGACTCCTCCCTCACCTTGTCTAAATAGGTCAACGCAGTTTCCTCCTCCTGCTACAACACACTCCGCATGCTCCGCAGAATCTACAAGTGGATCCCGACAGAAACAAGAAGAACAGTGACACAGGCCCTCGTCAGCAACAGGCTGGACTATGGCAACGCACTCTACACAGGCATCTCAGCGAAAGACCTACTACGCCTCCAACGCATCTAAAACGCCTCCGCCCGACTGATCCTCAACATACCCCGCCACAGCCACATCTCCGACCACCTGAGAAACCTTCACTGGCACACCGTGAACAAAAGGATCACTTTCAAGCTTCTTACCTACGCTCACAAAGCGCTCCACGACACCGGACCAGCCTACCTAAACAACAGACTCAGCTTCTACACCCCCACCCGTCAGCTCCGCTCCTCTAACCTCGCCCTCGCCGTCGTCCCCCCGCATCCGAAAAAAGACCGCCGGTGGCAGATCATGCTCATACCTCGCTGCCAAAACCTGGAACACCCTCCCCACCAACCTGTGACAGACTCAATACCTACTCACCTTCAGAAGACTCCTCAAGACCTGGCCCTTTGACCAGTAAACACCTGCTTCCCACCCCCCAGCGCCTTGAAACCCTCACGGCTACGTAGTGTGCTTTATAAATCCAATGATTGATTGATTGATTGATTGAATAAATGAAAACACTACAAAAGGACACCACACCAGTTTCAGAAAAATAGCCAATATTTATCAATATAAAACAGGACCAAATACAATAAAAATCAACCATACAGTAATAAATATATGAATTTTGCAAGATTTACTCAAAAATACAGTTCCTTGAAATCAATAGCTCCACCTTGGGCGATCACAGCGTCGTGATCAACAAAACGAACAGTTCAGGCCAGCCGGGGTGTCGCGGACCAGCTACAGTCTCAGGAAGACCTGCAAATACTACCGTTGGAATTGCAGGGCGTCGTGATCCTCGCGGTGAGCTCCGGAGTCAGTGCAGGAGTCGTCGGACCCTTGAAGTCACACGCCTTGCGGATCAAACTCAGGGCTGATGAAGTCAGGGGCGCCTGCGTGGGTGGCGCCGGGGCTGCGGTGCAAAGTGGGACGGTGCGAAGTGCGGAGTCCATGGGTCACAGTGCAGCAGCAGCTCAGTGACAGTGTCCAGTGACGACGGTGAGACCAGGGCTTCAGTGTGAAGCGAGGCAGTGTGACTTGTGATGTCACAAGGTCACGGTGAAGACAGCATCATCCTCGCTGCTGAAGCGCTGCCATCGGTAGGCCCAAGCCAGCAGCGCGAATTGGGAGAGTGCTTCGTGACCCTCACGAGCAGTGTCCACAGGCCACGGTGCAGACAGGATGCCTGGGGACGACACTGGAGTTGATGATGCTGGCATCGGTGGACTGAAGCTGTGGTGCGGGACGGTGCTTTGTGTACCTCACAAGTGGTGTCAACAGGCCACAGTGCAGGCAGCGGTGCTGGTGTCAGCAGGAGCGTTGTCGTCGGGGATACCCAGGCTGCGGTGTGAGCAGGCGATGCCGGAATGCAGGGCCCACAAGTCTCAGTGCGAGCAGCGGCTCGGTGAAGTCGTCCGATGACGGCATCGGTTAGACCAGGGTTGCAGTGCAAAGTGGGGCAGTGCAGCTGTGTGCGGCATCTGCAGGTCACGGTGCAGGCCAGCAGCATCGTTGGCGGCAGCGTAGTGGTTTGTCCTCCTAAAGAGCACAAAACACACAGTTCCCAGTGCTGCAGATCGAGGAAACTGAAGTCTTTGGTGTCCCTGAGACTTCCTACAGGAGGAAAGCTCTACTCCAAGCCCTTGGAGAACTTTCTCAAGCAAGGCACAGAGCAAACTTCACCTGTTGCACTCTTGTCAGGCAGAAGCAGCAACTGCAGGCCAGTCCAGCAAAGCAATACAGCAAAGGGACGGTACTCCTCCGTTAGCTCTTCTCCTTGGCAGAGGTTCCTCTTGATTCCAGAAGCATTCTAAAAGTCTGAGGTTTTGGGACTTCTTCTTATACCCCTTTCTGCCTTTGAAGTTGGCAAACTTCAAAACAAAGCCTCAAGTGTTTTCAAGATCCTTCCTTGTCCAGGCCAGGTCCCAGACGCACACCAGGGGGATGGAGACTGCATTATGTGAGGGCAGGCACAGTCCTTTCAGGTGTAGGTGACCACTCCTCTGTACACTCTAGCTTAGATGGCCCATCAGGATATACAGGCTACCCCCCAGATCCATTTGTGTCACTGTCTAGAGGGAATTCACCACAGCCCAATTGTCAAACTAACCCAGATTGGGAATCTACAACCAGGCAGAGTCACAGAATGGTTTAAGCAAGAAAATGCCTACTTTCTCAAAGTGGCATTTTCAAACTCACAATCTAAAAACCAACTTCACTAAAAGATGTATTTTTCAATTGTGAGTTCGGAGACCCCAAACTCCATATTTCTGTCTGCCCTCAAAGGGAATCTGCGCTTTAAAGTTATTTAAAGGCAGCCCCCCATGTTAACCTAAGAGGGAGATGGGCCTTGCAAAAGTGAAACCTGAATTTGGCAGTATTTCACTTTTAGGACATGTAAAACACACCAGTACCTGTCCAACCTTTCAAATACACTGCACCCTGCCCATGGGGCTACTTAGGGTCTACCCTAGGGGTGCCTTACATGTACAAAAAGACAAGGTTGGGTCCTGGCAAGTGGGTACGCTTGCCAGGTCGAATTGGCAGTTTAAAAGTGCACACACAGACACTGCAATGGCAGGTCTGAGCCATGTTTACAGGGCTACTGATGTGGATGGCACAATAAGTGCTGCAAGCCCATTAGTGGCATTTGATTTACAGGCCCTGGGCACCTCTAGTGCACTTTCCGAGGGACTTATCGGTAAATCAAATATGCCAATCACGGATAACCCAATCAACAGTTCGATTTACCTATAGAGCAATTGCACTTTAGCACTGATTAGCAGTGGTAAAGGGTGCAGAGACAATGAACCAGCAGAAACAGACCAGAAAAAATAGGAGGAAGAAGGCAAAACATTTGGGGATAACCCTGCAAAAAGGGCCATTTCCAACAATTCTATTTTGAGGAAACTGACAGAGCCAGCAGGAGAGCATTGTGAACTGTGCTGGGTGTGCTGCAAATTTATTAACACATTTCAAAAAGTGCACAAGTGTATTTACAGGACTTCCATTATTAAACAGGAAAGAGATGAGGGTTTAACCTGAAAAAATGTATGTGCAGTTTGTGTACAAGTACATTTGTAAAATTAATGCAGCATTGTGTTGTGGTTTATCTGTCTGGTGGCAGAATTGTATTCTGTTGTTATTTTTAAAAGGAGTTCTATTCCTCTAAGGAACTAAAGTAAGGCACAGCAAAATGTTTCAATCAGTCTCCCTCATGCATTTTGTGTCAGGATCCAAACCTTCCATGAAGTGGGTGGAATGGAAGGATTTTTTTGAAAATTACGTTGCTGCAATTGATGAGTCAAAGGAAGTGTCAGCGGAACAGAAAAAGAGGAATCTCTTGCATTCCTTGGGTCCTTTAGGCCTCATACCATATAGTCACATTCCAAAAGCTACATTTGGTGGGATATTAATGTGTTTATTGCGGATTTACAGGATTTGGATACATATTTTGCACCCAAAGTGTGCTTGGGAATTACCAGGTTTAAATGTTCCCAATGTAAGCAGGGCAAACATGAATCAGCTGACTGCTACGTAGCTGAGCTAAAAAAAATGACCAATGACTGTAAGTTTAGTGTCATCCATGATGATTTAATTAGAGATCAGTTGGTCATGCGTGCCAATAATCCGGCAATGCAAGGATTACTATTTGTTAACTGAAATTCACCACTAGAGGAGGTATTGACCATAGTGCGTAAAGCAGAAATATTAGGCAGATGTGCCATGGAATTGAAGCAATCAGACAAGGAACAAAACTGTGTCTGTAAAGTAATGCCTTGCAAAGTGGAGTATGAGAAAAAGAGTGATAATAAAGACAAACGTGGAAGTAATGACAAGAAGTGCTATCATTGTGGAAGCAAGGAACACCTTGCATATAGTAAAACATGTCCTGCTCTTAAGTCAAACTGCAGTAGTTGTGGTACTATCAGCCATTATGCTTTTATGCAAGAAGAAGAAATACAAGATGGAGTGTATTTATGAAGGGAAAAGTTCATGTGAGAGTGAAGGAGATGAAGAGTCTCTGAAGCAGCTGAACAGTGTAATGAATTTGCAAGAAATAATTATTCTTAATATAGGGGAGAAGAGCATTAAAGTTAAACCTGAATTAAATATATCTATGGGTGGGGTTTGCTAAAATCCTATGCGGATTCAGGATCGCTTTTTACTATAGTCAATGAGGAAGTTTGGAGGAAATAATTTGTTGAAAAAGTCAACATTCATCTCTCCACACAGGATACCAATTCTGAAAGTTTCACCAGAGAAAGGATTGACATTTTTGTTTTTTCTTTAAAGGCAGACATTCAAGAGGTAAATTGTATGTGGCTAAAAGAGGGCCATTGATCCTGGGATGGCAGGATCAAGGCAACCTACACATTATTCTGGGCCCAAACAGCGTGGAGAAGGCATTGGTAGTGGATAATGGAAGCTCAGTAGGGACTGAGATGACTAAGAAATTTCCAAAAGTCTTTGATAATCATTTAGGTTTGCTGGAAGGATTTGAGCACAACATTGTGCTCAAGAGTGATGCCACTCCTAAAGTTCACAAAATGAGACTAGTACCCATGATGGTACTGAAAAGGTTTCAAAAGAATTGGAAAAATTGAAGGAAATTGACATTATTGAACCAGTGGAATGCTCATATTGAATTTCTCCAGTGGGTATAGCGCGCCACAGTAATGGCAAAATCTATCTGTGTGTCGATTTAAGACATGTGAAAAATAGCATTCTTATTGACCTATTTCCTTTGCCTACGATCACAGAGATGGTGTCAAGTCTTAAGGGAGCCACAGGGTTTTTACCTATTGAACTTTCCAGCGTATATCTTCTGTTCTCTCTAACACGAGAACCAGGGAGATAACTGCATTCATCACACCATTTGGGTGTTTTCAATTTAAGAGTATGTCTGTCACGTAGGTTCTCATTGTCCTAATGAGACTACTGGATTTGGGGGCAGAATCACCTGTACTGCGTAAGACTTAGTCTAATCCCGCACCACTTGACACCTGTCGGCCTAATCCGGGGTTCGTTCTGGCTAACTAGCAGTGCCTCATCTCCACCCAAGAGCAGGGATGATTGGGCAACTGGGCGCATGACACAAATGACTCCTCAGGGAAATCGTGGTCACTCAGATCTCATCCGTTTCTCTCAGTTACATTAAAGCATGTATTGAAATAACTAGGACGATGAAGCATGACAGGATTAGAATTGTGACAAGGAGAGTGAAACATAAAAATAATGCTACCATATTGCCACTAGGATCGTTAAGAGTAGCTCCTACCTAGGCTATGTTAGAGCACAGCATGTTAAGTTCTAGTTCTTCCCTCAGATTCCCCTGGGAAGACATCATTCCTAATACCTGAGCAAGAGACCTGTAGTCTACATAAGCATCATAAGCAAAGCACTCAGCATACATTTGTGGTCATCTGGCTGGAATCTCCTTCTAACACACATGGGTCGAAGTAGTGTTTTTATAATAAAACAGCTGATGATCCAAGAAAGCATCCCGACATAAGAGTGTGCATGTTTATGTAGACATTAGAGACAAAGCGTACTACTTTTGCCGGCAACCTGTCTTACTGCAGCCTTGAGAAAAGCACATAGTGAAAGAAACATCTTGTTTAAGAATGCAGTGCTGGCCTAGGCGAGGAACAGCTAGATAGAGAAAATAAAACAAGACCACAAATGTAGCTATTGTTAAAATAATAAAAATTAAGCTGAATAAAATACGTCTAGGTTAAAGTGCGCAGCGGCAGGCCTAGCTTGCTAAAATAACGTGTATAAAACTATAGCTAAAAATGGCTACACAACACCCTCACCATGCCGGTTCAACGGTGGTTCAAAGCCTAATTATGTCTAAAAGTTACTTTCAACCTAAATTCAACCTAAGGCATATATATAAGAATGTCAATATTGACAAGTAAAAAAGACACTTGAGCATGTATTAGAAGGACAATTTAAAATGTTAAGTGTGGCATCAAGAAAAGCCGAATTTCAAAAGTCAGAGTCATTTTGGAAGTTGCCAATTTGATCCGGGATAATTGAAGACAGGAAATCTTCCCCTTCGGCATGTGGTAAAGTAGGAAGTTCTTCACCAAGGAAAACCAAGGAGCATATGAGTTCCAAAGTCTGAGCTCCAGCCAAGCGAGCAGCAGTCTGTGGTATGCCCAACAATGAGTTTAGAGCTGCATAATCCACAAAGGGAAACTCATAAGCAGCTTCCAGTAGCAAACACACCCTCAACGCGCATGTCTGGTAATGAGCCCTCAGCGAGAACATCAACAGATCAGCGTCCAATGAAAGAAAGCGCTGCGTAGAAAGACAAACTTTCAATACATGTTCAAACGAGCACCAGAAGCACGAAACACGGGCTGTACACAATGCAAAACCGGTCTGAATGACAAAGACCAGTCACACTTCAATTGCTCCAGGAGTGATGCTCCAAAGTACTGCATCATGTGTTCATGACACAGCTGCGCTGGTGAAAGCGCTTTCAGGCCTCCTTGTTGTGACGGGACAGCCATTGCGCAGAAAAAGTAGCAATGGCAAAATGCCACCTATTATAGCCAAAGTTATCGGAAATCCCCCGAAAATACTGGAGAATATTGAGTGGATGGGTCAAGGTATTCAGCCAAATACAGAGGTTAAGGTGTGAATGAAACCAGAAGCAATAGCCTTATAGAAATTTGTGATTCCAGTAGTACTGGACACATTAAATATTTGTCCCAGAAGCTCACTAGAGTGCTCTGAAAGTTAGTACTTTTTGAAACAATAAAGCCTTGAGACTGCTCTACTTTTCAAGATTTCACATTTGAAGTAGCCTTATGTGGCCAAATCTCATCTACTCCTCTCTGTCGTGCAGGAGGAAAAAGTACGTTCCCGTAGCCTGTAACAACCTTAGAGACCGAAACGACATAAACTATTCCGGCTCGCATCCCACAACATTTTTCACTATTGAGGAGGACATTGCTTCCATTCGAAAGTGCCTGGAACGCAGGTCCAATCAAGGGGACTGGGACTCCCTTCAGATAACTAGCCAAGTTCGCTGCTGAAGAGTTCCATGCCCCATGGAAGGACAGCTGTTTACAAACCATTGAATGGCTGACAGAAGTCTCACATTAACTACTGCTAAGAAAGACCTCTTTCATGCCACTAAGACATCTGTACGAGAAGGGTAGCTTCCACACCTCATGGATGTAACTATCTCCTAGCCTTTCATATCTGCCCACTGAAATGTGTTTGAAGCAGGATATGAATTGAAGTGTTGAAATAGGGAGATTAATGACCCTGTGTATTAACCACTCAGGAGATGGTTTTTCAGCCACAGTAAAAGGCAACTTTTCAAATTTTTCAATATTTAATATGACATAAGTCACTTCTTTCATAGCCATTAGTTGTTGTTGTTGAGTTAAATTAAAAGTGGAAAATATGTCCCTTGCGCTAACGTGTTGCCGGGAACGCAACCCGCCTTCAGTGTTTGTAGTGTCCAACCTAACTACATAATGGACTTTAGTGGACTCTGTCCATGGTGTAAAGAGGACATGCCACTTTGTATTATGTCTATTTCAGAAGAAACAATGTTGTTTAAGGTGTATATCCGGTCTGACAGGGTATGAATCCCATTATCTACAACAGCTAATGCTTTCTGTACATTTTCCTGATCTATTTGCCTTAACCGGGCAGCAGCTTCTTGTTGAGAAAGCTTCCAAATTTCATTACAGACTGCATATAAGTAGCATTTTCTGCGTTGTTTTCTGTGGCCTACCAGGAAATCCTGCAAGTCAGTGTTATTAGACAGGAGACTGAGGTGTTCTCTAACAGGACCTAGTGAGGAACTCTTCAACCATTGCTGGCATTGTTTCCCTACACTGTATGTTGTTAGTATACATGTTCAGATGACACATGGAGAGGGTCTGGCCTACTTGTTCTAAAAATCCCCTGTGAAGTTTATAAAACGTTTATGACACCCATTGGTATCTATTGGCCACAATAACCATCCACCAGGACATGAAAGTGAAGCATTGAATGTTCCTTTCTGGACCCATTCATCGAGCTGATCGTCAGCTGCATTTACATATTTTTGCCATTTGTAAAATTTGGCCAGGGCAGGAATAATGGGTGCATTCAATTCTTTAATTTTTGCTAAGCCTAAACAACTTGTCTGTCGTACAGTTTCATTTGAAAATATAATTTGAACAGGTATCAGTCCTGCTCTGGATAAAGCTTCCATCCCCCTAAATTGCCAATTTTTTGTTCCCCACTCACTTTTTAAGTCAATCAACTTCAACCAATAATCATAGCCTTCTATAGCCAATCAGGAAACAAAGGAATCAGAATAAATGAATTTGGTAACTGTCAACAATATATGTACATTTTCCATCAACAACATCAATGGCAATTTGAAATAATATGACTCAGCATTTTAACATTGTGCCTAGAAAAATATTCTCATTTTTCAGAATATGTTTTAGAACTCCCTGGTGGTGGAGTTGGACAATGTTACCATTGTGTGTAATTAAAAACAGTTTTTGGGGTACTTGCTTTGTGAATTAAATGGTGTCCATAATAATTATGGCAAAACATGTCACCATAATTCTCTTTGGATTGATAAACATCCTCAGATTCAAGTACAGTAAAATACTGCGATTCAGTCATTACAGAATCAACTGTTTTCACATCCCAGTCATCAGAAACAACTCAGGGTATTATTACATCGTTCATGGAAAGTTTAAACACATATGGTATTTGAATGACCTCCGTCGGGCCGTATATATCAAATGTGACTTTATCCCAAACAATCCCATCAGGAATTTGTATAGAATGTTCATGAAAGACAAATCTCTGCGGACCTTGTGTAAAGAAAAATGAGGTTTTGGGAACTCATCCACCACTACAACTGTTCATCTTTCAGGAAGGTAATGACCATGTATTAATAGAAAGAAAGTAATAACAAAGCCTATTCAAAGGAAGAAAGTTAATATAGTAAAGGAAAGCCACAGATGGTTCCATGGGAAAACAAAGTAATTTGTTTTAAGCCAATTTATCAGCTTACGTGTTTTTGGCATTTCAGTTGTAGAGGAGGCAAATGAATCCGAAAAGGTGTCATTGATGTCGGAAAAGTATCCAGAAGAAGTTCTTGCAAAAACTGGAGCTGTATTTGAAGGAGGAGAACTGGTAGGGGTCTGCCACAGTGGTTCACTGTAAATGATGTCACCCGTCTGTGTAGAAGTTGAATCAAATCAATCAACAATTTCTGTGTTGTTTGTTGTAATAGATGTTAGTGGAACTAATGCAAGATCATTTTCCATTCTCCCCAAGCTCAGAGAGGTGTCAGCATTGCTGCTTAAGACTTGTAGAGGGACATCCGCTCCAGTAGTAAGAGGGATTCGGGTACTACTGTTTGTTCCTCTTGGTCTGCTGTGGAGGATCGGCCACATGGTGTAGATTGACATTGTCGATGGAGACAAAGCGGTTTTCTTTAGCACCAGGAAACGGTGGTAGAGTGACAGTTATGGTACTGTGTATTTATTTATTCCCAGGACTGGGACCAGTGCACGCTAGGAAGGACCAAACTCATTTTTCACAGCAATTTTTTCACATACTAGATCCCCAACTTTTGGAATCCAGCCGGTAGGGGTAGGTGTTATTGGTACATCCTTAATTCCTACGGAGGCAGCACTAGCAGAAGCGTTGTTGTCATGGAACTGTTGTAATTCCTGCAAGACAGTGACACATTCATTTATGTCAAAAGGTGTTTCTGCCATCTCCACGCGAGGACCATCAAGATCTGGAACATACATTTTCATCCCAATCAGAAACTTGTATGAAGTACGACCCCCGCAGGGACCTTCTCGGCAGATTATTAAGTGATCTCTGGACTCCATACAGGTGATTAAGCCGACTACGACCCGTACCTAATACTCTGGCTGTTAAGGATTGCTTTAAATCTTGGTTTCGTTGCTCCACAACACTATTTCCCTCGGGATGAAATGGAGACGAGTAATGGAGTTGGAACCCCTAACGAAGCCATGGTGTCCCTGAATGCCCTTGTGGGGAAAGCAGGGCCCTGGTCCGAGTGGAAAGCTGCAACTGCATATGTACAGATAAAGACTTGCAAGTCTTTAATAACAGTCCGAGCATCAGCTGAGCGTTGTGGCCACACCCATAGAAATCTGGAGCAGGAGTCAACAGCGACTAAGATGTATTTGTATGCACTGTCCCGTGTTAGGACACCACAATGGTCCAAGTACACACATTGTAATGGTTTGTTTGAAATTAGGAGGGCGGTGGGATTTTGACGGTGGACCCCTCACTTTGTTGGCAGATGTCACAACAAAGGACAGACTGCTTGGTCTTTTTGTATAGACCTGGCCACCAATAACGTGCTTGCAATAATGGTATTGTAGCCGCCACATCAGCATGGGCAGAGGCAACCCCCTCATGTGCTGCTTTAATCAACTCTTGTCTTAGGTCTTTATTGGGAATTACTCGAACTCCCACGCCTGGTATTTTTACTTCTGTGTCAAGAAAGCCTCCCATGCAGTAGGAATATTTAGCTGGAAATTCTTTTGGAAAGGGCGTACCTTCAGCCGTGGCTTTCATGGCAGCCCATATGACATTGTTCGGTTTAGTTTTAGAACGAGTTACTGCAGCAACAGAAGCCGTAGGTACTGTTGATTTGGCTGCTTCATCAGCCAGTGTATTTCCAGCAACGTGTATTCCAATCCGCTGGTGTCCAAGTGTATGTACAACAGGGACATTTGGTAGCGTTTCCTTCAGATCCGCTACTTTCCCCCACAGAAACCTGTGTTTGATGGTGTTACCATTGGAATCTCTGAACCTATTCTGGCACCAGTAATGCAGATATCCATTGAAGGACTGGACACAATAGTACGAATCACAGACAATCAGTGTTAGCTGTGCAGGATACATATGTTCCTGGGCCATCACCAGAGCCATTAGCTCTGCTAGTTGTGCAGTACAATCCCCCAGGGTTTGCGTGAAGGTATGTTATGGACAGAATTTATTACCCTCCATATAGCCGCTCATGACTGTGCAAGCAGCGGAGCATTGATGCTTTGTGCCTATTGCAGGTTGTGCTGAGCCATCGGTGTACATGACTCTTTGATAATGATCAATAGGCAATGTATTTGCCGGAAGTGGGTATTCTACTTCATATTACAATAATTCTTGAGTTTGTAACTTTGGGTCAAAAATGTTGTCGACATCAATGGCTGTCAAGTGCGTTGCCCATTCAATCCAACATGGATGTAATGCTTTTGAATTTGGAACGCTGGCTTTGTAACAGCCTCGAGGACTGGGATGGGAGATACGACAATAATGCATTTCCCTTGGGCTAGTGGTCTTTCTTTAATGACAGCCATCTAAACAGCAGTGAGAATTTTCTCATTGGGAGCAAGGCATTGTTCTGCTGCTGAATACAATGTGATTTGTATGCAATTGGGACTGTCTCACCCTCATTTAATGTTACATAGGTGAAACCAATGGCACCAGACAATTACTCTGATGACCAGATGTTGTTTTATTCTCCCTTGTGTGTAGGTGTTGTGCTACAAGCATGTCTGTTTGCAAAGCTCTGAGAATGCGTGTGTGTTCGACTGTAAAAAATGTACTGGAAAAGTCAGGACGTATAAAGTCATATAAGGGTTCTATGCGTGATGATTTTTAATGGTATTTGGAGGTTGTAACTGCGTGCATTTTTCTAAGAATTGTGGTGCTAGGGTCTTTTATTAACTTGATAATTAGTATCCCAGAAACAGGACATTAAGGAAGGTTATTTTTGTTTTTTTTAAGTTGAATTTATAGCCGAATTCGGCAAATCCTACAACAATGCGAGCTACCCATCTTAGATGTTGAAATAATTCATCATCCGTGAGATAGATATCATCTACATAGGACAATGCTTCAGGGTCAATGTCGTGCAATATTGAAGTCACACGAGCTGCAAACAGTCCTGGACTGTTCTTGTACCCCTGTGGTCAACAACAGACTTTTTCCTGGGATCCTAGTGTACTGAAACTTGTTAAGTCTCTACTCTCAGGTGCTATGTTTTGGCAGAAGAAACCATTGGAAATATCCAATGTTGTTTGTATTTTTTGCGCACTATGTTGTTTATGAGTGCTGTGCTATCAGAGTTCTGTATCGTGTATGCGCATGTATGACTGTTTAAGTGTCTGTAATCTAAGACTATTCTTTACAAATGGTTCAGTTTAGCTACAGGGAATATAGGATTATTCATTGGTGAGACACAGCGTTTGAGTACGCCGTGGTACTCTAGTTGTGTGAGGATTTCCCTCAAGGGTGCTTTAGCATTATGTTTTATCGGATACTGTGGTTGAGGTTGGGGTTGATTTTTAATAGAAATTACATGATAGCTGGAATCTTTATCCCACCCTACTTGGTTGCGATATAACACGGGGCCTACACCAATGCCCCATCAATGGTGTAGAATTCTGCAAGCTCATCGGGAAAAAGAGTTGAGAAAGAAGGTTTGATAAAATCTTCCCCATATGGGCAAGTACGGGCAAATTCAGGTGGCTAATCCCTTTTGGCCAGTAGAATATCATATATGTTTACAACGCAGTTCCAAAAGATTGCGTTGATTGTGCATTCAATGTCTCTTTCAAACTGTAACGTTACTTAGTATACCCTATCAGGCATAGAGACACCCATGTCTGCAGACTCAACTTGTAAGAAGTCATCAGTTGCTTTCACCTCTAGATGCCCTTGAAGATTCCGACGAACTATTGTGACCTCTGCCGGGCTATCTAGCAGAGCCAGTGCCCATGTCTTGTCTTCAATAGAGCCCTCTTCTTGAGTGGCATGACCAATTGCAACTGCTGCCACTTTTTTCTTTTTAAATTGGGGTTCTTGTTGGGGAAGTTTCTCTTCTTTTTTAACAGAAACTTCTGTAGAGCGTTGTCTTGGTTTCACGTACTCAGTTTGTTAGCTCTGACCACCTACCTCTCTCTCTCTGCGTTTTTCCGGTGAGTCCTGAAAGGAACAAGATTGTCGTGTATCAGTATTTTGATATCTGTCAGGCATTTTTATATAATCTCTATTTCTGAGATTATATCTATTCAGTGGGGTCTCCATACGCGGAGAATCTACCCTTTCTTTTTTAGGTGTTTGTTGATTTTTATCCCAGCGTTTCTTAGAACGCTCAGGAGCTTGCTTGGTAGAATCTTTATTACATTTACCCTGAAACTGTGGTTTTGTGGGTCTGGCCCCCAGACTTTCTCGACCAATACTAGAGCAGGTCTCCGCGATAATCTTTGGCAGCTCACGTTCTTGATCCTGTGGAGGAAAATCCTGGAGCCGCATGCATACTGCCAGTGGAACTGCTTCCCCTTTAAGGTTACTCAGTATAATAGAAGATACAGTGGCAAAATTGTCCATAACTTGAATTTGTTTGAACACTTTCAGTAAATTGGCAAGTGTCGGTGTACCATATGCAGTAGTATAGAGCGTGGAAAATACCGTGCCCCAAGTACTGCAGTTATGAACTTTGGGAACCATCCCTAATGACAAGCACATAGTTAATATTCTATGCTTATCCTGACGTCTTGTGTGGGGAAATACTGCTTCCAGTTCATTTATTCTTTGAGCTAACCAAAACGGAATCTCTTCTCGTTTGGGGAGTACTTTATCCATGATCGAATGTACAGTCACAGGATTAATGCCTTGCGTTACTGCATATGGTTGCATCGGGGCAGCATGTGCTGGGTTTGTATTTAATGTTTGCATTACAAACTGTACTAATCGTCTGTATATTGCTGAAAGCTCAGTATAAAAGTGACAGACTTCCGCTACGGTCAAGGTTGCTACATCAGAGTGCGGTGTATATGTGGCCAATAAAGGCCAGGTAGAACCATAATTACTTAGAGGACCTAACCTAACTTATAGAATTGTATGTGGGAGGGTGCCATCAAGCCAATTTTTATGTTCTTGATAAGATAGAGGTATTTCTAGATATGCATATGCTCTATTTTGTGCAGGTATGTTTGCAGGTGTGTAGTGGCGAAATATATTTGTGTTCCCATCAGCTGCTGGAAATGTGACCCAAGAATAGAAAATATATGTTCTATAGGCTGGATGAGCCTCAACAACAAATGTAACAGGACCCTCCTGGACCGTTAGGCAATGTGCCAATAAATGTGCAGTGAGCAGTGGTTGCATATTGACTGTAGTTGCTACCCGTTGTGGGTTTTCATAATGAATGGAAAAGTTTGTTGAGAGATAAGCACACCAAATGGGGATTATCCTTTTAGAGTTCAAGCTTGAACAACCTACAGCATTAGTTAGGTACTCCCTACTTAACTGAGGAGGAAAATCCTCAATACCACAGACGTCTCCGTATATAGTACTGAGGTGTCTTTGCACGCAGTGAGACAGAGATACTCAGGAGGACCCGTAAATTAGTGCCTGACCAAACGTTGGCGGTGTCATGTTGCATAGGTTCTCATTGTCCTAATGAGACTACTGGATTTGGGTGGCAGAATCACATGTACTGCAGAAGACTGAGTCTAATCTCGCACCACGTGACATCTGTCGGCCTAATCCGGGTTTCATTCTGGCTAATTAGCAGTGCCTCATCTCCAGCCAAGAGCAGGGATGATTGGGCAACCAGGCGCATGACACAAATGACTCCTCAGGGAAATCGTGGTCACTCAGATCTCATCCGTTTCTCTCAGTTACATTACTCTAAAGCGAAGCACTCAGCAATCAGCATACATTCATGGTCATCTGTCCGGACTCTCCCTCTAACATACATGGGTCAAAGTAATGTTTTTATAATAAAACAGCTGATGTTCCAAGAAAGGATCCCCACGTAAGAGTGTCTATGTTTCTGTGAACATTAGTGACAAAGCGTACCACTTTTGCCAGCAACCTATCTTACTGCAGCCTTGAGAAAAGCACAGAGTGAAAGAAATGTCTTGTTTAAGAAAGCAGATTTGGTTTAGGCAAAGAACAGCTAGATAGAGAAAATAAAACAAGACCGCAAATGTGGCTATTGTTAAAATAATAAAAACAAAGCTGAATAAAATATTTATAAGTTGAAGTGCACAGCGGCAGGCCTGGTTTGTCTAAAATAACATGTATAAAACTATAGCTTAAAATGGCTACAAAACATGTTGTTTGGCCTTGCGTCAGTGGCAGCTGCTTTCCAATGGCTCATGTAAAATTTGTTTGGGAAGGAGTGTGGAATACTGTATTTCCAGGATGATATTTTGGTCTTTGGGGAAAGTAGAGCAAAGCATGATGAGAGATTGCAGAAAGTGCTAGGTATACTGGAGAGCAAGGGTTTGACTGTGGACTTGAGTGAGTGCAAGTTTTCAGAAAAGTGTATCACTTATTTAGGACATGTAATTGGAGAAGGGGGGGTTAAACCTAAACCCTCTTTGATAAACGCTATCACTGGGGCTCCATTTTCCACTAACGAAGAGTCATTCCTGGGGATGGAAGAGTATTGTGCTAAATTAATTCCCAATTTTGCTGAAAAAGTGTTTAACATTAGACAATTGCTCAAGAAGCAAGTGAAATTTACATGGGATCCGTTGTGTGAAGAAGAGTTTTGTTACATTAGGTATTACCTAGAAAAAGTCCCTGCTTTGAGCAGTTGTGACCCCAGTTTTCGAAAGCTATGTGATGACAGATAATAGCAATAAATGCCTAGGGGCAGTTCTTACACAGAGGGGTGTGAAAGGAAAGGAAAGAATCAATATATTTGCATCAAGATCATTGTCTCCAGCAGGAGAGAGGTATCCTATTCTAAAAAAGGAAGCATTGGCTTGAGCATAGGCACTTGATCATTTTTATGCTTTTGTATGGGGTATTTGGTGTGATCATAAGTCTTTAGTTAAGTTACTGACTATGGGGGGGGGTGTTAATGCATCAGCCAGGATTGCTAGGTTGTGGATGTGAATAAAGAATTACATTTACCTCATTATATATGTTCCAGGGAAGGAGAACCTAGTGGCTGATGGTTTGTCCAGAATGCCATCTCCTTTAGAAGTGTGTGAGGATGACCCGTGGAATGATTTTAAAGTTTCTTTGGTCCCTGATTCAGGGACTTCAGCTATCAAACAGAAGGATTGGGTCAATTTTTCTGTCCTTAGAAAGTGGTGGAAATTTTAAGGAAGGCAGTCAGACCGGAAAGTTGGAAAGTGTAGAATCTTAAGCATGTGGCTTTATGGTCTAACGAGCAACAGAATGAGTGTGAAGGTACAGGAGTGAGGAGTATGATGGATCCCCTCTAGTCAGAGAATATACTTGCGTTACAAAGTGAGTAATCAACATTGTCAGATAACAATGTGACTGACATTCCAGCATGGGAGGTGTGTGCTGGTAATGTGGATGGAGTAAGTACTAGTGAGGATGGAAAATGTTTCAGAGACATTATGCAGGACAAGTGTTCTGAAGGTGATAAAACAAAAAGAGGATTACCAGGATGGTTTAAGGATTTTGTCATTGGATGAAGTAGTTTTTTGTTCATTGTTTCCTTTTATTTAATTAAGGAGGAATGGTGTTCTTAGTTGCATTCATTTAGTGCTTTCATTTCACTCAATTGTAATTTTGTAACTTTCTACTTTCATTTTTCTTTATTATTAAGAAGGAGAATGTGTTATGGTTTGATCTTCGGAATTGTTTAAGTATGACATAGTCTGGTTCTACTGAGCATTCCAATTCATTACGGTTACACCAGTGGAACCAGACGGACCTGATTCCTGTATGGTAGGAGCTTGCAGTAAAGAGGATCTTTAAATACAACTACTGTGTCTCTGTTACATAAGTGGAGGGGACGCACTACAACAACATGGCACCCTGCATCTGGGCTAAGAACCACAAAGAAATCAAGAGCAAGATGGGAGCACTAACATAATTAGGCCTAACAATATAGAGACCCAGAGGAACAAAGAGGTATCTTAGAACAAAGCAGTGACCACACTAAACCCCTGCAGCTCCTGAAACATACACTGTATCTAACAAGCTTAAGTTCACACTGTGAGTCATCTTGGCATACAAGGTGTACAAGTCTGCATTACTGCTCTACACAGTGACTCGCACATCAACATCTATGAACTATTCAACTTGAAGAACAATGTTTGACACTCCCTTGTTGGGAGCATGTGCCAGCCTATGCCAAGACTTGCTAGCCATGCCGATATCAAACATATCAAAATACACTCTTACTGCCAAAAGAAATATTTCTAGAAGGAAATGGAAAAGAAGATCTCGAAGAACCAGGAGTCGCAAAACTTGGGTAGTGGAATATGAATTTTTCACAACCCTATCCAGCCAGTATGCATTCTGGAGTATGACAAAGAAGACTGTAGTTACAGAGGGAGCCTGCAAATAGGGCATTCCATTGAAGCTCTGGCAATCCAGGCTGTGCCTCTGTAAAGAGACTTCTATTCATCACAAGCAATAGACGTCAGGCCATGATTTATACATCTGAAATCTTTTCATCACTGTGCTCAGCCAAATCCAGTTGTACATGCCTGTGCAGTAGCAGGGTCTAAAACTGAAATATAATTACAAAACAAAGGCTGAAAACCAATGAAATTCACAAGTTATAGTTAATTCCACCATCCAAAACTCAAACAACAGCCTTGCAAACAGTAACTCACACAACAAATGCAATGCTTAAGAGTTTACAGTATTTACAACAACAATGTACCTAAAAGCACAGTGTCACTAAATCACAAGACATACACAAACTACCACATAATACTGTGTCAAAAGTCATCTCCTTTATAGTGTTAATGGTAATGTGATAAGTAATGGCATCTGTAAGAGCATTTTATAGCACTGGTAAATGTATCTGTTACATCAAGGGTGAGGTAATGATTGCTGCATTAAGCCATTAAGCGTGCAAGTTATGATTTACCTATGTGTTTTGCAATATATTGATTGCAGAGGTACCCATAATTGCTGAATTTAAGTGGATTTTATTATGATTTTGTTTTGTAACCATTACTTCACCATAACTGTGTTTTTAAGTGAGTTTTTATATGCACATTAAGACGGTAAACCAATCCTAACCATGAGGTCACTTTCACTGCATTTTCAGTGAAATTCTGTTTTGTTTTTTTTGTTTTGTTTTTACTCTATTCAACATTGAACTCCTTTGCAATTGTTCTCTTCTCTGCTGAGCATCCTCTTCAGTCGTGCATACTAGGTCGTAGGCCCAGACAAGGGCCAGGTTCTTCATTCAGCTCACCACAGGTGGCTAACCCCCATTGGCCAATATATTTTGTTCAATTTTACGTGGGGTTCACAGAACCCAGTGGGGGTTTGTGAACATTAGAGGTTTTGGGCTCTTGTTGGGCCCCACTCAGGTTCACAGACCTAGTCCCAAGGCTAAAAACTTGAGAGGGGCCCTACAAGGGTCCAAAAGCTCTTACACCTCAAGGCAGGGTTTGAAGACCTCACGGCCTCACAAGGTCCTACAAACCCTGCCACTGAATGCACAAGGTCTTTTAGTTAGTCCAACTCAACTGGCATTTAAAGCAGCATACAATTACATATGCAACGTAGGGAATGATTGGATACCAGTGCATGAACAAATTTGTTTAAGGATTAAGGGCCTGATTATGATCTTGGTGGATGGGATACTCCTTCACAAACATGACAGTTATCCCGTCAGCCATATTGCAAGTTCCATTATATCCTAGGGAACTTGTAAAATGGCGGACGGGGCATCCGTCACGTTTGTGTCCCATCCGACAAGATGGTAATCGGGACCTACATTTTTTAAGCAATGATGTCAATACTGAACAATACTGAGGCCCACGGGGAATGCTGAGGACTCCTAAGGACAAATGGTAGATAGGAAGGAACTGAGGCAATGTAAAGCAAGAAATTGTACTTTTACCTACTTTCGGTATTCTGCTTGCTAAAACGCTGCAAACTAGTCTCTCAAACATTTCTGACAATTTAAGAATCAAGAGAAAGTGATGTCTTTCTCATATAAAAATCATAGTCAGCCATCTTCCACTGTTCCTACTGTCTGTACTGTGTCTGAGCCTAAAGTATAAAGTATGAAAAAGAGAATGCATGTTTTTGATGTACAGCATTTCAGCAACTGGATAGAACCTTAGCATGTTTAGTAATATATGCTCCAAAATCAAACTGCACATTTCAACCATTAGATTTTTTGACATGTAGACATGTAAAAAGAAAATATCCTCAATCCAAAAAGTCTCTTTTTTGCATGGTGTAAATGAGTCATTTCTTATATGTAAACTGTATCCTCTTGATTTCACCAACTGAGCAAACAACCCCTGCGATGTAGAACTGATCTCTGTAGCATCTGTTTGTCTGATTAAAATGGTGCCATTAAAATGTAAGAAAGGACATAGGGGGTCATTCTGGCCGCGGCCGGGGTCGGCGGTAGCACCGCCAACAGGCTGGCGGTGCTCCGCCGGGCATTCTGACCGCGGCGGTACAGCCGCGGCCAGAAACGGAAAGTCGGCGGTGTACCGCCGACTTTCCGCTGCCCATGGGAATCCGCCATGGGGATTCCGACCCCCTCACCGCCATCCTGTTCCTGGCGGTTCCGCCCGCCAGGAACAGGATGGCGGTGAGGGGTGTCGTTGGGCCCCTGGGGGCCCCTGCAGTGCCCATGCCAATGGGATGGGCACTTCAGGGGCCCCCGTAAGAGGGCCCCACTTTGAATTTCAGTGTCTGCTCAGCAGACACTGAAATTTGCGACGGGTGCTACTGCACCCGTTGCACATCCTCCACTCCGCCGGCTCCATTTGGAGCCGGCATCCTCATGGAGGGGTGTTTCCCACTGGGCTGGCGGGCGGCCTTTTGGCGGTCGCCCGCCAGCCCAGTGGGAAACCCAGAATACCCGCGGCGGTCTTTTGACCGCGCAGCGGTATTCTGGCGGTTCCCTCCAGGCGGGCGGCTCCCGCCGCCCGCCGGGGTCAGAATGACCCCCATAATATCCAATGATATCCCTTGCCAGGTCTGATGTAGTCATTTTGTCTTTATGATAGATAATGGGAACATTTCCGAATGGGCATAGAGGCCTAGATTTACTAAGCACTGGGTATACATAATTTTTCAATCTGCAAACAGGACCTTTTAATTATATTTTTGGTGGATTAAATGCAAATTATTTAAACAAAATATTTTATTTATAGCTTATTTTATTTGATATATATATATATATATATATATATATATATATTATTTTTATTTTTAAATTACATCTTTTTTATTTAACTTGTTTTTTTAACCTTTTAAAGTGCGCAATAATATGATTAATTTTTATAAACATATGGATTTCATTTTTTTTTATTTATTTGGTTGTGTGGTGTATTGGGAAATGACAAGGAAATTATTAAATTATAATCCTGTAAACAGTTAAATGTATAATATTATACATTTGAAAGTAATTTTTAGTTTTTTAAAAGTCCTTTTTTTTTATCAAAGGAGTTTTTTGAGTTTGAATTTTTATGTGGGATTTTGAGAGATATTGTTTATTCTAGTTGTATTGTTTATAATAATTTGTCCAGCTGAGCGAATAGTTTTTTAAATTCAAACAGATTTCTAGTCTTTTAAAAAAATATTTTAATATTTAAATGTGCATAACTTATTTGAGTGTATTTTCCGTTTACATTTTTATTTAAATTCTTAAATATTTGTAAGTTTGTATTTTCATTTGGTTGCTTTGAATCTGACCTTTCAAATATTTGCTTTATCCCCAGTGTTGCTTAGATTGGAGTTAGAACACTAAATATGACTAACCCAATATTTACACTTTTCCCAGTGTTTGTCAGACTGGATTTAGAATAGTGAACCCATGGTCCAATGTATGCATTTACCCCATGATTCTATAGAATGAAGTTTGAATAGTGACCCTGCCCCCTACCCCAGCATATGCACTTTTCCCAGTGTTTGCTAGACTAGAGTAACAATAGTAACTCTGCCCTCCCTCCAATGTTAACACTTTCCCTACTGTTTGTAAGATTTGATTTAAAATGTAATATGTGAAACCCCCCTCTCCAATGTCTGCACTTTACCCAGTGTTAGTTAGACTGGTGTTAGAACAGGAAATCTGGCCCACTGGCTTCTAGTGTGTACACCGTCTCCAATTATAGTTCAACTGTGGATAGAATGGTAATTGTTAGTCCTCCCAATGTATGTAATGTTTATATTATTTCCTATGAGAGGGTGTTGCAGTACCAGTGGGTGGCCATGCAAAGTGCTGGGCATAATACAAAAGTTTGTTACCACAAAAATGCAGTTTGTGAACACCAAAAAGTAGTATACTCAAAAGTGTTAACTTACTCCTAAGTCTAAATTACTTCTGTGAAATAGGCCAGTAGCATTAAGTTATTTACTAAAGTAAGCATAACAAAATGCTCAGGTCTCAGGACTCAGGAGAAGGTTATTTTAGTAGAATCCAGGGGGCATATATTGTGGAAAAATGTGTACTCTACCTATCCTTGGCAACCATTGTCATTGGAATTAAGGCTCAGCTTTGTTATGTCCCTTTCTTACTTAGGCTGGAGGGGTGGCAAAGACAAGTGCATAAATTCTGATACCCTCTCTTTCAGAATTTGGCATCACTTTAAGCACATCCTCCCAGCCAAGTGGGACATCTGTTCATGGTAGAAATGAACACACACCTGAGCCGGGGGCTAAGAGTTTCATGAGTGGATGGTTAGGGGGAACTAGGGAAAGGTAAGAGATAAATAAACACAACATTTATCAAGTCCATGAGCATGTCACATCTGTTGTGGAAGGAAGATGACAATTTTGTTATCAAATTCAAATTGATTTTCAGCCCCCATACTCCCATGTTATCTAATCTAAACTACACTGGAAAAATGCAAACTAGAAGGGACACTCACGGTTCAAAAATGGTTATTATTTGGAAAGAAAACTGGCATTGTATACAAAAGGATGGTGCATTTAATATTCCTGCTATTATCCATCTTGGGTGGATAGATGGACCACAGATGAGGACCACAATGCATGTCTTGCACAAGAGATTGTCTGTGGAATGCAAAAAGAAAATGACAATGATTGATAGTCAAGATAAGTATGGTGTATGGGGAGCCAGAGGAAGGAGTATAGGCTGGTGCAGTTGTATGTCAATAACTTATAAACAATCTTGTTCTAATTTCATACCAATCCCAGACAACTAACCACACATACCCAGCTAATCACTCAAACAATAAAAACATTCAGCTCTGTTCATGACATTACATGTACACCAGACCCCTACAAACACTTAATTAGAGCTTGTCAATTGAGCCATTAGTGTGCATTTCCCTAATCAACACACCTCTCTCCAGTCCACAGTTCAGTTAAGTTAAACTTAGTGGTCTCAAAAGAACATAGTGATGATGTTTTAATAAAAGGGCAATTACAGAAAATATCTATCCCAATGACATGCGGTGATGATCACCTAAGCATTACATAACAACAAGTTTACTTTACCAGACCCTACCAGGCACCACATAAATCATCATCATTTGGTATTCATTGGCACATGTCGCCTGTTCTAAGTTTGGTGTCAATTTACCTAGTTGTCTCTCTTTTCTAAGAAAGTGATACAAAGTGATACACAACACAGTGCAGTCTTTTAATTCTTCGCTTGCAGGCCAGCATAGGAATAAAGCAAATGATGGGAATGGGAGGCATCTTCTTGTTCTTTGATGAAAAAGAGGTTTCCATTAAGGACTGCTATCATTGCTCATTTCAAAGTATACGGTTGAACCTAAGTGTAACAGAGTACAGTCATGACTCATCTCTCTACAATGTTCACACCACAAATATTTTATTAAGGTGGTTATCATAGGCCTTTAAATGCATAAACAATAGTGTCCACTTTTCTTGGTCTTGTTGTCAGGGAACTACTGCCTCAATCGCTTCTTCCTTCAGTCAGATGCTCCAAGTGTATTCTGCTTTGTTCCTCAGGAGATATCAGATAGCATGTGTGGTTAACATACATTTTGTGGGAATTACTATGAGGCCAGCATCCTTAAGAGCTGCAAACACTTCTTCTAAGTTTTATAAGTATACATCCCAAGACAAACTAAAACGGCAATGCCATCTAAATAGGCTACAGTATACTGATGATGATCCATTAGCCTTTGGATTTGCCCCATGAAACCCAAAAGGAAGAAGCCTGATAGAGTTGTGAAGGCTGTTTTCAAACTTGCCCTTTTGGTCAAGGAGATTTGCCAATATCTTTTAGTAAGGTAAAGGGTTGACAAGAATGCTGCTTTCCCTAGCTTCTCTATCAATTTGTCCACCTGTGGCACAGGGTATGTATCAAACTTAGATATGCTGTTAAGTTGGTGAAAATCTATACAAAATCTTAGGTTGCCATTTGGTTTTGGAACCAAGACAACAGGAGAACTCCATACAGTATTCAAAGGTTCAATAATTCCCTATTACAACATGATGGCTACCTCTTTTTCCACTGCTTCCAGTCTGGCTTCAGGGAATCTGTAGGGTTGTAATTTTCTTGTCTTCTATGACTATGTCATGCTGGATGAAACCGGTTTTCCCTAACATTCCTGAAAACAAACCTTCCTAATGATGTAGGAGGTTTTTTAACTGACCTTCAATGATTAACCTGAGGCCCTATTTTTATGTCCTGTACTCCTACTCTTGATCTGGTAGGGATAAATGTAATGTGTACAGCTGTGAATCTGTGATGAATACCACCAGATTCGGGGTTGACCTCTCCAACTGCTCTTCCCATTTTTTAATGAGGTTGACTTGATAACCTCAAGTCTTTTCTTTTTATGAGGAACTGATACTCAATAAGTTAGCATGAGGTTTGCTTAGAATAGGAAAGTAACAATATAAGAACTGTTTCCCTGGTACAAATTCTCACAATTTTGACTCTTTATCATTTATCATTTACCACCTTCTGTTTGCTTTGGTCTTTCTCTAAATCTATCCTAGCTTTGTCCATTAGGGATATAACATTCAACTTCAACTGGGCTGCATACTTAAGAATGTCTTTACTCTCATCTTCCTCATCCTCTGACTGTTCGGCAGCCATATCGAGGAGGTTCCGGGGCTGTCAGTCAAACACTAATTAGAATGGGGAAAACCCTGTTGAGGTTTAGACATGACAGAGTATGGTAAAAAGAACTAGACAGAGTTGTTTGTTCAAATCCTTTCCTGTCTCAGACACTATTTTTCTCAGCAGACTTTTTATGGTACTGTTACACCTTTCTACCAGTTCATCCATATGAGGATGATATATGGATGTACAAATCTGTCTAATGCCCCAAAATTTACAGACATGTGCCATCATCTTCAACATAAAAGGAGTCCCTTGACCAATCAGCATCCCCTTAGGGATCCCAACCCAGGGAAAAAAACACAACTATAGCTTGAGATACAATTATGGTGGTCATGCTTGTAAGCGTTACATCCTCAGGATACCTTGTAGCACAATGGACAACAACTAAAATGTATTGATGCCCTTTTGAAGTTGGTAATAATGGTCTTACTAGGTTCATCCCAACCATGGTAAATGTGGTATCAATAATGGTAAGTGGTCCTAATGGGGCTTTTGGCTCGTGGAAGGGTTTATTAGTTGACATTGATTACAAGAGGTGCAAAAACTCTTGATATTACTACAAATCCCAAGCCAATAGAAGTTCCTCAATAAATATTCTTCTGTCTTTTTCTCTTCCAAAGTGACTCCTCCCACCTGGCAATGGGCATGCCATAGCACCTGCTGCCAGAGTGGCATGGGGCTATCATCTGTGTCTTTCCTACACCTCCAGGATTTACAATGTGACATAATAATAGGGTCTACCCTGGTCCTCTTCTTCTGTCCTTGCATGTGCCCATACCTGGGCTAGATTGGGGTCCTCGGTTTATGCTGCCCTGAAACTACGCTGAGGCCCCCTTAATCTTCTGTGGAAGAAGATACTGAAGGATAATTACCATAACAGAAATTACTACACTTTTTTCTACTTTTGTTTTCCTGATTTTTTTTTTCTTTTCTGTGACCTACCCCTGTCTATCCCCTTGTTTTGAAAAGGTGCTCCTTTTAGACAGTATTTTTCTGATGTTCTCCTATTGACCCCTGTCAATAACTAATGAAACCGGGGGTGGTCAGCCATTCTCCTCCACTTCCTTTTCAGGTCACACTTCTACAGTATTGGTCCTTTGTGTTCCTGCTTTCCAGACTCCTCTGCCTCCACAAACTTCCATCACCATCAATCTGGCGTTACCTTTGCATCTTCCTCATCAAGCCTCACTCCCTTATACCATGCATTCCATATCCTTTAGGCTGCTGATGGTTTCAGTGCAAGGTTCTCCTGCAAGTATGCTGAGATCAGGTTTCTTGGATCCTTCTGTGTCCACCATGATGGGCCCACATAACTCCCAGTTACACTAAGATTGAATTAGACTTTCTCACCTATCCCCATTCAGTGAGTCACTGATTTTAAGTTTATTATTTATAATAACCAGCATAAGGAAGACACAAAAATAATACACACACACACACACACATATAAATATATATGCATATATATTTATTTAATGTTTCACCAAAAAAACAAAGGTTAAAGTAATGTTATAGTTAGGTGAATATGTCAGTGCCAACACTGAGTATTGAACAAAAGAAAAACACAGAAATTCACCAGCTATGGTTAGCAGAACTAATTAATGGCCCAATTGACAAAGGTAAATTAGGCCCGAAGTCTAACGTCTCAATTTACAAAGGTAAACGTAGACCTGAAGTCTAGACTTGAAGTCTAAGTTTACCTTTGGCAATTGGACTCTTAGACTTCAGGTCTAAACTTAGACTTCAAGTCTAAAATTAGACTTCAGGTCTAAGTTTACCTTTGTGAATCGGGCAATATAACTTGTGCCCCGCCATACATTGCTTATGTTCTCATATATTACTTCACTCATGATATCTTCTATGACAACATTTATGACATTACTGATGGCATCACTGATGACATCATCTAATGAGCGTATTAGTTTGTTTTTATAGTTTACATAGTGGTGGGTTACTAGCATATTGCTTCTCTATCTAATACAGCCTGTATTCAGCTAATGGGTGTAAGTGTTTAAAAAAAACATGTGTTCATGATGCATCATAGGTAGGTAGGGGTATTGAACACTTTATACACATTTCTATTCAGGAGTAACTCTGTGCAAGGGACAGTTGCTGACTTGTGTCCAGTATGTTCCACATGTTTTTTGGTTCTGCAGAAAATATTTCTGTTAGAAATGGGGTTTCTCGTTGGCTAGAGTATGCACCTCAACCAGGCAGAACCCACCACTCTAGTCAGAGCAAGCAAGTTACACACCAAACATAATCTGTGCTCCCCTCCCGTAGCTTTGGACAGACCTGTCAAGCTTATAATAAGAGGCAATGTGTAAAGCGTTTCACAATTTTGCACAACATACCCACACAGTAATACAAGGAATACACCACAAAAGAGACTCCACACAGGATTTTATATATATATATATATATATATATATATATATATATATATATATATATATATATATGAACACCTTATAATCTTTGTGAGACAAGGCCAAAATGACATGGATCGTAAATGTTATGCATGTTAAGCAATTGTCAAGTATCACAGTGAATGTAGTTGTGGATCCCCATAATACTCTTCGCACCAAATATGCCTGGTGACCAATAGTACTGATCACAATGAGGACTATCACATCAGTAAAACTGGTTACTGTAATCTCTGTACACTGTGCAAAAATTAGAACATTCATGAACCACACCGTAGGGCACAGGAGCACTTGCACACTGACTACATGTATTAGTACAAGATGCCCAAAATCTCAAGCAGTTCTGCTTTTAACTACGGTCCCGTGCCATTCCTGGGGTCCTCTTTAGAGGTTTCCCCACTATTCATAAGCAACACCAATGCCTCCGCAGTCTGCATATCACTGTAGCTGCCCACAAGTGCACAGTGCAGCTGCTGAAACAAGCAAAGCCTTCCTCTTTTAGAAAAAAAAGCCCGGCTGCCGGCAAAGGAACATGGGATGATGGTACCTCCTTATCATCCACCACAGTAGCTGTCAGGATCAGTATGCTGGGATAGCCACACTTAAGCTTAGTCAATATGAAGTGCATCACATGCACTGTGCAGAGAAGGCAAAGAGCAGTCTCTTACAGCTTCTAGATAACACACCCTGGTAATCTTCAGAGAACAAAGAGCACTCAACAGGCGTTGTGCTCCCTGGAGAACACTTGTAGAGCACACGGAGTGGAAGGCAGGCCAGCACACAAAGGTACTTGGCAAAGTGGCAGTCCCTCCAGTAGCCCAACAGGCAGCAGGCCAGCACAACAAAGCTGATGGCAGTTTCTCTGGGCAGCACAGCAGTCTTCTGGCAATGTGCCAGTTGTAGAGCCAGCAGTGTCTGGTTACAAGTCCCACTCAGTTTCTTAAATCATGGGGTCAGAGCCCATGTACTTATACTCAAAATACCTTTGATCTAGGAGTGACTTCAAAGGAACCCCTTCAAGTGTGCAACAAACCCTTTCAATCCAGCCCTGGCTCCAGACGGGATAAATCAGGTCTTTGTGTGACAGCAGGACACAGCCTATATAAATGTGAAGTGTGAACAGCCTCTCCCTCTTCTAGCTCAGGAAGACTATCAGTATGCAGATGAAGGCAGATGTATCCCCTGTTACACCTAGCCCTTCCTGTATTTTGGCTGTCTAGGAAGTATGTACACAGTGTAGCTGTCACCCTTGCCTAGTTGCGGATTGGAGGCAAGATACAAAGCACACAGATTTATAAACACAGAGAAAAGCCTACTTTCTAAAAGTGATTTTTCTAAAATAGGAATTAAAAATCTAACTATACCAAGAAGTGGGCTACATCACCACTGTTCCAAACATACCAAACATGACAAAGCTACTGATTTCTGATCAGGATTTAACACGTAATTGGGTATAAGAGAATTCCCAATGTTAATCTATTAAAGGAGCAAGCCTCACAGTAATGAAAATGACTTTGAGGGTATTTCATAACCAGGACAAGTAAACCTTAAAAGTACATGTTGTGGCTTGTACTTACACAGCACCCTGTCCATAGGGTTACCTAGGGCCTACCTTACGGTTGACGTATGTGCAATAAAAGGGGAGTTTAAGGGTTAGCAAGTAGTTTTAAATGCTAAGTAGAAGTGGCAGTAAACCGCACACACAGGCCCTGCAGTGGCAGGCCTGAGACAGGTTTAAGAAAACTACTACTGTGTGTGGCACAATTAGTGCTGCAGGCCCACTTGTAGCATTTAATTTACAGGCCCTGGATATATGGTATAACACTTTGCAAGGGACGTACAAGTAAATCAAATATGCTAAACTGGTGTAAACCAATCATACCATGTTTTAGGGATAGAGCACAAGCACTTTCACACTGATTAGCTGTGATAAAAATGCTCATAGTCCTAAAGCAGACAAAAAGAAGGTCAGAAAAATAGGAAGAGGAAGGCAACATGTTTGGGGATATCCCTGCAGAAAGGCCCATTTCCAACACAACCCCCCTCCAGCCTAAAGCCAGGGTGGACTAATCAATTCCTTGATGAGGTTCCCTGCTTAGGGCGATAGAACGTAGACAATGACCCACTGCTGTAGGGACACCTGCCACTTCTACGCCTATCTGAACCCAGTTGGATTCTTCTATCTCTGCTCTCAGGAGGAGGAAGACAAAACATCTGGGGATAACCCTGAAGAAATTGCCATTTCCAACAGTTTCCAAAAGAGTAAAGATTCTACCTGGTAGTATTATAAGCAGCCGTGAGTATTTAGACAGAATCATTTGAGCATGACAACGTCTACGTAAGACGAAAGACTGTTTGCACAAAGTACTAACCTATGTACATGTGCTTGACTAGTTTCAGAAGATGGGCTATCTGAAAGGTTTTCACCTCAGTATGACGGCTGCAGGTAATATGACCTTTAGCACCTTCAGACTTTGTTTTTTCAAAGAGTATTGTCTCTTTGGACAAGTTTTACATAGAGTGAACACTGTTCTTGGTAGATACCTTTTAATACTCTCTTGTGTATTTCTCATGAGAGTTACACTATCTGCAAACAATGTGGTACATATTAAACTCTCTCAATAGAGTGAGCACTGTTTACAGAACCCACTTTTCTACTAATTTACACTTCATTTCTCACAGTAGGTTCAGTGACTGTGAGGGGTTTGATACAGGTACAGGCTGACCGTAGTGGGGCATTAGTTATTTAACAGAAGTTGAGTATCTGGAGGAACTTGTTTTTTCTCTGAACAGTTGTATACAGATTCAACACACTGTGCAGTAGGGGTTACCCATCTATCTGTCGTTGAGTGTTTATGTGAGCTCCGCTACCCATAAAGTTTGTGGTATAGAGAAAATGTTGCACAAACAACAAGCGTACCTCACCTAAATGATTTGTGTGTGGGATGACATTATTGATGCTTCATATTATTCTGAGGTATTTTGTTCTTACTTTCAGATCTCTAATGCTATACTCATTTATAGAGCAAAAGATGTATAAAAGAAGCTGGGATGATTTAATCAGTGAAGTCATCAGTGATGCCATCAATGATGTCATAGAACATATCATGAGTGATGTACTATGTGAGATCATAAGCAGTGCTTGGCGGGGGCACAATTAATAGTTAACTCTTCTAACTATGACTGGCAAATTTCTGTGTTTTTTTTAGTTCAAAACGTTAAGTTGGCACTGGCATATTCACCTAACTTTAACTCCAGTTTAGCCTTTCATTTTCTCAATTAATTTCAAATAAGGTTTTCTTTTTAATTAAATACAATTAAAATAACAATTTCTAATTATGACATCACTTTCACTTTTGTTTTTTTTTCAGTGAATGAATTGTGTTTTTTAACATAAAATAATATTTTGTTAGCATACATAAAGCCAACACCCTGCGGTACATTGCCGTTGGGTGTGCACAGTGGGGTTGGGCAAAAAAAGTTCTTTGGTTTGGTTTGTATAGAAAAAATAAATGAAGTTTCCCCAACAATAACAAAGGTTTTTTATTGAAGTTAAATTTTTCTTTAATTTTCATTTTTTTAAAACAGAACTGTTGAAATGGTAGAGGTTACTGTCATTGAATGTAGTGTCATTAAGTGGAGTGTTGTACAGTGCAGTGGGGGAGACTGTTGTAAACTGTTCTGTCGTATAGGTTTGTAGAGTAGAGCGGAATGTGGCAGAGTGCAGTGACATACAGTGGAATAGTGTATGGTGGAGTTGTAAAGATTGCAGTGGATTGGTGTAGAGTGGTGTGGTCAACAGTGGAATGAAATAGTATGAAGTGACATAGAGAGGAGTGGGGTAGAGTAGAGTGGCGTCCAGTGGAGTGGTGTAAAGAGGAGTAGCATACAGTGCTATAGCCTGGAATAGCATGGAATAGCATAGGGTGGAATGACATACAAAGAATTTGCATAGGGTGGAGTGGCATACAGTGTATTGGCACAGAGTGAAGTGTTGTAGGGTGGAATACCGTAGAGTGGAGTGTTGTAGAGTAGAATGGCATACAGTGAAGTGGCAAACAGTCTAGTAGTGTAATGTAGAGGGGTGTAGAGTAGACTAACATTGAGTGTTACTGTTATACAGTGTAATGATGAAGATTGGAAAGGCATATATTAGTATAGCATAGAGGACAACATAGAGTAGAGAGGAGTATTATACAGTGGAATAGCATAGAGCATAGTACAGTAGAGTAGATTGGCATACCCTATAGTAATGTAGAATGGAGTGATGTCCAGTGTCATAGCATCCAGTGGACTGTTGTAAAGTGGAGTAGAGTATAGTGGAGTGGAGTGGCATAAAGTGCAGTGACATACAGAAGAATAGCATACAGTACAGCACTGCACATTGAAGTGGCGTACACTGGAGTAGCATTGAGTGAAACAGTTTAGACAGTTGTGTCCTAGAGTGGATTTGCGTACAGTGGAATAGCATACTGTGGAGTTGCATTGAGTGGAAATGTGTACAGTTTATTGGCATACACTGGAGTGTCATAAAATGAGGTGGCTTAGAGTGTAATGGTGTCCAGTGTAGTGGTATAGAATTGAGAGGCATAATGTGGAGGTGCACAGAGTGCAGGGGCGTACAGTGATGTGTGGCATTTGAAACCTACAATGCATTAACATGTGTTAATGGATGTAGATATTATGTGGCAGGGAAATAGATTGTTTGGTGTAAATGGTATTTTTTGGTAAAATGAGTGAATACTATAATGAGTTTTTAAAGTTATAATTTTTAAAATAATTTAAAATAATTAGTTATAAATTTCACCGTACTATACTATGGTAAGTTCACAGTATACTGCAGTACATGGTCATGTTAAAATAGTATGTCATTGGCTCATGGCACTGTTTACTAAAGGTAAAAGGCAGCCATGTTGTTCCCCACTTATTTTGCCTGAGTTCTGCATCTCACTGTGTTCTGGGTTAGGGTCTTAGATGAAGATAAGTAGTAGGTTTTATTGTAGTTACCTACCTATTACCAATTTACTGAAGTGTGAAAAATAGTTATAATTTTCTACATATTTTTAGGGTTTAGCAGTTTAGGCAAAACACTTTTTTAACTTTTTTTAAATAGTGTGGTAATTTGTAAGTAATACCACAGTACTCCGTAAACGTTTCACTGAAGAGTTAAATATTAACAAAATGTAAATATACACTGTAGCACACTATGGGCCTTATTAAAAGTTCAGCGGTTGGTTTTCACCATCCATCAAACTTCAGACAGAGAGCCCACAATAAGGTTGAAACTAGTCCTATGTTGCTTGTATTCTGGTTAAAAAAGGCCCTGGCCTGTCAGTTTGAGCTGGACTGTTTCCATAAGGTGAAGTGTGAAGGCTAATTTGCATATGGGTTAGTCCAAACTGAGGAGGCAAAAAGCGATGGATGGGAAAGCAACCCTGAGCAATCACCAGTGGTTGAAATTAATTCAAGCATTCTATCCATCACTTTATTTTTTAATGACCCAAGTGTGACGGGTATGCCCAGACCTGAGCCCTGTGCTCACTTTGCTACCAGATTCCAGCTATATCAGGCTGATGAGCCAGTAACAAGGGTGAAACTGGTCCTGGGTTGTTTCTATTGCTTGCATTCTTGTTTAGGGAGGTGCTGGCTTGCCAGTTTTGACTGTACGGTTCCCATAAAGAGCAGGGTCAAGGCTGATGTGAATATGGCTGGTCTAATCTGAGGTGGCTTGGTGGGTAAAAAATGATGGATTGGGATGCAACCCCATGCGATAACCAGTGGCTGAGATTAATTCAAGCATGCCCTTTCACTTTTGTAAAGGCAGTTATTAGCCAATCACATAATGTCTTGCTATTGCTATATACAGGGGTGCTAAGTTAAAATGCCTTATTACTTAGCAACTACATACTCTACTTACTTGTAGTACCAAAAAGATTCATCTGCATGCCATAATGTCTAATCCTGCTACAAAGGTCCATTGAAAGTGTTTTGATGGAGAAACACATTATGGAATCCCCTTTTTATTTTTTCACTTCTTTAACCAATCACCATTACTGAAAAAAACAAGGGTTGCAGGTAAGTTATAATTAGGTTTATGTTTTACACGCACAATGCCATAAAACTTCGGTAGTTATATTTATACTTATGGTTATACTTTTGTGAAGAATCTATAACTCATGCCCAAAAAGTACTTTACATTTTAAAAAAAAAACGTTTTTTTACTTGAATATATGGTATGCTGATTTTTTTTTAAACGAAATCCAAGATTGAAAGTCCTCCATACTACTTTTAAAATGTTATTCTTATTTACTTATATGTAAGATGTTTTATAGAATAATGTGTTAGTGTGTCTGATCTACAGAGTCCTTTGTAATGAAAATGTGCAGAGAGGTAAATGTAAGTTGAACCAAAGACTAATGCTCCCTCTTCATTTTTTGAAAAAAAAAAAGTCTGAATTTAATTGCTAGTGTGGTTGAAAGCTCCTGATAGATATAAACTTTACAGACCCTTTGGGAGGTGAGTTTATCTCTGGTGGTGTGCAAATGAAGGGGGGTGAACTATTTTGTACTTCTGATCATAAGAGCTATACCACTTTTATTGAGATGAAAAACAATTGATTAATCTACGATGAAGAAAGAAGTTATTCTACAGGTAATACAAGATATAATATGAGTGTTTTGCATATTGGATTCATAACACATACATAAAAAATAAGCATTTCATAATGGATTAAATATTGTAGTAAACATTATGTTTAGATTGCATATATTTTCCAGGGGAAATAATTCTTGTTTTAGTGTGAAATATATATTGGATTACAGTGGTATGTAGAGAATTATTAGGAGGAGTCTCAACATATTAACTGACCTTGTAGGAACTATAAGTAATTTACATAGATTTTTATGTTTTGAACTATAAATATTAGTATATGTTAGCTGGTGTACTAATGAATTATGTTTATTTGTAAATAGTTTTACAACAGTGTTTAGACACTGCTTTTTATTTGAAACTAGTTTACTCTGTGGACAGCTGGTTATAGGCTCCTAAAAGCTTTTATAAATGGAAAGTAAATTATATTTATAGGGCCTGATTCAATTCTAGGGGGAGGCCCACTGTTCTACCATGGGGATAGAGTAAATTACTCCATCCCCATGATGGAGGGACATCCCACCTAAATTGTAAGTGGCCAACATATGTTATATATATATATATATATATATATATATATATATATATATATATATATATATATATATATGCATATATATATATATATATATATATATACTAATGACCAACATTTATTAATGACCAACATATGTTTTATATTATTATGTTTATTATATTCTGAATATTCTCATGAACTGAACTGAAGCCACAGCCATACTGCAATCATGGTGAATAATTGGGTGGAAAGAAACAACACCCAGTGACATATTTAGCTGCAGCATCACTTTCAATTTCTTTCTATGCCCATATATTCCACCTATAAGTGTCACTGTTTAGGTTCTTATTCAGGGTGGTTGGTAAAACGCGTTCTGCTGGCAGAGTTAGCAGAGTATGCTCACTCTGCGTTCTGCTTGGAGCACGGAGGTCAGCAACAACTTTTCTACCCACAGCGTGACAGAGTTTACCAGTACCCATAGGGCAATTTCAACATATCTCCCCTATATTAACCAGACTTCTTCCCCTAAAGATGGTTCTTTCTTTTTTCTTGTTGCTGGGTAGACTGCACAGAAGCTGCCTACCCTATAAATTAATTCTGTCAGCCACAGCCTGTCCCTCAGTTGCACTTGCAACCACGGAACAATGTCTATATCAATTTCCGGGCTGCAGCTTGGCATTTGAGGTGTGCCCAGTGCTGTAATGGGAGTAGTGGAAACGATTGCCCTAGAGGACCTGGCCATCAGAAGAAGGAGTTCGAGCTGTGCCTGCAAAGTGTGAAGCATTGAGACAAAGTGAGCCTTGATGTACAGAGCTCAGTGCTTCATGCAGGTCAATTGCTGACACACCGTGTTCTCTTCAGCACACTCTGTCATGCCTGTCCTTGACCATTGACACAAGTGCAATACCTTAGACAACTAGGACCATTTTAGACCAGGGGCTGGTTAGTTAAGTTGATATAATTCTTTAGATTCCTGTCCTCCCCTGATTGGCTGTGCCTTCCCTTTTATTTCCCTGTCACTGAGCTGGAAGGTGGCATAACGTACAAGGCATCAGCAGTGGGAGGTGAAGAGCCCAAGGCTAATGAGAGGGACTGTCACTGCCAGAAGGAGAGAAGCACCGGATGTGGGCCCCTCCCCTGACCATCACCTTTATAGCAGTGGGGAAAACCAGGGCTCTGTACATACAGTCTGTCCTGCTGTCTGCCCTCTTGCAGGCGCAGGCACAGGTGAGATGGAGGGGCAGAAGACAAACACCATCCCTCATCTATGAGGATCTGGGCGAGAAGCGATGAATTAACTAGGCAACGAGAGTAGGGGAATGGCAAAGGACAGATATGTTGAGGACTGGCAGGGTAACTGTGTATCGAGGATGGCATGTACTAAGGAGGAGAGAGTGAGGTGGAGGAGGGGGATATGGTGGAAGATCAAGGATGTACAGCTATGGAGAGGGTGAATGGAGAAAAAGGGGAGTGGAGGTATGGATTGGAGGTGTCTAGATATTGATTTGAGAGCGCATATGAGAACATGGAGGCATAAGGTGCAGAGCTGAAAGGTGCAGATGATACATTTTGGAACAGAGATCCAGTTTAGTTCACATTCAATGGGTTGGTATTAATAAGGCCATCTCAACATGGCACCCATGAGTAATGCCACAGACAGGTTGTTTTGTAGCGGTTTTGGACAGTGAGCACTCTCCCATTTTATGAGAGAGCCGATTCTCTTTGGAATTCCGCGGAGTGAAACAATGTGACTTCTGCCTGACCCTAGCTCTTATCCTTGATCTCTTCTGCCTTGTTCTCCACCTGCATGCCTTTCTTCTGTTGGTATCCCTGGGCTTGATTTAGATCTTGGCAGAAGACGTCCCGCAATCAATTTTCCATTGGATTTTCTGCCCAACAACAGTGGGTGTTGTGCTTGTGTCTTCTGAGGGTGCAGATGCCTGTGAGTCTGGTGTATGTAGTGTACGTTTGGATTTGTCTTACATGGATGTATGTTGTTCAAGTGACAGTGGGTGACAGTGGGTATTTGAGTCCAGTGGGTGTTCTGTCTAATATATGTATGTGTATGTGGAAGGGTGTGCTGGTGAGGTGCTGTGCTTGGTTGTGCTGCTTGCAGATGTGGTGGTGCATGTGGGTGTGGAGGTGGTTGTGCATGTAGGTGTGCTGTCTGTGTGTATGGTGTCTGTGGGTATGCTGGCAGTGGCGTGCTTGTGGCTGTGGTAGTGAGTTTGGTGTCTGCAGGTGTGCTGATGGTGGTGATGCATGTGGGCGTGGTAGTAGGTGTGGTTTCTGCAGGTGTGCTGGTAGTTTATGTAGCCGTGGGTGTAGTATCTGTGGGTGTGCTGGCGGTGGTAGCTATGCATGTGGTAGTGAGTGTGGTGTCTGTAGGTATGCTTGTGGTAGTGAATGTAGTATCTATATGTTGTTTGTGTGTGTACCTGTGTTCTTTGCTGTGTTTGTATGTATATGCTGCTTGTGTGTGGTGGACTGAGTAAATGCAAAATAGTGAGTGTGCTTTGGAGAAAGCTGGCTATAGGTAATTGGGATGGTTGGGAGGCTGCGGTCAGTGAGGAGGGTAGACCCTGGAATTACCTTTGTAGGTCAGATATAGCAGATATCCATTAGAGGTTTTTGTCAGGAACTGTTTAACACGTCTGAATGGGTGGGCTTTGTTGTTTAGAACAGTGAACATATGTCAGTAAAACAGACATACTCTAAATCTACATTTGTGCAGTGTGTTTACAAGTCTACAGGTTACCTTGATGCATTTTCAGATTTACAAAATGAGTCATGATTTGGGTCTGCCAGATGGAATACTTCAACATATATGGGATGGAACTTTACATCTTCAAAAGTACCATTTAGTATCCGATTCTTTACCATTATTGATATATCATCTGAACGTAAAAAAGGATATTGCAAAATGGTTGACGGTATGTAGTGCTCTGTCACCAATGTGCATGCATTCCTGTCTGTGTTGTACCAAAAAATGTATGCCTATCATAATTATTAATCACAAAAAAGATTGGCCTCCATGTACATTTGTGAAAGAGTAAGACATCATGCAAATCTGTCACGTTTAACTTGAAAGAAATAGCAATTTTGTTTTAAAACACATCTGGGTTATGCTTAGAACCTAAAATGTAGCCATTTGGCCTGATGTTACTAGTCATTTTGGGTCACATGTTCACTCTTGTTTCTCTATAAAACCAACTTACCCTTGTGATGTTTGGAACATCCACTGTATAATAATAGCATTTTATGCCGTGTCACCTGCAATAGGGCTAACGCAACATCAGTCATAATAGTGAAGGAGGATCACACCTCACATAGCCAGGACCAGTGGCCTGTCTGGTACTCCTTCCCCCTTATGCCATCAAAGTACCTGATGTAAATTTGTTGTTTAGGCAGGCAAGGGTCTGCTCAAACAAGTCCTTTGCTAGTGAACACAAATCAGGTGGTATCTTTTACCAAACTGGAATCTACAAAACACATAACCATACATCTTGCCCAAAACTTACACATTCAAGGACTCTTCTTCTGCATTGGACATAGGTCATCGTTAATGTTGATGGTAAATTTAGTTGCTGTAACAAAAAAAAAGTTATTTACCATGTTGAACTCACACTAGAACTTACCTCCCTTAATGCTGCTGTTGGACTCTAAACTGCCCATCAAGGTTCGGATAGGCCACTACAAGTATGCAGGCCACTAGGGGGGCCAGGGTGGAGCACACGCGTTCCCATGTTTATGAGGATGGGCCAAGCTGGACTTCTGATGACTTTCTGGTCCAGCGTCATAGGTCCTCCCACCTCTTGGATGCTGCACCGCTGATAGACCTGCAGGGTCCCCACCTTCTTGGCACTGGCCTTCCATATCACTTTATTTCTGATGGGGTTGACCTGTATTTATAAGAAGAAAAAAAAAGACAAAAGCGTTTTATTAGTTTTTTTGTCTCTATGACTGTGACACAATTTTGTTGCATCTCTTACAAACATTTCTACAAAGTCAGTACAGATTATGTAGCAATATTACATTTTTCCTAGAGAATACATATTTGTAGTGGTAGTGACCTGTTGAGTACCCTCAACTGTTGCTATGTCCTCATGTTGCTAATCCAGGCCACAAACATCATCCAGGCCAGGGGTCTGAAACCTTTCCTGTAGTGAGAGCCACTCCTGACCAGTAGAAATCATTGTGAACTACTAAAAGCTAAATAATGTGTGTGATATTAGCACATATTCCCACACACAGCTACATCGGCTTAATGCAAACATTGTTAGAGGCAGATACCATGGTTTGAAGCACATGCATTGACTAAGGGCAGTTAGTGTCAGTGAAAACATGGTTTTGGGTGATGTATGAACAAGTGTGTGTGTGTAGCAATGGCACATACTTATATGGGTGGTAGAGAGCCTGTGTAATTTTTGTTTGTAGCACAGGATATCACTTTCTCCATATGTGGCACCATTACCTGGCTAAAACATACAGACACTCATCTTTCAGAAAATGGGATGTAGTTTAAATTTAAGCAAAGCAATCTGACAACTCCGTTACTTTGAAGTTTCTTCTTGGACTTTGCATTTCTCTTATTTCGATATTTGTACGTATGTATCACTCATACTACTGGTACAGTGTCTACTGGCCACTGGAACTAAGGGGCATGCAGTTTTCCAAAAGAAGTCTGGATTTATGACTATAATAAACTGAAAAGTCCACTAATCTATTCAGATGACTTTTCTTTTCAATTTACAGACTGTTCAAACATTGTGAAACATCAATATGTCCCCTGATAAATTACTTAGTTCACTACATTCCAATCACAACACTTAACTCATGAACAAAAAGGGACAAATTAGCCTGTGTATGAAGAAGAAACAACTTACTTACAAAAAAGTTTTCCATTCAAACTTCTACTTGTTCCTGTGGGTTCCTATACATCTGGCTGTACAGGGATAGGATCTCCATGGTGAGGAGTTCCAACTCCTCAGGGGAGAAGTTAGGGGCTCTGTCACCTGCTTTGCCCTGGATCCTGGCTCCCAGAGGTCGGCAATAGCAGCAAAAGTGGAGGAGGTGTTGTTAACTGCAATGCTAGGAGGAAAGTGGGGTGTTTTTGGAGATTCTGCATACAAGTACACACCGTACACAATCCACAATGTAGATGGACACAGTGTGGTATTGTGTTAAGAATAAGTAAGAAAAAAAAAAGAAAAAAAACATTTTCATGTATTTAAAATGTATCATATTATTTGTGTAATTGTATTTTGTTGTTCTTGATCTTTGTTTACTGGTAACATGTTACATGGTTTCTTCCGGCCGCCCCTGCTCCATCAATGGGACTGCTTGGAATGTTGGACTGACAGTTGGTGAAGGAGCAGAGCAGGAGTGGCTGGAGTTTCCTTTTCTTCCTTGAGAATTATTCTTAAATAAATATGGATTACTGTCTTCCCGGTTTCCTGCATCAATATTACTTCACACAGCCCCTGGCTCTCGAGCGTATCCATCACACGTTAGCCTATGGCTGCATCTGTCATGGAGTGCTACACGTACTACGCGGTCAACTTTCGCCGACGGCTGTCAGATAGCCAATGTCTTGATGTCAAGGTCAGGCATCTGCCTTTTTTGGATGTAATGCAGTGCATTTTTTAATTTGATGTGCGTCACCACCAGTCAAAATGGTGGCTATTTTGTTTGCCAATGTAAGAAATGCACAACACATTTTTTAATCAAAATGTAACACATTAAAATGTAAACCGTTAATGTGTGTAACATCTCTGGTTACACAGTGTATTTTATACTTCAGTTCACTGATTGTTAGAAAGAAATATATATATAATGTGTAAATTATGGATTTCAAATGTATAATTTGTACAATATTTATATAAAATATCAGACATGTGAAAAAATGTTTTTCGAAGTTGCAGTATTTACACAAACAAGATGTGTACCTATACGTGACAAAAAGGTATGTGTTTTTACCAATACATGAGATGTGTGTGGATTATCTAAATACTTAAGGACCATTTTAATTGATATTTAGTTTTTCTTAGTTGCAGAAATAGGAACCCAGGGAGGTTTAGAAGATGACAGCCGCAAGCCTTCAGACCTTTTCCATACCTTGTCACCGTGGAGGAAGTAGGAAAACTGTACTGGATTTATGTCAGCAGCTCGATCCTGATCTCCTCCCTCATAACAGAAATAAAAACATCAATAACACCAATAGTGAAAATGATGGCAGTACTTTATTTTGTGGCTACAAGATCTTTCCAATGCACAGTGGCAGTATCTGGAGGGATGTCAAAACCAACCTTCAGTGGTGTAATGCAAGAAGTTATTTGTTCAATGATGAGACACACCAACAACTTTATCCAGTTTCCAGAACATCGGAATTTGGCCAATGGGAAAGGAGACTTGTATGCTTTGAGTGGCCTACCACATGTGGTTAGAGCAATTGATGGCACACATATTGCCGTGTTGCCACCTCACACTAGGGAACAGGTATACCACAATTGGAAGAACTTGCATTCATGTGCAAGGTGTATGCTGACCTGATTTGTACAACTCAAGTGTGTGTGCCCATTTTCTAGGATCAGCACATGATTCCTTTGTACTATGGAACAGCACCATACCGATGCAAATGTCACAACTTGGATCTGAGAGGGCCCGGCTTCTTGGTAAGTACAATGTGACATGAGAATCATTTGCTTCAATCACAGCTTAGGAATGTACAATGGATGAGATATTTTTGCTCAATATATTGTTTACTTTTATATAGGAGACTCATCTTATCCCAACCGACCATGCTTGTTGGCACCGCTGTAGAATCCAACAATGCCAGGGGAAGTCCACTACAGTGAGGCCCATGGAAGAACATGGAGGTCAGTACTGCAGGCTTTTGGACTCCTGAAGGCCAGATTCAGGTGTCTGGACAAGACCTGTGGAGCCCTTCTCTTCTTACCCAATAAGGTATGCCAAATCACAGTTGCCCGCTTCATTTTCCACAACATAGCCTTGCAACGGAACATCCCAATCATTGCAGAGGATGGAGATCATGAAGAGCCACCAGATGAGAATGTTGAGATGCCAAATGAAGATGACAGTGGTGAAGAGGAATGGATTGACATAAGTCAATATGTTATGACCACTTCTTCGTCTCAGTGGGTTTACCTTTACATATTGTAAAATCAAATGTCAGTACAACTTGTAACATAGTAAACGTATCACTCTATGATGGTAATTTGCTAGTAATAGTTAGTTCAGGAAAGTCGAAGGCAAAGATGTTTGTTGATCAAAGTTTCCATACATTGGCTACTGTGTTATTGACATAGATTATCTTTGCTTGTGGTAAGTTTATGTGTTCTCCTGACTTATCATTTTAGTCCATTTTCCTATGTGAAATACTTAATTTTACCTTGTTTTTCTGTTTTAGGATCCTTCATCATCTCATCTTCAGTTGGACATTTCAAAGTTGTGACATTTGCAGTGATATGTTGCTGTTGGAAAGTACAAAAAAAACATGAGCTGATCCTGGGACAGACACACATTTTAGATGTACAGATCTTGTATAGAGACAATTTGCACAGTTGCACAGTGCTTGAATGGAAGTTATTCAGATTGTATTAAACCTGTTTTCTGTGGGATGTTGCCACCAAGGCAATACTCAATGCTTCACTTTCTCTAACCACATGTATATGTAAAGTCATTGCATACTGACCTCCCTTCACATTGGCCTAAACTTAATTTTGGTGTTAAGTGTATGAAGCTGTTGATGTGTCTCATCATTGTGGAAATAATTTTTTGTAGCACACCACTAAAATTTGGTTGTGACATGCATCCAGATACTGCCACAGTGTATTGCAATGATCCTTAGGTCACAAAATGCAGTACTGCCATGATTTATTGGTGTAATTGATGTGGAATTCTTAATGTGAAGCAGGCTTCAGCTGAAGAAATGGATCATGAATAGTTTGCCTACTTAACATGCTTATTTGGATGATTTTCCCATCGTCCATAGTGTCAAGGTCTTGGAGTCAATTTCTAAATGGCACAGACTATTTGGGTTATGCATGAGTTGTAAGAATTATCTAACATTTAAGAAAGAACTGTTACTTACACATGTATGACACCAATACACTGAGATTTCATATTTATGCTTGTAAATGGCAAATACATAACCTAATTGTTATATCTTATTTTTTATTTGAAACTTATATGTCAATATTTTTTTTAATGATGATGGAAGGAAGACATAAAAAAGAACTATCACAATAAATATCACACCAGACTTTGACTTTGTGCAATGTAAAATGATTATTTTATTAACACAAATTTACCAAAAATAGCTTGAGACATAAAACCAAAGGAAAAAGAAATAAAATCCATCATGGGGGATGAAATGATTTATGATGAGCTTAAATTGTTTGAAGTCTGTTGTGCAAAATACCACTGTCCCAAAAAAGGTAAATGTGTCCATGAAATATTCAACAGAGTAAATGGTAGTTACACACTGGAGGAAATTAGATTCAGCGGCTCTTAGAGGTGATGGTGGAGGTCTTGCCATCCTCTCCCGGTGGTCTGGATAAACGTTCCCTTCTGGGAAGGAGGGGTTCAACCGTAACAGGGACTGGGCTGGGTGGAGCAGTTTCCTGCTGTGGCAGGGTCTCCCTGTCCGTGGCTGAAGAAGGTGTATTCTGTCCTGATACTGAAGGACCACAGATATCCTGCACAAACATCCATCCATTAATGCTCAAACTCCCTGAAAATGACTAGTTGATCTGGAAAGCACACTGACGTTGGCGGTTCTCCGGTGAAGGCACGTCCCGGGGAGCTGCGCGCATGGAACGGCTGCTCTTCTCGCTGTGCGCAGGGGCCGCGGGCGCTGGAGGATGTCCAGGGGCTGTCCGGCTCTGCTGGAGTGCCGCGGCAGCTGAGGGCAGGCTGAGCCGGCTCCGGGTGAGGAGCGGGCGGACGCAGCGCAAACTTGGGGTCCCGATAGATCTGCCTGGACGGTAGACTTGTATTTCTTTGCTGGAAGCTACGCTTGTGAGCGAACCCGTTTCCTTAAGTCTTGCCGACGGCACCTCTCCTTGAGGTATCTCGGTCTACTCCGCCGTTCATGAAAAAGCTCCCAGTTGTCTGAAATGGGAACAGGCATTTTTTAAAACCAGTTTCTCTGCGAGCAGCCCCCAGTTGTGCCTTGACGAGCTTTCAAGCATCCATGTAAGGAGTGCAAGGGGTAAGGGGTGAGATGTCCTCCGGGAAAAGAAGCTGTGAGACAAAAACGACTTACATGGAGGGACTACACGTCCCTGGATTCCCAGGATTCCCTCTTGCTGCCTGCTGGTGGGGGGCGGACTTCGTATCGCGGGCGCTATAAAGCCCACTACGCACCGTGGCTCATTGTTGCCCTGACTTCGAGGAGGGACTACACGTCCCAGGATTCCCTCTTGCTGTCTGCTGGTGGGGGCGCCTTCGTATCGCGGGCACTACAAACGCACCACTGCTCATTGTTGCCCTGACTTCGAGAAGGGACTACACGTCCTAGGATTCCCTCTTGCTGCCTGCTGGTGGGGGGGCCGCCTTCGTATCGTGGGCGCTACAAAGCGCACCGCGCACCGCTGCTGCGCCAAGGGCGGGCCCGTCTAAGCCCGTCAGCGATCATAAGAGGTCGGGCCGGGCCAACCCTTTTTAATTCATGCCCAGAAGCCCCAGTGACTCGGGCCAACTAGCGAAGCTGTGCAGCGCGAAGACTTGAGATCATTGATGGTGAGAAAAGTGGCAAGAGCCAAAAGTGCCTCTGTGAGCCCCTAGCATACACCCTAGAGGAGGCAGTGGAGGAGGGGAAGAGCAACCAGTGAGGAAAGTACACAGAAGGGAGAAGAGAAAAGGGAGCACATAAGGGTGAGAGATGGGCAGATGGAAGGGGTGGCAGCACAAGATAATTCTAGAATTAATAAAACTTTAGATGGTTTCCTACAAAAGGCAGTTGGTGCCTTGGACAAAGAGATGGAGCTGGTTGAGCGCCGTCTATCCGTCTCAACATCCCCAGTCTCCCCAGTCTCCACCCCCCAGCCTCCACTTTTATCACAAACTCGTTCACAGCCCCCGCACCCTCAGCAGTCCCAAGACACGCATCCAGTTATGCCATCCCCTCCAGCTGCTCATATAAAAAATGTTTGGGAGACTACCTCAGTGACCTTGGATAAGGCCATTACAGCAGAATCTGCCCAGTTGACTCCGCCTTTTTTAGCTGGAGCATTAGTATTCGATTCAGAGCCTACCCCAAAAGGGAAAAGAAAGCGTGGTGAGGTCAATCTGAGGAACAAACGAGCCCGTACTATGAGTACCAACAATCCGGGTTCTGAAGTTGGGAATGACAGGTTTACAATATCACAAGAAAGTGCTGCCGGCCAATTGGCGCTTGAACGTATAATGGAGCACATAAGGGAGGAACTCATCAAGAGATTGCATCCTATTGAAATCCGTCTCCAAGCTATCGAGGAGAAATTAGGAAAGCTTACTAAGCCCTATATGCCTGATATCTCTCTGCAAGGCGACACACATTCCCACTGTCATCCCCCTACTTTGGGTCACTCCTCTGGTGCTAACAACAGGACCTCTGTAAATTTAGGTGAGGGTTTTCTGTCACTCAAGGACTGTGGTGACTACCCTCACTGATTAGAGATGGGTTGGTTGGTTTGCCAGGTTGCATACCAACTCAGATGATAATTGCGGTAAGGCAACAGCTACCATTTCTATGGGAAATGCAGGAGTAGCTCCAACTTATAATACAGTGACTAATTCCAGCAAAGTTTTTAGGGCCATATTTATACTTTTTGCGTCAAAAAAAATTAGCGCCGGCTAACGCCATTCTGAAGCGCCATGCGGGCGCCGTATTTAATCAATGACGTTAGCCGGCGTTAGCCGCCGGCGCTGCCTGGTGTGCGTGGAAAAAAACTACGTACACCAGGCAGCGCCGGCGTAGGGGGATATGGAGCTTGGGCGCCAAAAAATGGGGCAAGTCAAGCTGAGGCAAATTTTTCACCTTAACCCGATTTGCGCCATTTTTTTTGACTCCCAACCCCAATAGAAATGACTCCTGTCTTAGCAAAGACAGGAGTCATGCCCCCTTGCCCAATGGCCATGCCCAGGGGACTTCTGTCCCCTGGGCATGGTCATTGGGCATAGTGGCATGTAGGGGGGCACAAATCAGGCCCCCCTATGCCACAAAAAAAAAAAAATACTTACCGGAACTTACCTTAATGTCCCTGGGATGGGTCCCTCCAGCCTTGGGTGTCCTCCTGGGGTGGGCAAGGGTGACAGGGGGTGTCCCTGGGGGCATGGGAGGGCACCTCTGGGCCCCTTCCGACCCCACAGGTCCCTTAACGCCTGCCTTGTCCAGGCGCTAAAAAAATTGCGTCGTTTTTTTTTATGCAAATCTGACGCAAAGCTAACTCCATATTTATACTTTCGCGTTAGACCCGTCTAGCGCCAAAGATCTTGGAGTTAGCGTCATTTTTTAGCGTGGACACCTACCTTGCGTTAATGATATGCAAGGTAGGCGTTCCCGTCTAAAAAATGAGTCCAAGGCATGTGCGCCTTATTTAAACTCCCGTGCAAAAATGGCGCACGGGAGTGGGCGGGTCAAAAAAAATGACGTCCAGCCGCTTTTGCGTCATTTTTTAGCGCCTGGTCAGGGCAGGCGTTAAGGGACCTGTGGGCTCGGAAGGAGCCCAGAGGTGCCCTCCCATGCCCCCAGGGACACCCCCTGCCACCCTTGCCCACCCCAGGAGGACACCCAAGGATGGAGGGACCCATCCCAGGGAACTTAAGTTAAGTTCAGGTAAGTAATTTTTTTTTAAAAAAATTGTGGCATAGGGGGGCCTGATTTGTGCCCCCCTACATGCCACTATGCCCAATGACCATGCCCAGGGGACATAAGTCCCCTGGGCATGGCCATTGGGCAAGGGGGCATGACTCCTGTCTTTGCTAACACAGTAGTCATGTCAATGGAGGGTGGGAGTAAAAAAAATGGCGCAACTCGGGTTGAGGCAGATTTTTTGCCTCAGACCGACTTGCCCCATTTTTTGACGCCCAAGCTCCATTTTCCCCTACGCCGGCGCTGCCTGGTGTGGGTCATTTTTTTTACGCACACCAGTCAGCTCCGCCGGCTAACGTCATTCCATAAATAAGGCGCCCGCATGGCGCTTTGGAATGGCGTTAGCCGGCGTTAACATTTTTGACGCACAACTGCGTTGGCGCAGTTGTGCGTCAAAAAGTATAAATATGGCCCATGGTCTCTAGTAACTCGATGGAATATAACAGACCCTGAACTTACAGGGGCGAGGGATACTACTAGAGACAAAGATGCAGGGGGACTTATTGAGAGTTGTTCATTGACAGTCGCAACGTGTAACAAAAACCCTATGAACAACCCATCTATCACTTCTCAAACTTCGACTGACGCATTACAAGTCCGAGATGATATTTCAGCAAAAATTATTTGCTGGAATATAGACGGGCTTGAGTATAAAATGCGAATCCCTCACTGGGGCCATTTCATAGATGAGCACAAGGTATGCTTATTCCAAGAGATATGGGCCTTGGAGCCCAAGTATAGATGTGGTTTTAAAAGTTATTGGGTCCCAGCCTGTAAGGTGACTTCTGGGAGACCTTCGGGTGGCTTACTTATATGGGTTAAATGTTCACTTAAGTGCCGGGTCGAAGAAATAGATATGGGTAGTGTAGATCTTCAAGGCTTAATATTATCGACCCATAAGGAAAAACCCCTATTATTAGTAAACATATATAGCAGGAGTGTGGGTAGCAATTGTGAGTCTGATGTATTGACTGCATTAGACAATATTTTAGCCAGAAAATCAACCACTCATCATATCATAATTGCAGGGGATGTTAATGCGACTTTCGAGCCTTACCCAGTGGCCCAAGAACTTTACGTAGAAGAGGATATTTATCGGGGTATTCCGCAATTAACATCAAATAAAAGTATAAGAATGAGCAGAACAGCTTACCAAATTGCTGACATCACACTTGCATACGGTCTTCGTGCCTGTAATGGCCGCTCTCGCTCAGATGTTAAACCCTGCCCCACTTTTAGGCGAGGAGATTATAAGAGCCATATCGACTATTTTTTATTGGATATCTGTTTGTGGGGACATATGGCCGATATGATGGTAATGGAACATGAGGAAGGTGACCATGAACCACTAGTTCTATGTACTAGGGGTTTGCTGCCTTTATTAGAAGCCTCTGACCATAAGGATTATGTACAGCAGCTTGCCATGACCAATAACAAACGCAACATTAAGTGGAATGCTGTTAATTCTTCATTGGGCTCCCTTACATCGATACATACAGCCTTTTAGCAGAACAAATCTAGCATATGCTCCGGTTACATGAGGATGGGGGTAGGCTTTTGGCAGCACATTTAGATTTATTTAACTCTCTCCAAAATCATTTCATCAAAGAGACACCTGCCAAAACAAGGAATAAGCGCAGTGAGAGATGGTTTAACCATTCATGTAGGGAAGGTAAGCTTATGCTATTGAGGGATCTGAGAAGAGGGGCTAGAGAGCCTATAATGCAATCAAGAGAGAGTTATAAACAGGAACTCATCAAGGCCCATAGGAGCTGGGAGGAAGCGAGGTGGGCTGCTGTTCTGGATTGCGCAAGAGCTAATGACATCTCCAAGTTCTGGAAACTGATTTCAAGCGATTGTGGTTACTCCCGTCCTCCGCCTGGTACCTCAATCCTCCCTGTAACTTGGGTAAAGCACTTTGGGTCTCTTTATACAGAGGCAAATTTATCAAATTCCAGGGAATTGGTTGAAACCAGGAAATCTGTTGTACTACCAATTAGATTCACCTTGGCAGAAACCAAGGCAGCAATAACTTCTCTGAAGTGGGGGAAGGCCCGGGTCTCGACAAAATCCCTGGTGATCTTTATAAATCGAACCCCGAAATCTGAGCCCCTTATCTGAACTTGGTCTGCAATGCAGTTGCTGCAGGAGCAAGCATTCCCCAGACATGGAAGGGAGCCGAGATAGTTCCCCTCTTTTAAAAAGGCAGCCCTAGCGATCCTTCTAATTATCGCCCAATATGCCTACTCGATAACCTCCAAAAACTCTTTGCAAAGCAGATCTTCTTCCACTTAGAAGAGTGGATAATAGAGAATGGAGCCATTTCCGACTTACAGGCAGGGTTCAGACCTGCGACTAGTACAATAGACCAGGTCTTAAGGTTTCTAGCAATTAAATGGAAGACAGTGGATGTTGGAGGTGGAAATCTATATGTGGCTTTTGTTGATCTCAGAGCGGCTTTTGACCTGGTACCTAGGAACAACCTTTGGTTGACACTATCTAATATGCGTGTCCCTAAAGGTCTTCTAAACCTTATAGTTCGACTTCATGACAGTACTATTGCCCAAATCAGGAGCGGTAAGGATGGTGAATTATCTGACCCAGTTGCTATCGAAAGAGGAGTTAGGCAAGGCCACATCTTAGCCCCCACCCTCTTCCTTTTATATATAAACAACTGTATTAAATATTTAACCAACTGTAATAATGATTCACCCAAGTTGGAAGGCAAAAAAATTCCAGGTCAGCTCTATGCGGATGACACCATCCTACTAGCCAAAACTCCTATGGGATTGCAAAATCTTGCTAACCAATTCTGTTTGTTCTGCAAAGATTTCGGTTTGGAAGTTAACGTTAACAAAACCAGGCTTATAATATGTAGCTCCAGGAGAACAAAAGCTAAAGCGACCATTATAATGAATTCCATTCCTTTGGAAAGGGTCACTGAGTATGATTACTTGGGGATCAGATTAATGGATTTGGGCAGTTGGGTCGCAGCTATCAGAAAAGGGGCTCATATAATATGCCAAAGAGGGGGGCCCTAGGACGTAAAGCTAGGACTGTAGCCAGTCCGCCCTTGAATCCTATCCTTGTAATATATAAAGTTCAAATTTGAGGTGCTGCACTGTATTGGGCAGAGCTATGGGGTTCTCAAAGGCAGTTGGATGTTCTCCAAATTAAAGAGAACTATTTTCTCAGGTATATAACCAGGTTGGGGAAAGGTACACCGATGATCCCTCTCAGACTTGATCTCGGAACAAATAGCATTAACGATGTAGCGGGTCTGACACTTCTCCTATATTGGATCCGCATATGGAAAATTTAAGAACTGGAATCTTTTCGAGAGGAAATAAAAGATATTATAAAGACCCAAAATAGCTGGAAAAAGGGCAGCTGGCTGAGGGAGATGAAATTGGCCGGGGAGGAATTGGCCTTCCCCCATTTTTGGGAGAAACCCGAGTCGATCTCCACCAATGCTATTCAATTAGTTAAACAGAGATACTGGGAGAGGGCCATTGTGGAGATCCTTCAAAGTGATGGGGTGGGCTGATTAACTTCTGAGTTCCTGCTTGTAAAACAAGAACCTTGGACTGAGCAATTTCTTGACCTTCCAATACCTGATTATGCTTGTGCTCTATTCCTCCAGTTTAGATATGGAACTTTACCAGTTAACAGTTTTACCGCTCTGTGGTCGAGAACAGTTCTGAGGCAAATAAATGCTTAAAATGTAATACATTGGAGGAATCAATCGAACATGTTCAGTTTTTTTGCCCAATATATAAGAGTCCTAGGGGGAAATGGATTATTCCATTGTGTAAAGCTTTGCTATTATATGACAGAGCTAATGACTATAGAATTTGTAAATATGACTCGTCTACATTTGTTGTAAGCACGGTCACTAAATTTTTGACAGCAGCTTGGTCTATTCATCATAGGGCCACTCTTAGGGGGTCATTCCGACCCCGGGGATGCGGGAGCACCGCCAACAGGCTGGCGGTGCCCTGTAGGGCATTCTGACCGCGGCGGTTTGGCCGCGGTCAGACAAGGAAAACCGGCGGTCTCCCGCCGGTTTTCCACTGCCCTGGGAATCCCCTGCGCCGCCATGGGGGATTCCGACCCCCTCACCGCCATTCTGTTCCTGGCGGCTCCGACTGCCAGGAACAGGATGGCGGTGAGGGGTGTCATGGGGCCCCTGGGGGCCCCTGCAGTGCCCATGCCAATGGCATGGGCACTGCAGGGGCCCCCGTAAGAGGGCCCCACTTTGTATTTCAGTGTCTGCTTTGCAGACACTGAAATACGCGATGGGTGCCACTGCACCCGTCGCACATACCCACTCCGCCGGCTCCATTCGGAGCCGGCTTCCTCGTGGGGAGGGGTTTCCCGCTGGGCTGGCGGGTGGCCCTCTGGCGGTCGCCCGCCAGCCCAGCGGGAAAGCCAGAATGGCCTCCGCGGTCTTTCGACCGCGGAGCGGCCATTTGGCGGCTCCCTCCAGGCGGGCTCAGAATGAGCCCCTTAGTGTTTGACTTCCAATGTTGAGTTTTAAAGCAGGTATAGCAGGGAACAATAGATAGTTATGATTTTTGGATGGTTTGTCCCCTTTTTCCTGTTTCTATTTAATGGTTTTAGAGATGACATTTTCGTATTACATCTTATTATAACTTATAGTGACAATATTATGATAACAACAGCATTTGTCTTTACTATCTTTAGTTTTCATGGTCAATGGCTGAGATAAAGCACTTATATGTCAATCTATTTATTGTATTATAGCACACTGCACTTTAGATTGTTACGATCAAAACAGTTTTTATGACTTACGGCTGAGATATCGCATCTATTCATAAATCTATTTACCGTATGATAGTACATTGTATTTTAGACTGTTAGTATGTGAATTATTTTAATAAGAGTAGTTTTGGTTACAAAATGTGTTTTTCCTTTTTATGCTTATGGTATGCTGAACCTTATATTAGTAGTCTCACAATTATTTTTATACTGAAGTCTTGATTCTATGTATTTATACATGTATTAATGGTTAAAAGCACATCTCATTTCAATTAGCTGTGAATGGGAATCCAATATCTTCTAGCAGGAGCTTGCTGAAATGTGCTGACGATCGGTTTTTAAGTAGGCAAGGAGATTTCCTGCTATTTATTTCCCTTAAACTATGAATAAATCAAAGGTTGTCCCTGTTTTTAGTATTTATTAAGAGCTTTTAATTCTACCTTTCTTGTTTTTCTTCTTTTTATGTACTGATGTATGGTTGATTGTACTCTAATGGTCTAAACTTTGACCGAATAAAGAGAATTGAATTGACCACAGACAGCAGTAGATGGTACAGGAAAAGTCCTACACAAATGGTGATAAATGTCAAACCCCACCCAAATCATGGAGCACAAATTGGAGTTTTGACTCTGCATCTCTTCATTGTGCTCCCTCGGCATCTGCCTCATGTCCCAGCACTCTATAAGGACCTGAGCCATCATGTCATGGGACTGCCGTAGTGCTCTCAAGACTTGGTTGATGGTGGTCTGGGGGACAGTTATCCCAGTGGCCTCACTTTGCTGACCCACTGATTCCCTCCCATAACCCATACCCCAACTACCCTGTGCCCTTGAGGCAGTGTGCCCCTTCCCACTGGGTCCTGGCAGAACTAAAGCTGATGTTGGAATTAGTGTTGGTGTTGGCTCAACTGCCGCCAGGACTTGGGGGCACAAGAATGGTGTGATGTTCATTTGGACACAGGAAGTGGAGGTATCCAGTGGCTGAGGTGCTGTTTCAGCTGGGGTGGGAGGTGTAGGTGTAGGCTGGGTGAAACTCACTGTAGTTGTCTGCCCTGACAGACCAGATGGACCAGGTAGCTCCACATAAACCAGGCTTGCAGGAGTGGTATCTTCACTGAAGGCTTGATCTTGGTCTCAGGTGGAGGTGTCTTCAGTTGGAAACGGTGGTCCACTTGCCCTGTGTTTAGGACTTAAAACGAATTACAAACAATATGAAATTAAAAGTCAGGATTGTACCTGAAATGTGTCTTCAGCTACAAATAAAGTAGCCTGAAAGTGGAAATTATGATTAATGGTATAATTAGGCCTTATTTGTATTATTGTACACATGCAGGTTAATTCACACAGATGCAAACTTCAGTAATAATGTTGAAGAGTTGCCTTGAAAGGAAAAATGTTATTCAGAAAGTGTACAATACATATACCAGACATTCAACCTCACACAGTAGTGAGGAAATTGAGAATTAAACCATTCCAAGGCCTAACAGGCAAAATATACCAGAGTACAACTTATTGGAATTAATGGAGTTGGTCATCATATGGACACTGCAAAGTAAATTGTGTATCAATACTACCTATATTCAGCATGCCAGAGAACATGGTTGAAAATCTTTGATTAAACAATCTATGAATTATGTAAGCAATTACATTGATTCAGTGGAGTAAAAAGGAGGTGACAACATACTAGATCAACACAACAAATGTCATCTTCATAGATAGCATGAAATGGTGAATGACAAATGAATAACACTTTGACGTATGTGCATATATAGAAATAAAGAGTGGTTGAGAAACATCACATTGCACTATTGTTTTCCAGAGACAAAAACAGGGCATCATGGTACCTGTAGTCATTTGTAAACACCATTGACAATACTTGTTGTGATGTGAGTTGAAAATACCTATTTAAATATATCCAGTGAAAATAAACACAGATTTATAATATATACATACATATGTGAATGATGCTTGGAGGCCAGGAGGTGCCCTCTCCCCGCAGATCATGCCACCTCTTCCTAATTTCACCCTGTTTGTGCAGGTTATTTGCTACAGCATTCACTCTGTCAACTATTCTGGCCCACATTTGTCTTTTCTAAGATATGGTTGTATTTTGTACAAGGGCTCCAAACAATTGCTCCTCTATTCTAATAATTTTTGACACCAAGACTGACAGTTCCCCGTCTGTAAAATGTGGATTCCACCTACCTGTCACAGTAAATGTCTAAACAAATTAACTAGTTCCCCAAAAGTTGATGAAAAAAAAACAAATGTGATAATAGTAAAAAAAAAAAACAGAGGGAGAAAAAGAAATGAGCAAAACCTGACTTTTATGTTGCAAATTTGGCATCAAAATACTCTGCTGCAGTGGAATGGCAAACAAATGTAGCTGAAAAAGAGTGTGTTTTATCCTGTAATTTGCAGGTGTTCACAATTGGCAAATGTCCATCTTGCTAGCATCCATCCAATAGCCACAGGCATAGTACAATGCTGAACCAGTCCAGCAATGGAATCCCGGCCTCAGGGGAGCACTGCTGGTCAGCATGACTGTGATATCTAAATATGGTCAGCACAATCCTGCCATTTTGATGGCGGCAGAGTAGTACTCGTCAGCTTTGGAAACCACTGCATTGGCAGCGGGATACCGCTTGCTCAACCATTGACATGGACGGAAGTTAACCCACCATAGATCTAAATATGATGGTCAGAACGCCGTCAGCTTGATGGTGTATTTGGAACCGCCACCGCAGCGGAACAGCAGTAGTCCTGCCAAGATCTAAATCAGGCCCTAAGCCAAAAAAATAATAAAAATCTCACTGACTATTCTACCAATGCCACTAGCATGCATTCCATCCTGCATTACCAGAGCTGTAGCTGCACTTTCCCAACGCTTTCACGGAGTTTCAGTATGAGCACAATAATGCTCACATGAATTGTATCCACCCTTGCACTGGGGATGCTCTGACTAGTATTTCAGTTGCGTTAAGTGAGGGTTATAGCTCACAAGTACTTGCACACTCGATATGGTGTATTGAAAAGCTTGCACACCAGTTTCTACAGTATTTAGGCTTATATAGGGACACAGCACGTACGTTACATGCAGCACCTGAACATCTTGCTACATATGTATGCGATTTGAATAGATCTTCAGTGAGATGGCTTCCAGAAGGGAGTCAGATGCCGTGGTAAAGAGGCAGGAAGTGAGTACGCTTTTCCTAAGTCTTTTACATGTAGGATATGAGAGAAGTTGAAAGATGTAAATAAATGATTTAAACCCTTCTTTCCTTGTTCTCTTTTTGAAAAACATAGGATTAATAGCACCCATTGTACTGAATAAAATGGGTATCAATAGCCTGACTCTTAAGAAGAAGAACATGGAGAAATAGAGGGCCTGATTCATAAAGGTAAACTTACGTTTTTGTGTGAAGTTACGATTGTTTGTCATTTACAAATGTGTTTTACTGATAGAATCTTTACAATTGCGGAATTTCAGCACATACATACAGTAGATAAGACTGGATTATCTTTTTATGTATGGCGAATCTGCAGCCATATTAGCCATTTGTTGATTCACTTGCATCAGGCGTTTAATTGTGGCCGAATTTATAAAGTTAGTGACAAATACTATTATGTGCGTTTAAAATAACACACATTTCTGTATAGTTGTCAAATTATCACCTGTGTTAGCCTTGAGTCAGACAGAATATTTAAATGTATGAATGTAATGATGAAGAGTGTCTAAATAAAGGGATACAGCCAAAACACTGTCTTGATGGAGGATATGAGAAAGCTTACCTAAAGGAATATTGACACGTCTTGATATGTATTTGGACTGCTAAGATTTATGAGCGGAAGATAAATGTCCATGTATACAGCACAGGTATAATTTTGATTGTAGAAGCCACACTGTAATATATTTTTGAGGTGCAGTAAAACATACTTTTCTGTGAAATGTGACCTTTATTGATTGTAAAATGAATAGTTTTTTTAGAAAAGGGGTTAGTGGACATTAAATGACAAATGGGACATTTTTCATGGAAAGCTATTTGCTGCTTTCAAGTGTCTGAATATTTCAAAACACTATTGTATGAAGCTGGGTTCCTTTTTATTATTTAATTGGTTGTACATTTGATCCTTTCAGCTGTGGTGATTTCAGCAGTGGTGACTGCTCACTCTCGACATGAGAGATCGCACATTGGTAGAGGGGAATAGCTGAGTGGCCAAGGTGCTATATGAGAGGGTTTGAGTTCACAAGCTAAGAACATGTGGTTGAATTTGGTGAACGTTAAGGAATATCACTGTGTATAGTAGATCTGTAGTACAGTGAATGGTGGTAATGTTATAAACTTTCACTAAGCATATTCTTCACAAATATGCAATGTTTTAAGTGAACTTGCCTGATCACCAGAAAATGGAGCAACCTAGTCTGGGAAGATGGTGAAATTGGCGCCTGTGCTCTCCTTTTCAGTATTCTACAGCCTTCATTGGCTACTCGTGTACAAGTAGGCATGGTGAACTGTAGCCACTGCTTCCCTTTTTAGTCCATGTCAGCAGTAGCAATTCATTCATTTTGATTCTGTGTGAATGTGGAATCCATAGTTTCCCCCTTTTTCACCAATGTTATTGGGTGCTTTGATTGAGGTTGCAATGGCCTATCTTTGTAAAAAGTGATTCTTCACAGGGCTTCTCATTTTTCAATATTTCCTATTGAGCTTTGCCACTATGAAGCTGGTATATTCCCCACATAAAACCAATCGAATTGAAGATGTTTCCCATTGAGCTTTTTGCAATGCCTTTTTCTTTTCATGAATGGAGTGGAAGCTTCATGTAGGGCCTTAACTCCCATGTGAGGCTGACCATTTCATCTTTAGTGAAGTCGGCAACCTGACAAATGGCATCTGTTTCATGTCTTTGAGGGCACATTCACCTGTTGGTGCTGGTGCCACTAATTGTGTCCTTTGTTCCAGCCATGGTCATTTAATCCATGTCTGTGGTAAGTAAGGCAGGTATCTGTTGGCTTGTTCTCTTTGTGGTGGCCCTTTGAAACATTGTTTGGAGAGTTGGGGCCAGATGTAGGTAGATTCTGAATTGCGACCCGCAAATTGCGAGTCAGAGCGACTCGCAATTCAGAATGTAGATTAATATTAATGAGGTGGGTCACAATTTGCGACCCCCTTTCGAGTGACAGCATTCACAGGGATGGTGGCCTGCTGTGGACAGCAGACCACCATGTCTGTTACTGCTTTTTTAATAAAGCATTTTTTTTTTTTTTTTAAATGCAACCCGTTTTTCCTTAAAGGAAAATGAGATGCATTACAAAAACGAAAAATAAAACGTTTTAGTTTCATTTTTTCATAGCAGGCAGTGGTCCATAGGACAAAAATCACTGTTTGCGACGTGCAAAAGGTTTTGTACATCTGGCCCTAGGTTCCTGGGGGTTATTTGATGTGCAGAAATGTAAGTGTTTTTCTTGTAGTGTGTTATGATTTTATTGGTAGCACTGCAGGTGTTCTTCACTAGATGAGTGTTCTGGGGTGCAGGTGTGGATGCTGTTGGCCCACGCTGACAGGTCCACAAAAATTTTAGCTCACTAGTCAACAGTTGTTTGTGGAATGTGTATTCCCTAATTGTGAGGCATGCCTTTCTGATCAGGTCATGACTTATGGATGTGCGTATAAAGATGGCAAACAATGTTTGAAGGAGAGCTATATGTGAATTTCGAAATATGTCTTGGTGTTCAGTTCTTATGTGTGGTGAAATTTCCTAAAGGAAAAAGGAAGGTCAAGAGGAGGGACAGTGCTGACTAACAGATTACGGGGGTCATTATGACATCAGCAGTATTCTTCGAATACCGTTGAAGCCATGGGCTCCAACATATCAATGCAGAGGCGACCATCCATCCGCCAGATTATGGACACTGCCGGACTTCCGCCACACTTAGGGTGGAAATCCACCAGTAGCCATGCTGGCAGACGGTGGTGTCCTGGCAGCGCTACCACCTGCACAGCCCCGCCAGTAGGATGCTGCCAGCCTTATTAAGATCTTTAATATGGCCTGGCGTGGTCCTGCTGGTGGGACGCTGCTGGCGGTAGCAGCGCCCCTTCCCATTCCCTGTGGTCTCCCTGGAACAGGCAAGGTGGTCGTCTGGCAGGGGAGGGGGGCAGGAGGGTGGGGGATGTTGTGTGTGGTGTCTGCCTGTGTGTATGAATGTGTGTGTGCGAATGTGAGTGTCGTGGTGTATGCATGTTGAAGTGAGTGTGTGTCAGTATGTATGTGTGTGAGTATGAATGTTTGGATGTCTGTGTGTATGGGTGCCTGAATACGCGTATGTCAGTGTGTATGCGTGCCTGAATGCGTGTCAGTATGTATGAGTGAATTTGTACATGGATGAGTGTAAGTGCATGCGTGTCTGGAAGTGTAGGTGAATGGGTGTATGCGTGGTGCATGTGGGTGTCTGTGTGCATGTATGCGGGAGGGGGGGAGCTGTGACTGTAAAGGGGTGGGGGACAGGGGATGATGTGAGTGTGTGTGGCTGTGTGCATGTATGGCTGTGGGGGGTGGGGGCATTTGTGTGTGGGTGCATGTCTGCATGTGTATGAAGGGGTGTCATGAGTGTGAGTGTGTGCGTGTCTACAAGTGCGTGCATGAATGGGGTGTGGATGTGTGTGAGTGGATCAGAGGGGTGGGGGTGTTTTCATTAGGGGTGGGGGTAAGTTTGGATTTTGAGTTTGATGGGGGTGGGTGGGGAGGCCAGGTGATTGCTGGGGTGGGTGGGGGAGCCATCTACCGGTGACAGGGAAGGAATTCCATGTAACCGGTAGGCCCTACCACCATGGTTTTTGTGGCATTGCTACTGCTGCAGAAACCATGGTGGTAGGCCGGCTCATAATACCTCCGGCGGTACTCTGTGGGCTGCCAGATCAGAGATGAACATCTCCGGCCCGATGGTTCATATCACCATGGCGGTAAGAGTGGTGATGTAGCGGGTTGGCAGAGGCCAACCCGCCACACTCATAATGTGGTGGTATACACCACCACCCTGTTGGTGGTGATACCGCACATTAAAAATGAGGGCCAATGTTCTTAGATTTCTTTGGCACATGGATTATCCCTGGCTATCATATGGGGTCTGCAGTGCTCAATCTGTATGGCTGTAGTTTGTGTGGATATAAGAGTGTGTCATGCAGTCTATGCAGCACAATTGTGACCAGAAATTACATCACTTTAAGCAATATCACAAATTGTGGTACGATACATAGCAAAAGTTGAATTAAGCCCAAAGTTTTTGGTTGGTGGTGGCAGGTTTATCCTCACAGGCAACTTCTTGGTCACCGTATACTTACTGACATGTACCGCTTATACTGGTTTTTGGGTCTTGCAGTGTTTGGTCCTCTGTTCATGGACCTCATGACTAAAGCACTAAGGAGGGATACACGATTTTCTATTTTTTTGCTGGTTCCTTTTTGGTAGTGTGACAGTGAAGGTTTTTTGTGAATTGAATGCTATCATGACTTTCACTGATCTGCCATATATGAGATGGAGTTCACAGCTTATGCTGTATAATAGGGCTTTTGTGGCATAAGCATGCGTCAACACTAAGGGCCTAATTACTAGTATGGTGGTCCGTGGACCACCATGGTGGCCGTGCAGTCCAACCACCATTGGTTTGGCGGTCAGACCACCGTATCACAATGCATACAGTCCCAAAGAGGAAAGACGGCTGCAGTCCCACCAGCACCACCAGGCTGCGCAGACCACTGCAGTGGTGAGGCAGGCCAAACAGGACACCGAAGCCAGTGCTTCCGCCAGGCACATTATGGTGTTGCCCACCTCCAGCGTGACTGTAGAGGTCCAACCACCACATCCCAGCATGCAGAAACAGAGAGCCTAAAGGAAGCAACTCACCTGCAGGCAACGTTACTTGTCCTGTGCTGCCATGGATTCCATCACACACATCCTGCCACTGCTGCTGCTCATAGGTGGAGTCCAAAATCCACATCCCCATGGACACAACTGACGGTAAGAACACACACCTACCTTTGTCATAAAGCTGAACAAGTTATCATCCACATGATATGGGGCTTACACTATAGGCACCAAGTACACTTGACATTGTGTTCCAAGTCACAGTCATTCACAAAGAATGTTACATTCACAGATATTAAATGCCCCCTTTGGGCAAGTCACTCACCCTGCACCACACACTCCACACTAACACACGTCTGCTCATCTTAGACATAGGGACAGTGAAGTGTACAGAACATTGTGTCACACAACATCAACATCACATCTACCAATTTAACTGATACCCTCATGTTGCTCACATGCCATGCACTATCAGATTAAAGACACATATGTATGGATGTGTCATGGAACTCAAATACCCCTCCCATGAAACATCCCTGCAATGGACACACACATCACCCACATTGCAACAAAACAGAAGATCAATGGGACATTTGGGAGGCAAATATCCAAAGCTCACAATGCAAACAATACCTGCACAATAGGGATGAAGGCATCAGGATCACTTATGGAATGATGCTGTCCTGGGACTCATTTCAGTTTGCACATGCCCGAAAACACTGTTTGCACAGGAACTCTCCCTTCATGTATCTCAGGGTCAAACAATATTTGTGCCAAGTGACATACCTATCTGCCAAATGTGTAAGTGCAAGTCTGGAAAGCAAATAGAGCAGCATGGGCCAAACATCTAGATGAAGTATCTGCAAGGTACACACATCAAAATGGACACATGGTCAGTCGAATGTAAAGGAAGGCAGCACATATGAACACCCACCATGTGTGGACAAACAAAACTCTAGCTTTCACACATGAGCCAAATGTACAATCAGTATCAGGGGGACAATTGCAACATCATACATGATTACATTGGCCAACACAAGGTGAAATGCTTACCATAGCAAACATAACACAATGCAATGATACCCCAATTTGATTAACACCCATATCCATACAGTGTACATCTACTCTTGTCCTGCGTGACACCAGCACTGCCCATAAAGTCAGGTATTGCAAAGAGCAGGAAATGGATCAGCAATCAGGGTGATACCCACAGAACAGTATGCATGCAGCAAAAGTTACTCAGGAACAACAGGAGAGTAATGGCAGGACAAATGTGTACCCAACACAACATAAACTTGGATTTATTAACTCCAAATGATGTAGGTCAAAGGCCATTGGCCAGTCCATCTGAGTCCATGCATAGTACTGTGCCAAATATTGGTAGAAAACCTTCACAGGAAGGGGCATCAAGTGAGCAGGCACGCATCTCAGGGATCATGCTTGGGTGGTGTGGGGTTGGATTTGGGATGGGTAGGTTTGGGAAGGGGCTTTTTCTTTGGAGGGGTGGGTTTCTTCTCTTTGGGAGGAGTATGAGTGCTTGCATGAGGGACAGGTGTGACAGGGGAGGACTTTGATGTGGAAGGGATGGGTTGGGATGTGGGTGGGGGCCTCTTGGGTTTGGAAGTGGGGTAGAGGGAACAGGGGAAAGGGACAGGTCAAGAAGAAAACTCTCCTTTGGAAAATGGGTAGGGTCATCAGAAGGGGTTGGGGATTTGGAGGTTGAGAGAGTGGTAGTGTTCTCTGTGGGTGTTGATGCCTTGGTTGTGTGAGGTGTGGGTGTGTTTGGGTGGTGTCTGTTGCATGTGTGAGTGTGGGCATTTGCATATCTTGGTGGTTGTTAGGTAGAGGTGCTGGGTGATGTAGAAGTGGATGTTGTGGGTAGGTCTGTGTGTGTTGGGGTGGTATCTATCAATATGGTGGATGTGGTGGATGTCTGTGTGTTGGGGTGGTGTCTGGGGATAGGGTTCATATGGTGGATGTGTCTGTGGGTGTTGCAGAGATGTCTGGGGTTATGGTGTCTAAGGTGGTGGGTCTGTGGGTTGTGAGTCGTGGATGCATCATTTGCTGTTGTGCTGGTGGTTGTGGTGTGTGGGTCAGTGGGGGTGGTGGGGTGTCTGTTGAAATAGTGGCTGATGTGGTGTCCGTGAGTGCCTGCGAGTTGGTGTGTCTTGTGGTGCTTATGGGTATGTGTGCTGCTTGTGTGTGTTGAGGTGGTGGCGTGTGGATGTGTCTGTGTGTTTTGGACAGGTAGGGGAATAGGGAATTTGAATTGGGAAGAGGGAGGTGGTGGGGGAGGATGATGGGGGGTGGATGGCTGACGTCAGTAAGGAGGCCAGAGTCTGAAAAGATCTCTGTAGGCCAGACATGTCAATATGAATGCCTTCCAGGTAAACATTTCTCTGCTAATGTTGACTTGCCATACCCTCGATGGCATCCACAATGGCAGTCTTCCCCACAGAGATACTCCTCTTGAGGTCAAAGGTCTCCTCACTCACGGCAGCAGTGGTAACGGGGCTTGGAGGGAGGTGCCTGGGTCAAAGGAAACACGCACCCTCTTGAGTGAGCAGGCACAGGCAACTGGATAGGGAGCATAAGGGAGGGTGGCAATAGAACTGCGGGAGGCAGACAAGGATGGTACAAGAGCGGGTCCTGATGGGTCTGCCACCACTAGGGAGTAGCCACTGGAGGTAGAATCTGAAGATGACAAGGTTGATACTGTGTCCTCCGTGGCACTCCCCCACCCTCCGGGCCATTGGGTCCCTCTGTGTCAGTGGTGTCATGGCTGGAGGTACCGTGGCAAGATGCTTCCCCAGTTGGTTCCACCCTGTCTCCTTTGCTTGCCTGGGATGATGCTGCAAATACAAAGAGAAAAAGGGTCACCACATGTTCCTGACTACACTTAAACAGCAGCTGAAATTAGCAAACATTACTGTGAAGTCAAATAAGTCCCAGCAACAGACTACATCAAAGTGGCTTCTACATGTACCATGATATTTGCATGTGTGCCACATGAACTGTCAACAGTTGCCCACAGGAAAGTCTGAATCTCAGACAACTCCAATTGCACGGGGGAATTTGTGCAACACAGTAACCATTGAACAAGTAGGAAACCTCATCACCTTCAATGCTTTGCCTCATGGAGCATACCTCAGTTACCTGTTGTCATACAATAGTAGGCCAATGCCAAGGTCAATTCCACAGATCCCACACGAAGTCAAGCATACACCTACTTGTCGCATACACAACAACAACAATAAGAAATAATGGGCCAAATGTATCAAAGGGTTTTGCCCATTCTGTGTCTATGGGAAAATGTGTTAGTACATATGGCCCAATGCTCCAAAATCCTGGCATTTTGCTGACAGAAGTACAGTAGCCTGAAGAGGGTGACATGGAAATACTCATGTCACACTGGAAACATATCAACAATGCACACTAGTGCTAGTGGTGCTCAGATATACTACACATTTGGCATGGAAATGTACACTGTAGACAAAATGTGCAGATTGTCAGTGAGCTACGTCTCTAAAATCCACACCACAATGAATCCACTAGCCCAAGGGAAATCACCTCATGTGTATGGCACACCTTACAATGTCATACTCTGATTGCATCAGTAGAAGCCAATAGTCCTTTGTATGTTGGAGAGGCCCAGGGATACTCAAGTACTTGTAGAAGGCCCTCAACATGCTGCCCAATAGGAAGCTACATCACTGTCTCCATTTTGGTCCTGCAAACCCAGATGTCCCTGGATGAATGTTTGTACCCAACCACATATGATTCCCACATAACTGCAAGTCACTCCATGATGCATGCCAACATTCAGGTAACAAACCTTCCTCATTTCACATGTGGAGAGCACTTTGCTACATGATGTCACAGCAATGGCATGGAAATGCACATTGTGTGTAAAACCTGTAGTCCTACCTGTGGTGTCCCTCATTGCTACTGCAGCTGTATATGCCAAATGACATGGAATGATGGGTGAGGTTATGGGTGATCCAACAATCAATGGTGACACACTCCTTCTTGTGACACCACATGAAATGTAGCTCCATTACATATGTCTAATTCCAAACACAGGTTGCATGCACATATATGTGAGGAAATTCAGAAATTATCAAATGAACACAGGTGGACAATGCATAAAACATCAGTGTACACATTTTGTCCAAATGGAAAGGGACACATGCTAACATGTAGGCACAAGGAATGTTGGTAACAGTGATGGCACAAAATTCATATCAATAGACATTCCCCAATTATCAAGGGAAAGTGTTGAATTGTAGCTACACCCAAAGAACAATGTATGCTCTGTCACATGTATGATGGCCACCTTCACATGACAGACAGTAGTGAGGCACAAACACTCATCACACACTGAAGACAAGTGGCCTCAGGGATGCAGATGCCAATTTACTAACTTGACCAGACACATGGCTGAGGACAGAGATGCACCACCTATTTTTCTTTGAAATGTAACACTGAGGAGTAGTGGTCTGTTGCGTAGAATTTAGACCCACTACAACTTCAAACATTACTTGATTGATCAATGTACACAGCCATGTGTTGTCCCCGGAGAGCAATTTATTTGTTTGTGGAGTGTATCAGTTGTGTCCTAGGTCCCTGGGCTAATAGGCAAGGCACATCAGTATCCACCAAATTCCATACTTATACAAACAGTTACTCATCTCATGTGTCACACATGGCACATCTCAATCGCTAAGGGGAGATGTCAGAATCTAACATATCAACTTCGCTATGTAACAGGCAGCAATATGCCCTGTATTCACTCACTTGTGGCAGCTGTGCTCCTATTAAATGTCAATCAAGCTTCAGGTAGACAACTGCCAAAGTTCGGGACATTGGGGGGGTCATGCTCTGACGTGCACCCCCCCCACATTGAAAGGACAGCCCTAGCTGGACCTCCGTGATCTTCTGGGCCCAGCGTCGCAGGTCCTACCACCTCTTCTGCCACTGGGCGCTCTTTTGGCTATGGACCCCTAAGGTTCACACTTTCCAGGTAATGGCTCTCAAAATCCCCTTCTTCTGATGGGCATTGACCTGTATGTATGCAAGAGACAAATCAAACAATTGCAAACCCAAGTTTTTGCACAAATGGTTGTGTCACACACATGTCAGAACACCAAGCACAAAATAGGCAATTTGTCAACACACCAAAGTGTAAAGCATACATGCTGGTAAGTATAGGGACATTACTACATACTTTTGGAGTCATCTGCAGACTAATTCACTACCCTGTTTATAGCCTAAAATCACTAAGCAAGCCTACTGACATCAGGTAGTCCATCAATGTGGCTTCTGAAGGGTACACTCCTTAGGCCTGACTGGACAAACACATTTACACTAAGCAACATTGACTCAATGCATGCAGTCCTTACAGGCAATTACCATGGTACAGGCTTCACCCTTACACTTAATTGAAAATGAAAGGGCTGGCATGGTGGGTACGGAAAAAGTTTTCTCTGTGCAAGTGTGGACATGTGGCCTACCAAATGCAGACTCATGCCACTTCAGGGTGGGTTTCTGTGGTATGTACCTGTACCACAAAATACATTTTTCTCACCTACAGAGGTGGCATCCAACATACAACAATATGTTTTGTTCAATTTCTGCTATGTAACCAATCTACTAAGTCACATGTCAGGGCCTCCCAGGAATCTATACACTGTCTGCTCTGTGGGGTTGTAATTTGTGCTATACCTTTGTTCAGGACATATATGACTTATGTGAAGGTGACAACAGAGTTGTGGGAGTAAGGGACCTGTCATGAGTCAAAGACACACATCAGCAATGATGACAAATTCACGTATGGACTACTTTTGTGATTTAGCTCAATACCTATTCCTAATTTAGTCTATGAACTGAGGCATTCCCGGCTAGTTTTTTCACTACAGCCTCATATTGGCCACATGACAGGATTTGCAGGCCTACAGGGAGAGGGCACAGTGCCACAGTTGCATAGCCACAGTGACTCTACCAGAGCCTAGAGTATGTCCCATACTGGGTGATACATTTGACAGGCCCTGGTCTCTGCAAGCTGAGCAGACAGAACCTACATGACACTCACATTTCCATCACTTCCATGCATAACAGTACATTATGTGGCCATCAGCAATGTGGCGTGTGGCTTGTGTGGCAACCTGAAGGGCACAGTGAGTCATGATATGCCTTCTAGACAACAGTTTGGCAAGGCCTGATGTGGGGTGAAAGATTTGTGGCACAATACACATTGCTTTCAAGATCCACAAATGTCTCAGACAAGATGCATTCACAACTCATGCTGTCATGCACTTACCTTTTGTTTAACATTCACAGACATCAGAAACAAAGAAATGTCATTGTATGGCGGTAAGTCTCCTTGCATAGGTATGTGCATCCAACACAAAGAGGATCAAGGGCCTCAAAAAGCATTACACACAACACAATGTGAATGAACACAACATATAGTAGTGGTCTGCAAAACCTTCAACATGTACATGCACACAGGGGCACATTGTAGCCTGTTAGGTGGGAAAGAAAAGTGTTGAACAGAGTCAATTGTGCCTATGAGGTACTTACCTGCTCATCTGGTGGGACATAGAGCTGACTATAGCGGAGAAGGACCTCGATCACAAGCCTCTCCAGCTCCTCTGGAGAGAAGGCAGGGGCCCTACACCTGCTGGACATGGCATGACTGCTCCCAGAGGTGGCACACAGAAGCTGAAGTGGTTGAGCTGTTGCTGGCAGCAGTGTCAGGAGTCAAGTCTCTGATTTTGCACAACGTGGCATACATGTACGCCACATACACAGTCATCACTGCCGAAAGACACAGTCATCAGCCCGTGACCTCCACAGGCAACAACGTTAGCCTATGGCTGTGTCCACCAAAGTTGGTATTGCTCACCGTGCGGATGACTTCTGTTGGCAGACGCGGGCGATTCCTGATGTCCAGTGGAGTAGGGCAGGCAACCATTTTGATGGTTTGAAATACTGTATACGGCCCTGTTAAATGTGTCACAACAACAATATAGCCCTCATCACAACCCTGGCGGTAAATCTCACTGACCGCCATGGCGACAGCCGTCAATATACCGTGTCCGCGGCAGAAATCCGCTAAGGGTATTATGACCCAGTTAGAAATCCTCCACTATACAGACACCCACACAAGTCCGCCACACTAAAGGTCAGTGATAAACTGGTGGTACCAAAACCGACACCGTTACGCCAACAGGAAAATGCCCACAGTATCACGGCCCACGAATCAACGCAGTGGTCTTTCAACCGTGGTGATCGAGTGGCGGTACACACCGCCAAGCTCAAAATACACACACACTTACAAAACACAACCACATTGGACAATTCAAAATACATACACCTGACACACATACACACACCACACCCACACACTCACACTATAAAACACACACCCACCTTACCCACAACCCCTTACAATGACATTTTTGGAAGAAGAAGAGAGACAGAAAAGCAAAGACAACACCAGCATTCAGAGGCACACAACACCATCACTCATACACCATCCACGCACCTCACTCCACACACCCCAACACATCACCCCACACATCACAACAACCATCACCTCACACATCACCCACACCACATCATGGCACCTTAAAGACACCCCAGTTTTTCTGAGGAGGAATTCAGGGTCATGGTGGAGGAAATCATCCGGGTAGAGCCACAGCTATTCGGATCACAGGTGCAGCAGACCTCCATTGCTAGGAAGATGGAGCTATGGCAGAGAATTGTCGACAGGGTCAACGCATTGGGACAGCATCCAAGAACACGGGATGACATCAGGAAGAGATGGAACGACCTACAGGGGAAGGTACGTTCCGTGGTATCCAGACACCAGGTAGCCGTACAGAGGACTGGCGGTGGAGCCCCACCTCCTCCCCCACAACTAACAACATGGGAGGAGCAAGTCTTGGCAATAATGCATCCTGAGGGCATCGCAGGAGTAGCAGGAGGACTGGACTCTGGTAAGTCATATCTTTCCTACTATATCCCCCGACTTACCTGCATGCCATCACAAACCCCTACCCCTTCCCTCACCCCATCACTCCACCACCTCACATATATCCTCACAACCCACACATCCCAATACCAAGCCCTGCATGCAACACCATTGCATGGACACCCATCACAGACCTGCATGGACACCCATCACCACAGCACGTCCAAGGGAGAGACTCAGCCAGGGCACACAATCACCACTCACACAAGGGCCAAGGCAATAATGCAAGCACAGTAGTAGAGGTAAACAAACCCATTGCACAAGATGGCATACACAGATACAATAACAATGCATTTACACCCCAACAGGACCCCTACCCAACATCACTGGACAGGAGGTGCCAACCATATGCAGTCCCCCCACAGAAGAGGCCCACAGTGATGACAGCAGCTCTGCACACCTGGATCAAGATGACCAGCCCGGCCCATCAGGGACCTCTGGACAGCTGGTTCCCCTGCCACAGTCCCAAACCACCACAGAATCTCCCCCCTCAGGAAACACCACCACAGCACCCACCCAGCGGGCCCATGCCACTGTCCCCAGGACACGTCAATCAGCACTGTGTCCACCAATTCAGGGACCCCAGGCAAACCCATAACACAGGAAGATCAGGGACCTGGGGTCAGTGGCAGTGGGCACACGGTTCAGGGGACAGAGGCACAGGATAACAGGGAAACTGGGAGGACTGCTGTGCGACAGGGGGAGGACAGGCCCAGGGAAACCACTCTCCACGAGGCACTCTCCAACATCATGGGAGCATACCACCATTCCCAGGAGACCATGGGCACGGTACTGGCCAAGTTTCAGGAGACCCAGCGGCTGCAGGAGGAACAGTACCTGGGGATCAGGGAGGACTTGAAGTCCATTAACACCACCCTGGTCACCATTGCAGGGGTGCTGGCAGACATGGCCAACACCATGAAGCAGAAAGTTGCATACCACTGGGCCCCTGACACCAGCGCGAATGATGAACAGCCTTCCACGTCTGCCGGCGCTAGTGGACAGTAGGTCCCGCCACAGGACCAACAGGCCACCAGCACCCCACCCCCTACAGAAGGAGAACCACCCCGCAAACGGTCCCTGCTATCCAGGCAAAAGACAAAGAACATTGCCAAGACCCCCGCCAGGAAATAAGACTCTCCTGATTGTCACCCTTTTGTCCCACTCTGTCACGCTGTCCAAGTTCAACTGCCATTGCTCCCCTTCCTATGCCCCATTGGACAATGCACCTGTGATACATAGAGACTGGACTCTACCATGGATATTCCTCCACCATCACCCCAGCCCATTGCACATCCCCCACTACTTATTAGCACTTAAATAAACACCCTTGAATCACAAAACAATCTGGAGTCAGTCTGTACTTTCACCAATGTATTATTACAACCTCTTATACAAATATCAATGTTCATTTGCACATTCCAAAGTATGAGAGTTGTTGGGCAGCAGTAAACATACCAGAGGGGACAATGTTTTACCCAGATCTGTGAAAAGGAAAGCCAAAGTGAACTGTCAGGGTCCATACACAGAGGTTAAAAAGGCTGACTTATACAATGTCCTACAGTAGTCAGATATGAGATGACCTGTGCCAGTCTCCTACCTGTGTCTCACTGGAAGTACTGCATGATGATGTTGTTTTGGTTGTCATTATCTTCTTCCTCTGCCTCCTCTTCCTCACTGTCCACAGGCTCAACAGCTGCCACAAGACCAACATCAGGGCCATTCAGGAGGCCGAAAGTCCCCTCAATGATCCTCCTAGCTCGCACATGTGCCTCAATGTAGCGTTCCTCTGCCCTTGTCCTGGCATTCCTCTCTGGGGTCAGTAGCCATGAGAGGTTGGGGTACCCAGAGTCACCTGTAAATGTCGAGGGATATCTGTTAGACATACACCAACCCTTAGGGACTACCCCATACCCAGACAGCTATTCATACTGTGTGGGGACCTTGGGCTCACCGATTAGCCGCACACTGTGCCTCTTGAGTTGGCCCATCACATAAGGGATGCTGCTATTCCTCAAAATGTAAGCGTCATGCAAAGAGCCAGGATACTTGGCATTCACATGAGAGATGTACTGGTCTGCCAAACACACCATCTGCATATTCATTGAATGGTAGCTTTTTCGATTTATCAATGGCACCTATGATGTTGGGTATATGTCCAAGGGCATTGAAGTCACCTTTCACTGTAGGCAAATCCTCCACCTGAGGGAACACGATGTAGCTGCACATGTGTTTCAGCAGGTCAGACAACACACTGGACAACACGTTGGAGAACATAGGCTGGGACATCCCTGATGCTATGGCCACTGTTGTTTGAAAAGACCCACTTGCCAGGAAATGGAGTACTGACAGGACCTGCACTAGAGGGGGGATTCCTGTGGGATGGTGGACAGCTGACATCAGGTCTGGCTCCAACTGAACACACAGTTCCTGGATTGTGGCACGATCAAGTCTGTAGGTGACTATTACATGTCTCTCTTCCATTGTCGACAGGTCCACCAGCGGTCTGTACACCGGAGGATGCCTCCATCTTCTCACCTGCCCCAGCGGACGTGCCCTATGGATGAGAACAGTGAGCACAGAGTCAGCCAACACTGAGGTAGTAAAAAAAACAATTTTATTGCACACATTTGTCAATACGCTATGTGCCTGTCTCTGTGTATATGCAAGGCCTATATATGTGTGACGCATTTAAAATTAATGCCATGTGGCCCCCTGAAATGGCGGCTGCCTGACCTGTAATGTGGGAGAAGGGGATATGAGGTAACTAAGCTGGCATTCTACACCGTTGCGGTAGGCGGTCGAAGACCGCGGCGCAATCCAGTATTAGTTAACATTGGGCCCTATGGGTTCCAGGAGCTAATGATGATGGACGCCGGTGGTGACGGTACGCACTGCTGCGGACGTGACCGCCATTTTCTGTCTGTTCACTCACTTGATACCTGATCTTCAACAGGAGAGGACCTACACTGAGAGTGCTGCTGTGATCTCAGTCTGGAAGCGACGATGGCTCATGTGTCTGGGGAAAGGGCCCCTGCCTTCACATCGGAGGAGTTGGATAAACTAGTGGATGGAGTCCTCCCCCAGTACAGGCTACTCTACGGTCCTCCAGACAAACAGGTAAGTACACTGTGAGCATGCTGTATGGGCAATGCCTGTTTGGAGTGGTGTGGATAGAAGATACGGGGGAGATGAGGCCTGCATGATCGGACGGTGAGTGTATGTGCGTCAGGGCAAGGGTGGGAACATGGGACAAGGACTGTGATGGTCCGGACGGTTAAAGTTTTACATTTTCCCCTGTACTGTTCCTCTAGGTCAGCGCCCACCAGAAGAAGGGTATTTGGCGTGCCATCGCCAAGGATGTCCGGACCCTGGGGGTCCACCCCAGACGGAGCACCCACTGCCGTAAAGAATAGGAGGAAAGAAGGCAGCGGAGGCCCGGCTGGGGATGGACTCCCAACGTGGGAGGGGTGCCCGTCGCACCATGACCCCCCCTGATGATCTGGATTCTGGCGGTGGAGTATCCGGAGTTGGATGGGCGCTTGAGGGCATCACAGCAGCCACAAGGGGGTGAGTACCGTCACATCCATCTGACTCTGCGTGCATTGGAGGTGTCTGGGTGGGGGAGCTGGGCAGTGGGTTCCCCTAGGCTAGGGCGAGCTTTGTAGGCAAGGTCCCTTTGTGAGGCAGGCTAAGTGGCACCCCATCCCCACCAGTGGTAAGAGCCATCTACACCTAGTCAGGCTCCTGTGACTTCCATGTGTGCAGCAATCGGGCATAGGCCATGTACCCCATGTCCCTGTGATTAATTAGGGAACTCTAAGTGCATGGCGTAGTGCAGAGGGCTGCTGTGTCTGTAGTGTCCGCCGACGGTAGCGGTATTGCATGCACTGAACATGTCTTTCTTCTTTCTCCCCCGCACTTTTTGTGGTCTCCCTGTTCTTGTGTGCATTAGCATCATCAGCGGAGGAGCTGTGCCACTGAAGCAGGAGGGAGCTGCATCCCACATGGCCCTGGAGGGCGAGACAACGGAGACTGAAGTCACCAGTGGGGCAGAGGGCAAGGGGAGCTCCATGGCGGGAACAGGAGCTGAGACCAGCGACACCGACTCTTCCTCTGATGGGAGCTCCCTTGCGGTGGTGGACCCCTATGTGCCCACCGCATCTACAGGTACAGTCGCCACCCCCCCCTACCAGCACTCCCCTCCCAGCAGCCCCTCAGCGTGTGTCCCGTGGCCGCTCACCCAGGAGGGTGGGCATCTGCTTTGCCCCAGGCACCTCAGGCCCTGCCCCAGTCAGCCCTGGTGCCCTCAGTGAAGAGGCTATTGACCTCCTGAGATCCATCACTGTTGGGCAGCCTACCATTCTGAATGCCATCCAGGGTGTAGAGAGGCAGTTTCAACAGACAAATGCATACCTGGAGGGCATTCATCATTTAACTTTATTTCGGTAAGTAAAAACAAACCATTAAAGTACAATACACAACAAAAAGAAAGAGGGCTTCTAAAAGCAGGGGGGTACTAAAAGAATAAGATAAAAGCACGATTAAAAGGGGCAAGATGAGTTTTAAAAAACAAACAAGAAATAAGCAGTCTGATAAACATCACTTAATATAATGAAAGCTGTACTCAATAATGAGAATAGTTCCATGAATCAGCACTGGTTAAAAAATATAATACACCAATATCTGTATACTGTGGAGCAATCACACATCCAATTTGATAAATATAAATAGATAAGTCTAAAACTTAATTCCCCACTCTTGCTCCTTAACATTGCTAATCTCAGATGTCAGAATAATACAAAAACTTTCCACTTTTTTCCCCATTAAGAAAACTGTCTGGGTGAATGATTTCCGTTTTAAAATTCTCACGACATAAAATAAGGGATCAGTTCCATAGGTCTATAAATAATCCATAATGAACCAAACCAAGGTCTATGTCCTGTACAACAAAAGCTGCAATCATACATCCAAGTTGAGTAAATATACATAAATAAAACTAAACAATAACTACACAATTTTGTCCCTTAAACTTGCTAATCTCAACCGCCAGATAGACTCGAGAAATCTTGCCACTGGTAGAGCTATCTGGACGGACGGGTCGCATTTTAAAATTCTCTCAGCGTGGAGACAGGATCTAACCCCTAATTGTTTGCAAAGCGGGATGAGCCAAAGTGCCCTTTGTTTGTGATATGCTTGACAGTGGAAGAAAACGTGTGAAACAGTTTCTTCACTTTTACAACCCATCGGGCAACCTTTAGATCTATTAGTTGAACTGGACCATTTGTACGTAAGGCAGCACAGAGGGAGAGACCCAATCCTAAACCTGATAAAGAGGGCACGAGCAAAAGGAGATAACTCTGCATCCAAAAAGGGCTCAAATTCGTAATTACATTTAACAAGTAAAAAATTGTCGGACATAGACAATGGGATAGAACCAGCAAATTGTCCAACCTGAACATTATGCCAATAAGCATCCTTTAACAGCTGTGCAGTATTTTTAGGAATAGAAATAGGATCATGCCAATAGGAACCTAAGCCAAGACGAGAAAAGGATTGTTCGACGAAAGCACACCATTTAGAATTAATACTAAAATCACGGCCCACCACATTGAGGAGGCCACACCGAAAAGGGGTTAGGGCATCTGTTGTCCACAGCCGAATCCAAAACAGCAGGGGCCTTAGGGCAGCAATCTGTGAGATTGAAAAAAGATTTAGGTCCAGGTGAATAGGCAAGGATGGGGTACTCAATGGAACCTTTAGCATCATTTTAAGAAACTGATTTTCTGCCATAGCCAGATTCGCCAGATTACAATGGCCCCAAAGTTCGGCTCCATATAAGGCGGCCCCCCTAGCTTGAGATTTGTATATTTCCAGTGCAGGAGATATTGCAAATTTCGGGGAACTAGAGGCAAATCTGACAATTCCACCCGCCCTCTGCTTCAGGCATAATAAAGATTTATGGCACTGGGCATGCCAAAGATGTGAATCTTCCACTTTAATACCTAGACAATCAAAGGTACCCACCCTTTCCAAGGGGACATCATCTAAGTATACAGGCCTCTTCATTTTTTTTCTAATATCTCCAAAAACCATGTATTTTGTTTTTGCTGAATTAATTGATAACCCATGGTCAGTGCAAAACTCCAGGAAGCTGGAGAGCAGCCTAGAAAGGCCCATAGCAGTACGTGATAACAATAAGGTATCATCTGCAAACAGAAGACAGGGAATCTTCTGCCCGCCCAGGCTAGGGGCATCACTTTGACAGTCTAAGAGATATGGCAAACAGGCATTAATAAACAAGAGAAATAAGGTGGGCGCCAAGACACAGCCTTGCCTCACGCCCCGTACAGTTGGAAAAGCAGGGGTCAGATCGCCAATAGCACCCCAGCGGACTTTAGCACAATTATCAGAATAAAGATCCTTGATAATATTAATCATGGAACCCGGAACACCGGTGGTACTAAGGACCTCCCAAAGCTTGGCACGCGGGACCAGGTCAAACGCAGACTTCAAATCAACAAAGGCCACAAATAAGTGGCCTTTGTCTGCATCTACGGTCTTCCACTTGATGGTGGTAAATCGGAAGATCTGATTGATAGTGCTGATCTTGTCCCTAAATCCTGCCTGGAGATGGCTTAAGACCTGATTTTTCATTATCCATTGTTTTAATCTAGTTAGCAACTGGTACGAAAAAAAATTCTACAAGTTGTCTAATAGACTAATAGGCCTATAATTCCCGGGGGAGCTCTTGTCTCCTTTTTTATGAACGGGGACAATAATCGCCATCTTCCACGAGAGCGGATAGGATCGAGATGCCATGGCAGTGTTTGATACCCTGTTTATATATCGGGTCCACACAGATAGGTCTGATTTGTACAGATCCGAGGGAATACCATCTTGGCCAGGGGCCCTACCAGATCTTTGAGCGCAAATTGCCATCTCTGTTTCTTTTAGGGTAAAGGGTGGCATTTCGGGCTGGCACAGTGCATAATCTGTGGAAGTATCATAAAGCTCCAGCCGAGAGCCATACAGTTCACGAAAATAAGAGAACCAGGTTCCTGGGTCGATATGACATTCAGTAGTGGATGACAGGCCTGGGTCGCTGCGCGCAACCAGAGTCCAAAAGAGCTTGGCGTCGCGAGAGCTAACAGCCTCGGCCAGACACTCCCATAAGTACTCCTCATATTTGAGTTTTGATAGAGTGAGAGTAGACACATAGGGGGTCATTCCGACCCCGGCGGTCAAGGACCGCCGGGGCCGGGGTCGGCGGGAGCACCGCCAACAGGCTGGCGGTGCCCCGCAGGGCATTCTGACCGCGGCGGTTTGGCCGCGGTCAGAACAGGAAAACCGGCGGTCTCCCGCCGGTTTTCTGCTGCCCTGGGAATCCCCCATGGCGGCGCAGCTTGCTGCGCCGCCATGGGGGATTCCGACCCCCTCACCGCCATCCTGTTCCTGGCGGTTCCGACCGCCAGGAACAGGATGGCGGTGAGGGGTGTCGTGGGGCCCCTGGGGGCCCCTTCAGTGCCCATGCCAATGGCATGGGCACTGCAGGGGCCCCCGTAAGAGGGCCCCACTTTGAATTTCAGTTTGCAGACACTGAAATTCGCGACGGGTGCCACTGCACCCGTCGCACACCTTCCACTCCGCCGGCTCCATTCGGAGCCGGCTTCCTCGTGGAAGGGTGTTTCCCACTGGGCTGGCGGGCGGCCTTTTGGCGGTCGCCCGCCAGCCCAATGGGAAACCCAGAATGACCGCCGCGGTCTTCTGACCGCGGGACGGTCTTCTGGCGGTCCCAGCCAGGCCGGCGGCTATCGCCGCCGGCCGGGGTCAGAATGACCCCCATAGTTCTTTCTCGCATGTGTAATGTCATCCCGGTTCTTTGCCTTTAAGGCTTCAGATAGAAGATGCTTGGCCACCCGGCACTCTTTGTCAAACCATTTACACCTAGGAGCAGAAGATTTTGTTTGGGATTTGAAAGGTTTAGTGAAAAGCTCCTTAAGTTCCACAAAAAAACCCACATGGGCGGATAACATTCCTGAAGGAGATAACGCAATGGAGTCCTCAAAAAGTTGGTGACGGGTCATCATAATGCCAAGCTTATGGTTCAGTAAGTTAGATTTAAAAAATGAAGGCCACTTTACCGCAAGCTTATTAGTGGAAAGTTTCAACAGATCACTTTGGCCAACCAAACCAGCGGGTAGATCAAACAGGGCTACGTTATATGCAATTTGCAGGGGGGCATGGTCGCTAGTGCGGGGAAGACCCACCTCTACATTAGTTATGAGATGCCAAACTCGTAAATCCAAGATGACATAATCCAAACAGCTACTATAATTTCCTCTGAAAAAAGTGGGCCTAGCAGGGTTATCATTTGGAAATCGTCCATTTCCAAAACGGAGGCCGTAGGTAAGTGCAAGATCTATTATCTGAGACACCCTAGGGGAAGAAATGAGTGGCGTAGGATGAAATTGAAGTGGGGGAATGTTCCACACTACGTCCTCATCCTGAGTGGACTCAGCAAAGGCTGAGCCAAGTTTAATTTGGGCGTTAAGATCACCAGCAATAATGACTCGATATTTAGAAAGGAATTGTGAAAGAACATTATGCAAGCGATGAATGGTATCAGACTGTTGGTTAAGGGAGCCTGGACGGTTATAGATATTAATACACAGCACAGGGGTACTAGACCTAGGCTGTGTTACTATGGCTAAAATATCACAAGAATCAACAACAATTTCCTTGACCCTAACCATCTCAGACATCTTGACCCAGATACATAGACCCCCAACCGCCCTTCCACTGGGGGATTGAATTGCCCTTTTTATAAAAGAACGATAACCTTGCCTATACACACCACCCATTGCCCAAGTTTCCTGGAACATGTAGATAGAGTAAGACTCCACAAAAGCCCCCCACTCCGGATCAGGCAGTTTGCTCTTGATACCTGCCACATTCCAAGACAACAAATACCCTTCAGAAGTTGGAGTGTTACAAGTGAGCGTACCAAAATCAGTATCCGTAACTAATTTAGAATTTACTATAGGGGTACAGAGAGAAGCACTTGAGATGGGATCACCTGGGCTGATTAAAGGTCTTTGAGACAGTACAAGTGGACCACAGGGTATGCAATGATTAGGGGAGAGTAGTCAGTCCACATCAGATGTATCCCCTATAGTAACGGGGTCTTGAGTACCACTATGTTTAGGATTGTGAACCAAAGCAGCCCCATCAACAGGGAAAGGCAACAAGCCAGACTTAGGAACAGGAACTGGAACACTGCAGGGGATTCCCTTGGGCCTCAAAGGATGGGTGGGCAAGATCTTGTGGCCAATAGCAGGCAGGCATTCGCGGAAATGTATATCAATGTCAGTTCTTAACGTATTGCGGGCTTCCATCTGCAAAAGTCCCCTAACTAATTCGGGGTTAATAAGGTTAATTTTGATGGTGTCACGGCCACCGGGACAACCACGTACCCGAGAAGCAAAGACAATGTCAGAGTGAATAATAGAAGCACAGCCCCTGGTATGACGAAGCCAATATGCCACCTTGTTAACAAGGGAGGAGGTATCTTCTCTGATGTGAGATGTAAGAGGAGGAACATTGCACAAATAAATACAATTTGAATTAGACACATGAGTAGAAGGGGCCACAACTTGATCAAAGTCAAAAGAGGAGAGTGCCGAGCGTACTGTCGAAGTGGCCGGTTGGATCCTATGGTCTGGCTTATTAGTGGGGCCCTTGTTGTGGTCCCACTTGATGAAGAAATAGTAGGCAGTGCAACCGGGCCCAGAGGACAAGAAGATTGTACCGGCACAGGAATCAAAGTACGGTGAGGAGGTGAATCAATTTTTTTTAGGAGATTGAGAACCTCAAACAGTATGCCCTTTAGTTCCCCGACTTCACGTTTTAAACTAGAGACTATTGTTAGTACGTCTTCTCCTGGAGGGTCACAGGGAGTGGTAGCGTGTGAAGATATCGAAGCTTGGTTGGCACCCACCGAGTCAGCCTGGTCTAAAGTAGAAAACCGATTAGCGCAAGGGATGGCACTGAGGATAAGATCATAAGAGGTAGCATCTAAGTTATCCATAGGGGGAGTCAAAGATTTAGGCAAACCCAACTGGCTGGGCGATACAGAAACTTGCACAGGGGATTTCAAAGGCTGGGGATCAATAGAAAGGTTAGGGCCTGCTGTTAGGAACGGAAGTAAAGACCCAGATTTCAGTCTCTTGCAGGCCTTGCTCTCCTTTTCCTTGAGAATAGATTCCACCTCCTCAATTAAGTTATCAATTTCTCTTGATACGCAGTTTGAATGGACTTGCGCTACTCTATTGAGTTTTAGGTTTTTAGATTTAGCACCTGCAGCATCAGGACTGGTGCGCGCCTTACGCTTCCCCATGCTTAGCAAGGTAAATAAGATAGATAAAGAAGGCACTCACTACACTCTTGTAAGGTGCACGGACAAAGAATTTAGAAGAGAAAACCAAGGGGGGTGGCCCAGCCCAGCCTCTTCCGGGCACTGACGGGCGCGAGGCGGGCGCGTTTAGTTTCAAGTTAAAGGGCTCACTGCCCCGCTCCCAGGCACCAGGGAATCCTCAGCCGACTTCCTCTGCTCCGACGCGCGTCCCGCGAAGCGGGCGCGTTTAGTTTCAAGTTAAAGGGCTCATTGCCCCGCCCCCAGGCACCAGGGAATCCTCAGCCGACTTCCTCTGCTCCGACGCACGTCCCGCGAAGCGGGCGCGTTTAGTTTCAAGTTAAAGGGCTCACTGCCCCGCCCCCAGGCACCAGGGAATCCTCAGCCGACTTCCTCTGCTCCGAAGCGCGTCCCGCGAAGCGGGCGGGTTTAGTTTCAAGTTAAAGGGCTCACTGCCCCGCCTCCAGGCACCAGGGAATCCTCAGCCGACTTCCTCTGCTCCGACGCGCGTCCCCAGAGGGGATTCATTCTGGCCAGGCAGCCCACATACCAACATCCACTGCCTCCACTGTGTCCCCCTCCTCCCTCCCTGTCACCTCTCTACTCACACCTGCATGCACTACATCTTCAGCCACTACCTCCATCACCAGCACGCCCATCACCACACACCGCTCACGTGCACTCACCACCCCCACTACCATTCACACATCCCCTATGTCCTCTCCCAGTGTGTCTGTGAGCCCTCCTCCTAAACTACACAAACGCAGTCACACACCCACCCAACAACAGCCTCCAGCCCATGCACCTTCACCCAAAGTCAGGATACGAACACCTCCTACAACCACTACCTCTTCCTCCACTCCCAAACCCCCTCCATCTACCCGTCCCAGTGTGTCAAATAAGCTTTTCCTCTCAAATGTTGACCTCTTCCCTACACCTCCCCCGTCCGTCCCCTAGGGCCCGCCTTTCCAGGTCCCAACCCAGCACCTCAGCCACCACATCACCGAGCACAGTGGTGCCAGCAATATCTGAATTCTGGAGTGCGCCAAGCAACAGGGCTGCCAGTGTCCCAAGGAGCTAGTCCAAGGACATTCCCCCACCTCCAAAACAGAAGAAGTTGCCCACATCCCGGAGGGAGAAGGCCAAAACACCTGCCACCAAGGGCTCAGCCAAGACAATAGTTGGGAGTGGCAAGACAGCTGCGCCACCATCCAAGGTGGGGAAGGGCCTGAAAAAGAAAGGCAAGTCAACGTCGCCGCCAACCTGTACGGCGGACAAGACCGCCACATGCACTGCCGCCACAGTCACTGCCGCCAGCACCCCAGATGCTGAGCCCTTCACAAGCACCGCAGACACTGTGCCCTTCAGCAGCACCGCAGTCAGTGAGCCTGCCACCATCACCGCCGCTACTGACACCGCCGCCAGCACTGCAGTCAGTGAGCCGGCCACCAGCACCTCCGCTACTCACACTGCCGCCAGCACCGCAGTCTGTGAGCCCGCCACCAGCACCGCCGCTACTGACACCGCCGCCAGCACGGCAGTCAGTGAGCCAGCCACCAGCACGGCCGGCCCAATGACCGCCGCAAGCACCGCCGCCCCAATGACCACCGCAAGCACTGCCGCTACTGACCCCGCCGCAAGCACAGCCAGCAGCCACGCGACATCCTGAGCCAGTGGCACCACCGCAGACATCGCTGCCATCCCCAGTGGTAATTTGTACGAGGCTGGTGGTCAGTTCCAGGGGCCTGGGCAGCTTTGATGTTGCCCCACCGTCAGTGGAGTGTCACATCCACTACCTCAGTCCTTGGCAGGATGAGGCACTCTGGGCACAAAGCCCCCTCCAGAACCAGTGGACAAAGGCATCCATTACCTCAGTCCTTGGCAGGATGAAGCACTCTGGGAACAAAGCCCCGTCCAGAACCAGTGGAGAAATGCATCCACTAACGCAGTCCTTGGCAGGATTAAGCAGTCTGGGCCTGTTGGCGGTATTACTGCCGCTTTATCGCCGACCGCCAGGGTTGTAATGAGGGCCTATGTGTTTAGGATCATCACAAGCATCCTCAATCTGTCTTTTTGTGTAGGTCAAACTACACAACCACCAGTGTAGTGTGTTGCATGGCACAGATGGCATATGATGGCGGTGCATAGTCCACCACCGCTGATGGTATTTTTTGGAATTCGGAAAAGACTGTCACATTCAAGGTGCAATTGAATAGAAGCTAGTTTAGTGTTGCCTGAATCCACGTTGTTGACCCATGTGTTCACAACATGGGGGTCACAATTGGCCCTTATGTAGGTGACAGCTATGATCTGTACTGTATGTAATATATTTCCAGTCAGAAATGCTTTGTCGCATGATAGTGTTGGTATGAATCACGTATGTTGGTGTGGGCACAGTGACTAATGTTCCAAATCATGTATTTTCACATATAGGTACCCTGGGAGAGGGAGGATGCAACAACCTCCTGTCTACTGCCATTGCCAAACCTTCAAACCATGGCGGAATGCCACGTCATCCAGTTCTACCATCTGAATACACAAACAACAGTGGATTTATGCCATCAGTTGGAGCCAGATCTAATGCCAGCTAACAGTAATCCATACTGCATACCAACTATTGTTCAAGTCATGTCAGTATTGCACTTCCTGGCCACAGAGTCTTTCCAACATACAGTGCCCCTGTCTGGTGGTATGTCCCAAACTATGTTAAGTCTGGTGTTGAGAGATTTCCTCTCAGCAATGTTGAAACAAAGCTCTATCAGGTTCCTCCTACGTGAGGATTTAGCCAATGTGAAGGCTGACTTCTATGGTTTTGCCTGACTCCCACATGTGGTGGGGCCATTGATGGCACACATTGTGGCTTAGTGCCACCACAGGCCACTGAACAAATCTATTGCAACAGGAAAATCTTCCGTTCCATCAACATTCAAGTTGTCTGTTTGACGGATTTCTAAATCTCAAACATATGTGCCTGTTTTCCTCGATCAGCCATGATTCCTTTATAATGTGGAGCTGCACCATACCCCTTTTGATGTCATAACTGCAACCAGAGAGGGCCTGGCTGGTTGGTAAGTCACGTCTGTCCTGATTGTGTGTGAGCAATGGCAGGTGCTACAATCATGAAGTGAGCAATTTATTGTTGCACTTATGTCTCATTAATTAACAGGAGACTCAGCATATCCTGACCTTCCATGGTTATTGGTGCCGTTGAGGAATCCAACTACGCCAGGGAAAGTCCATTTTAATGAGGCCCGTGGAAGAACAAGGCAGGCAGTGGAGCGGGGTTTAAGGCTCCAGAAGGCCAGATTTTGCTGTCTGGACAGGACTGGTGGAGCCTCCTCTACTCACTTGGGAAAGTGTGCCAGATCACTGTGGCATGCTGCATGCTCACAACAACCCAGTGCAAAGGAATATCCCATACATTCCATAGGAGGAGGAGCCTGCAGTGCCACTGGGTGAGAAGCCTGAAATTCCAACTGAAGATGACAGTGGTGAAGAGGAAGGCGCTGACTTGCAAGAAGATCTCATCCACAGCTACTTCTCATGAGTGTAAGTTTGTCATGTGATGTCATGACTGTGACTGTACAATAAACTGTAGTTGTTAGAAGGTGTGGAGTTCACTGTTTTTGAAACAGTTAGGGAGCTGATACTCTGCAAAAATCAGCCAAAGGCTGATTCATGAGACAGCTTTTGATTCATCACCACCTTGATGATGTTGCTTTGTTTGTGTCAGATTTATTGTAATGTACTTTGTTTTTCCAGATACTTGCTATGTGATTTGTGTCATATATATGGTTTCAAACATATACTCCTTGTTTTGTTCTTTGTTGGCAGTTATGTGATGCTGTTCTGACATATGAAGTGTACATGGATTATTCCAGGTAATGTAAGTCACATAGTTCAGGTGTAGTAGACCTGTGCCAAGACATCTTGCACAGTGTTTGGATGGAAGATCTGAAATGCCAATTTGACTTGTTTTGTGTCCTCTAGTGGGCTTGATGTATCATGTGTGTAATTATGTGGTCATAACATATGTAGTCCTAGGTCACGACCAAGTCAGTTTCCATTCACGTTGGCTAAAGACTCTTATTGTATTACCTGTATATAGCTGCTTCAGCATTGTAGGCCACGGTGCCTGTGCCAAAACACTGACATACGTTTGTGTCATACCAGTAGATGCATGAGCATTGTATTATAATGACCATGTGATCAGAAACTGTTGTACTGCCATCTGTCTGAATCTCGAATTATGCAATGTTGGATTACTTTGATGTGGTATGTGATAAGGTTCAAACTGGTGAGATCAACACTTCAGTCTTTGCCTATTCTACTGGACAATGTCTGGAAAATCACTTCCTTACATGGCCTGTACCTGTAAATATGTACATTTCCTCAGTATGAGTGAATCATTTATGATTTCAAATAGTTCAGACATTTTGGAAGCCTATGTGCTGAACACTGTAATAAAATGTTTAGTTTGACCAGACACTTGAATGTATGTGTTTGTGCTGGATGGCTGGACACTGTGTACGTGCAACATAACCCATCTTGAACAAGTATCTTGGATCATCATCGTATGGTTCACATGGTCTGATAAATCTACATGGCTAAATATGAAATCAAAATCAGCAGACAATGAGTCCGTGATGGGTGATTTTATTGTGCAGCTACAACTAAGAGAAAATATACTTGAAATGAATCAACAAAAAAAAAAGAAATGTGAAAGGGTCAGTCATAGTGAATACAATCATCGGAATAGGAGCCACATCAATGGAATTCCAAAACCCATTGGAAATGGAAGGTGGTTCAGGGGCAGTCCATAGAGTAAATATGTAACACACAAAAGATGACCTTAAGGAAGAGGGTTATTGCTGGTATTGTTGGGTGTCTTGCCATCCGCACCTCCTGGATTCTTTGCTGGATGTACCGGCTTGTGGGGGATAAGCCGCTACAGAGGCAGGGGTGTTTGTGGCTTTCCTGTGGCTGGCACAGATGTCAATGTGCCTGCTGTTGATGAGCCAAAGGAAGGGGAAGATTGATTTTGAAAAGCCCTACACAGGGTTGTCTATATGTCCCTCAGTATCCCTGTTAGTGAGGCCATATTGGATTTGTGGGTCTCCATCTGTTCACGCATGTCCATATGCATGTCCCTCTGTAGTTGCTTGATTTCCTGGAGTTCGGTCAACACCTGGCCCATCATGCCTTGGGACTCCTGATAGAGTCTCAAGATGTGGGTGATGGTGTCCTGGCTGACAGCAGCCCCAGTGGCCTCTCCTCACTGGCTCACAGCATCCCTCCCATGCACCCTACCCCCAAGGAGCCTGTGCTCTTGGCGCAGGGTGCCCTCTCCAATTGGGGCGCGGAACCTCAGTGTTTGAAGTGTTGAGCTGCAACTCAGAATCCAAGACTGGGAGGCATAAGATGTTGGAAACTGTGCTAGGTACACAGGTTGGGGGGTGAATGGTTTTCTGTGATGTAAAAGCAACTGGGCTGGGAGGTGACGCTGTGAGCACATTAAGACTCACTGTTGCTGTCTTACCAGGTTGCCCAGATGGGCCAGAACCTTCCTCCACGTCCACAATTCCAAGAGTTTTGAGGGCTTCATCCAGTGGGGAAGAGGTAGTCTGTTCTGTGGCCTCTGTGTGCGCATCAGCAGATCCACCTGTTGATGAAAAATTTACATTGTTACTGGTTGAATGTGACATCTCCCTGCAAAGGTTTTGTGTTACAGTAAGCAGAGACCTTGGACAAAGTTAAGTTGTAGGTAATCTAATTGTGCCAAGTAATGATGGTATTTAGTGATTTAACATGACGTATGAAGTATGCCAAACCTATTTGACTCAAGCAGCTGATGAGATGTGCAGATCAGTTGCACAGTGGAAGATGGTCTGAAAATGACATCTTACCACCAGTGCAGCCAACACAGTGGAGAAGCAACATATGGCGTTGACCATTTGGAGGCCTAGTTGACTGAGATGCATGCTAACCCAGGGCTTTGTTGTATATGTGACTGGAGTCATCATGTTCACAGTGCTGTGTCAATGCGTCTGCTGCCAATACCAATCTGGTGATGCAGAGTGAGGCCTTAGGAATACCTGTTGTACACACTGGGTAGGATGTAATTCCTGTCCTCAATAGTTTTATCTTGAGTTACCAAGTCAAGATGGCGTTAGGTAGACAGACACGTCCCTGAGTTGAGCATGATCTGTATCTTGGTCTCTCCCAGGTGAGTAAACTTCAATTGAGAGTTAGCAAACAAGGGTGTATGGACAAGTGAACACTGGGCTGGTGTTTGGAGTTACTGAAACAGGGCCTCCTGTAAGTTGCAGTCAGATCATTCCCTCTACTACACACACTATACAAGTGGTATCCTCCCAGGTGAGTGCACTCCAATTGATAGTTAAGACACAGGGGTATTTGGACAAGTGAACACGAGCAGGTGTTTGGAGTTAGAGAAACAGGACCTCCTGCGAATTGCAGTCCAGTCACTCCCTCTACTACTACATACAGTATACAAATGGCATCTTCCCAGGTGAGTACACTTCAACTGAGAGTTAGGATGAGGGTATTTGGACAAGTGAGCACTGGGCTGGTGTTTGAAGTTAGAGTAATAGTATCTCCTGAGATTTGCAGTCAGGTCACTCTCTTTACTACACACACTATACAAATGGTATCCTCCCAGGTGAGTACACCTTATGTGGGAGTTCACTAATAGATGTGTTGGGCCAAGTGGACACTGGGCTGGTGTTTGGAGTGAGAGAAACAGGGCCTCCTGTAATGTGCAGTCAGGTCACTCCCTCTACGTGACAACACTTGACAATGGTATAGTCCCAGTTGAGTGAAGAGCATTAGAGAGATTACAAACAGGTGTATTGGGCCGAGATAACACTGGGCTGGGGTTTGCAGTAGCCTGCTGACTGAATGTTGTCATGTTGGTGCATTCACACTGATATGTAGAGTTTTGTGGCAGATGTGCTATTCAATAATATGTTCTGAAACCTGTGATTGTGTACCTATAGTTGAACTGTAATTACTTATGCTACCTTCTGTTTTTCTAATGTTTGCTTGTACCTTATACTGACGGTGCAAACAGGTTTTATTTGGTGAAGAAGATTTTTCTGATTGTCATGTGATCTGAGACAAATGGTTGACTTACGTACTAAGGCCCATTAATATTGGGAGACTCATCACTGCTGAAGGTAGGTTCATATACACATACCGGGGAAACAAACTTGTAGCTTGAGGTGGGCAGACATTGACCAAAGACTGACTGAGTCCCAGTTGCCATATGAAATATTAGATAAGATGGAAATTACCAGTGTTTCTTTGCTTTTGTCACAGATTTTAAAAGTGTATGTTCATTCAGTCCAATGAGGGGAAATCACAAATGTACCTAGTCTGATGAGCACCCTGGGTTTCGTAATAATACAGAGTTGTCATAAACAATTAAACCTCCACGCAAGCTCTTGTTTAACTGTTATTCTTCAAGTACTGTAGTTTTCAGTGCCCCAAATCTACCAGGTATTATTTTCAAGGTTCTGACACTTTGCTTACATTTTTGCATGCAGTTTGCTTTATTTAATTTGCACCAAATCAAATTATTTCTGAGCACTGTGTTCTAGTCTGGGTAACAGTCTGTGGTCCTTTCTTAATTCGCTTTTCCTGCAGGAATTTGGTGGCCACTCATAGGCGGTCATTCCGGCTTTCCCGCTGGGCCGGCGGGCGACCGCCAGAAGACTGCCGGCCGGCCCAGCGGGACAGCCCCTTCAACAATGAAGCCGGCTCGGAATGGAGCCGGCGGAGTGGAAGGGGTGCGACGGGTGCAGTGGCACCCGTCGCGATTTTCACCGTCTGCACTGCAGACAGTGAAAATCTTTGTGGGGCCCTGTTAGGGGGCCCCTGCACTGGCCATGCCAGTGGCATGGGCAGTGCAGGGGCCCCCAGTGGCCCCACGGCACCCGTTCCCGCCATCCTGGTTCTGGCGGTGGACACTGCCAGAAACAGGCCGGCGGGAAGGCGCTCGGAATACCCACGCCGGCTCCCCTTTTCCGACTGCGGCTTTACCGCCGCGGTCAGAATCGCCCAGGAAGCACCTCCAGCCTGTTGGCGGTGCTTCCGCCGCACTCCGCCACGGCGGTCATGGACCGCCAAGGTCAGAATGACCCCCATAGTCTTGACTTTTGCCAATAGGGCCAGATGGATCTGAATATCTAGTACAGTTATAGAGAGACACAGAAAGACATTCCCCTCCCTGCTACTATATTACTAGAGCTATATCTCTTGATATGCCACTGCTGTCCAAGCAACATCTGACAAGGGCATGCATCAAAGAAAGTATTTGTCAGCATCTAATAGCTCTAGAACTTCCACAGTTAACCAAGTAATCTCAGATAAATACATGCATTCCAGGAAGAAAGATATTACTTGAGATAAAAATGTTTTATTGCTGAAATGCAATCCAAACTTTAAGGCACATTTTCTATATATATGATTTTGGCCTTCATTACAACCCTTGCGGTCGGTGATAAAGCGGCAGTAATACCGCCAACAGGCCTGCGGTAAAAAAAATGGAATTATGACCACGGCGGAAACCGCCCACACAGACAGCCACTTGAACACACCGACCGCCACAGCGGTAGAAACAAGCACTGCGGCGGTAACCGCCAACAGCCAGGCGGAAGACAATGTACCGCCGACTGTATTATAACAGGCCTATCTGCCACCTCTTCCGGGGCGGTACTAATGACATCAAAAGCACAGCAGAAACAGTACACAGAAGGCAAAGGACTCACCTCTGGAGACTCAAGGAAGAACCACGACGCCATGGAGCCCAAGTTGCACATCTTCCGCATGCTTGTATACCTCCTCATGCACTATGAACAGCAACCCGGGCGAAGACGACCACGATGAGTACTGCCGTCTAGCACACAAGGGAGGGGGAGGAAAAAGAGAGTGACACACACACACACGCAACATGCAACACCCCCCCCAAAACACCATACACACAAACAGATGCAGTAACATTACATATTCACCCTGTGCCCCTCAGGAATAATGCAAGGACAAAAGAAATTGATTAATGTGAGCGTAATAAGGTAAAATACTAGAAAATCATGCTTCAAAATGAAAACAGTATATACATATATACAAATGGAGGGACACTGCCCAGTCCTCAATGTCCGTGGGCCACAAGGCCACATCACATAGACCAACACCACTGGTCCTGGAGGGGTCTACATGCCCTGTGCGATGTCCTGGGGAGTGCAAAGCCACAGTCTCTCAAGTGGGTGGTTTGCCCACTGCTTGGTCCTGGGGAGTGCAAAGCCACAGTCTCTCTAGTGCAGAGGTCTTCAAACTGGGGGGCAGGCCCCCTTAGGGGGGCCTCAAGTGTTCCCGGGGGGGAACCAGGCACTGGCCAAAAGAAGCATTATACAGATAACATGCCTTTGTTTTAAGCAGCAGTATGTTATTGCATTTTTAAAAAGGTAACAGTACTTAACTGCAATGTTTAAATGGGTCTAGACATATTTAAACATTGCCATCTTTATAAAACAATTGTGAAAAATTCTGAGGGGGGCCCAATAATTTGAATTTTTCAACTGGGGAGGGGGGAACGGCATTAAAACGTTTGGAGACCATTGCTCTAGCGGGTGGTTTGCTACTGCTTGGTCCTGGGGAGTGAAAAGCCACAGTCTCTCAAGTGGGTGGTTTGCCACTGCTTGGTCCTGGGGAGTGCAAAGCCACAATCTCTCTAGTGGGTGGTTTGCCCACTGCTTGGTCCTGGGGAGTGCAAAGCCACAGTCTCTCAAGCGGGTGGTTTTCCCACTCGTTCTGGAGGGGGCCTCGTGCTCAATGTGCTTCATCCTGGCAAGGATGGGGTGAGTGGATGGCTTCTCCACTGTTCTGGAGGGGGCCTTGTGCCCAGGGTGCTTCATCGTGGCAAGGAGGGGGTGAGTGGATGGCTTCTCCACTGGTTCTGAAGGGGGCATTGTGCCCTGTGATGCAGCACTTGGGGAGTGCAAGGTCACAGTCTCTCACGTGGGTGTCACACCTACAGGATTTTCAGGGTCCAAGACACACTACATCCCATGGAGGCAGGACTACACACTGTCCGCCGGCGGTGACGGCTGCTCAGTAGTGGCAGTGGCGGTGCTGGTGTCGGGGATGCCAGTGGTGGTGGGAGGCTCCAGCCCTTTCCCTGCAGCCTCAGGCGGCTGCCCACTGGGGCTGCTGCTGCTAGCAGTGGTGCTGGTGGCGGTGCAGGCAGTGGTGGGGGGAGGCTCCATCCCTTCCCCTGCAGCCTCGGACGGCTGCCCACTGGGGCTGCTGCTGCTGGCAGTGGTGCTGGTGGCAGTGCTGGTGGTGGTGCTGGTGGCGGTACTGGTGTCTGGGATGCCAGTGGTGGGGAGAGGCTTCAGCCCTTCCCCTGCAGCCTTGGACGGCAGTACCACCATGGTGGTGGGGGCTCAGAATCAGTCCCAGGCCTCCTGTGCTTCCTGCCTGCAGGTGCAGGCCCCTTTCCCTTCACTTTCACAGCTGGTGGTGCCTCCTTGCCCTTCTCCTTGGCAGGTAGTGGTGCCTCCTTGCCCTTCCCCTTGGCAGCTGGTGGTGCCTCCTTGCCCTTCCCCTTGGCAGCTGGTGGTGCCTCCTTCCCTTTGGCAGCTGGTGGTGCCTCTTTGGCTTTCCCCTTGGCAGCTGGTGGTGCATCCTTGGCCTTCCTCTTGGCAGCTGGTGCAGGCACACTATCAGTGCTGATGGCTGGTCCCCTGGAGCCTCTCACACCTGCAGTAGCTGCCAACACTATTGTGGCTGGGACTGGGTGGCTGAGGTGCTCGCCTGGGTTCTGGCCACGCTGGCCCAATGTGAAGGATGGGGGGAAGGGGCAGGGGAGAGGTCAACGGCGGAGAATAAAAGCTTCTTAGGGGCACTGGGGCAGGAAGAGGGTGAAGGTCTGGGAGTGGAGGAAGAGGGAGTGGTTGTAGGAGGTGTCTATCTGCTGTGTTTGGGTGCAGGTGCATGGGTTGGATGCTGTTGTGAGGTGGATGGCTGTTGGGTGTCTGAGTGCTTGTGTTTGTGTACTTTGGGAGGAGGGAGCACAGACACAGTAGGGAGGACACAGGGGACGTGTGCATGGATGTGGGGGTGGTGACTCCAGTGAGGAGTGTGTAGTGATAGGCGCAATGGTGATGGGGGTAGTGGATGAGGATGCAGTGCATGCAGGTGTGAGTGGAGACACTACTGGGAGGGTGGTAGAAGAGGTGGAGGGGGGACACAGTGGAGGCAGTGGATGTTGGTATGTCTGCATGTGGATGGTGTTTGTGTGAGTGCCTGTAGGATGATGTGTGGTGCTTGTGTTTGCCTAAGCTACTCCTGTGTGTTGTCTTGGGTGCATACTTGTCTGAATGTGTGCTTGGGATCGGTTGAGGTTGAGGGGAATGGGACTGGGTAGAGGAAGTTGGATGGGGGAGGCTAGAGACAGGGACAATGGCTGCCATCAGGGAGGAGGCAAGAGCCTGGATTGATCTCTGTTGGGCCGCCATGCCAGAGTGAATGCCCTCCAGGAATGCATTTGTTTGTTTCAAATGGCCTGCCAGCCCCTGGATGGTATTCACTATGATTGACTTCCCAACAGAGATGGATCGCAGGAGGTCAATAGCCTCTTCACTCAGGGCAGCAGGGCTGACTGGGGTAGGGCCTGAGGTGCCTGGGGTGAAGGAGATGCCCACCCTCCTGGGTGAGCGGCACAGGAAACTCACTGAGAGGCTGCTGGGAGGGCGGTTCTGGTAAGGGGGTGGCGGCTGTACCTGTAGTTGGGGTGGGCACAGAGGTGTCCGCCACCAGCAGGGAGCTTCCATCGGAGGAGGTATCACTGTCAGAACTGTCCCCACCTCTCTCCACTCCCCTCCATCCCACTGGTGCCCTCACTGTCTGTGGATTTGGCATCATTGGCCCTGTGGGATGCAGCTCCCTCTGTCTCCAGTGCCTCTGCTCCTCTGCCAGATGATGCTAATGCACATAAAGACAGGTTGACAAAACAAAAAGAGGGGGGAAGAGACAAAGTATACACTTGGTCAATGGCAGCAACAACACCACCGTTGGCGTACACGACACACACACACACACACACACAGGGAACAGCCCTATGCACTAGGCAATGTACTACCAGTCACAATGTTAGTCACCAGCCCATGGACAGGAATACCTAACGCTAATAGCAGCACACCTGACACTCACAGACCCCTGCCCAGTAGTGGATGCCTTCTAGCTTGGTTGGAAGTGGTTCACATCATACCCTGCCTAACATGGGACCTACCCTGCAATGTCCGGCCTGGCCTAGGGGCACCCACAGGCCCACATCCCCCACCCGGAGACCACCCCACCACGCGCAAGTATTATATTGGGAAACTGTACTCCACTGCGCCCATCTAGCTCCGGATAGGCCACCACCAGTATGCGGGCCATCAAGGGGGTCAGGGTTCGACGGGCACCCTTTCCTCATTGGGAGGCCATCCCCAGCTGGACTTCTACCGTCTTCCTTGCCCAGCATATCAGGTCCTCCCACTGTTTCCGACAGTGGGTGCTCTGTCTGCCGTAGACCCCCAGGGTCCACACGTCCTTGGCGATGGCACGCCATATACCCTTTTTCTGATGGGCACTGACCTGCAGATTAAGAAACATAGAAAAAGGTATCAGTCATACCGTCCGGCCTGTTACACTCATGGCCCACCATAGCCCTCACATCCCCTTACGCACAGACATTGCCCACCATACATGCAGCACGCTGCCCAGAACCCTTCCACAAACCCCCCCATAAACGAGGCCCTCACACACAGCACTCCATGCATCCATGCCCCTTGCATCATGCTCACAGTGTACTCACCTGTTGGTCTGGAGGCCCATACAGCATTTGGTACTGGGTAGGACCCCATTCACCAGTCTCTTCAACTCCACAGCGGTGAAGGCAGGGGCTCTTTCCCCAGTGACACGAGCCATGGTTGGTTCCAGACACAGGTCACAGCAGCACTTGCAGTGTAGGTCCTCTCCGATTGAAGGTCAGGTAGCAAGTGAGTGAACAGATTGAAAATGCCGGTGACGTCCACGGCGGTGGGTACCGTCACCGCCGGTGTACATCACCATTGGTCACTGTAACCCATAGGGCCCAATAACAACCAATGAGGAGTTGCACGGCGGTACTCGACCACCTCCCGCAATGGCGCACAACGTCAGCGGCATTACAACATTTCCACATGTCCATCCACACAGGACAGGCGGACGCCATTTTGGGGGGCGGGCAGACCATGGCACTTAACTGCGTCACAGTACACATAGGCACCATTTGGGCCTATACAACAACATACTGTTACAGTCACAACATGCAATGCAGTGTAGTGTTTGGAAATGTGGTATACTGACCAGCTGCTCCCCTTTTTGCCCCCTAGATTACAACCGCTGTGAATGAATAGGAGATGGAGACATCCCCCCGTGTACAGACCCCTTGTGGACTTGGCAACACTGGAGGACAGGCACATCATCCCCACCTATAGAATGGACAGGGCCACAATCACAGAGCTGTGTGCCCAATTGGACCCTGACCTGATATCTGCTATCGTCAGCCCACCGGGATTCCCCCTCTTGTGCAATGCAAGTCCTTTCTGTGCTCTATTTCTTGGCAAGTGGCTCCTTCCAAGTGACAGTGGGCTTGGCAGCTGGAATGTCTCAGCCAATGTTCACAATAGTGCTGACCAGAGTGTTGCCTGCCCTGATTAAACACATGCGCAGCTACATTGTTCTCCCCCAAGTGGAAGATTTAGTGAAAGGGAAAGCGGACTTCTATGCAATGGGACATATCCCCAACATTATCGGGGCTATTGATGGTAAACATATTGCGTTTGTACCCCTTCCCCCCAGAGAAATGAACAGGTGTTCAGAAATCGAAAGAGCTTTCACTCGATGAATGTGCAGATAGTGTGGCTTGCGGACCAGTACATCTCCCATGTCAATGCAAAGTATCCTGGCTCTGTGCATGATGCCTATATCCTTAGGAATAGCAGCATCCCATATGTGATGGCTCAACTCCAGTGGCACCAGGTGTGGCTAATAGGTGAGCCTTGGTTCCCACCCAGTGTATGTTGGTGTATGGTGTGGGCCCTAAGAGTTAGTGTGTGTCTAACAATTGTCCCTCGATATTTGAAGGTGACTGGTTACCCCAACCTCTCATGGCTATCTACCCCTGTGAGGAATGCCAGGACAAGGGTAGAGAACCGTTACAATGAGGCACATGGGTGAACAAAGAGAATAATAGAGAGGACATTTGGCCTGGTAACGGCCAAGTTTTGTTGCCTCCATTTAACAGGTGGATCCCTGCTTTACGTACCCAAGAAGGTGTGCCAGATAATCGTGGCATGCTGCATGTTGCACAACCTTGCCTTAAAACACCAGGGGGGTCATTCTGACCCCGGCGGGCGGCGGGAGCCGCCCGCCTGGAGGGAACCGCCAGAATACCGCTGCGCGGTCAAAAGACCGCTGCGGGTATTCTGGGTTTCCCACTGGGCTGGCAGACGACCGCCAAAAGGCCGCCCGCCAGCCCAGTGGGAAACACCCCTCCATGAGGATGCCGGCTCCGAATGGAGCCGGCGGAGTGGAGAATGTGCGACGGGTGCAGTAGCACCCGTCGCGAATTTCAGTGTCTGCTGAGCAGACACTGAAATTCAAAGTGGGGCCCACTTACGGGGGCCCCTGCAGTGCCCATGCCATTGGCATGGGCACTGCAGGGGCCCCCAGGGGCCCCACGACACCCCTCACCGCCATCCTGTTCCTGGCGGGCGGAACTGCCAGGAACAGGATGGCGGTGAGGGGGTCGGAATCCCCATGGCGGCGCAGCAAGCTGCGCCGCCATGGCGGATTCCCATGGGCAGCGGAAAGTCGGCGGTACACCGCCGACTTTCCGTTTCTGGCCGCGGCTGTACCGCCGCAGTCAGAATGCCCGGCGGAGCACCGCCAGCCTGTTGGCGGTGCTACCGCCGACCCCAGCCCCGGCGGTCCTTGACCGCCGGGGTCAGAATGACCCCCCAGGTGCCTTTTCTGCAGGAGAATGAGGCTGGAGATGGGCGTGTGGCAGTAGTGGACCCTGTGGACAGTGAAGATGAGGAGGCAGAGGATGAGGATAACAGAACAGCTATTTTACAACAGTACTTCCAGTGACACACAGGTAAGACACTGTAACTTCACTTTGCATTGACAGTTTTGTATTTGACATTGTACATGGCAGGCAGATTCTCCAAATTCCATGGCCGCTTACTGTACCCTTTGGCATCTCTATTTTCAGATATCTGTGCCCCACTCTGGCACCTGGTGTGTTGACAGCAGCCAACTATAGGTCATTCCTATGTATACTATACTGTACAGTTGTATTGCAGTGTTTAAACCTTGTTAAACGAATACATAGTTAAATCATTTGACATACTCCATACTTGTATTTTTTCAAAGGGTGGTTATTTATGTGCTAATAAGTAGAGGGGTATGAGCAATGGGCTGGGGTGATGGTGGAGGAAAGTCCAGGATAGAGTCCAGTCTATTTGTATCACAGGTGCATTGTCCAAGGGGACATAGGAAGGGGAGCAATGGCAGTTCAAGATGGACAGGGTGACAGAGTGGGACACAAGGGTGACAATCAGGAGTCTTATTTCCTGGCGGGGTCTTGGCAATATTCTCTGGCTTCTGCCTGGATCGCAGGGACTGTTTGCGGGGTGGTTCTCCTTCTGCAGGGGGAGGAGTGCTGGTGGCCTGTTGTTCCTGTGTTGGGGACTCCTGTCCACTAGCAGCAGTGGAGGTGGAGGGCTGTTCATCTGTGTGGCTAGTGTCAGGGGCCTGGTGGTGTGCAACTGCCTCCCTCATGGTGTTGGTTATGTCTGCCAGCACCCCTGCAATGGTGACCAGGGTGGTGTGGATGTCCTTCAGGTCCTCCCAGATCCCCAGGTACTGTCCCTCCTGCAGCCGCTGGGTCTCCTGCAACCTATCCGGTATCTGGCCCATCGTCTCCTGGGAATGGTGGTATGCTCCCAGGATGTTGGTGAGTGACTCCTTGAGTCAGTTCCCTGGGCCTGTCCTCCCCCTGTCGCACAGCAGTCCTCCCAGGTTCCCTGTTGTCCTCTTCCTCTGTCCCCAGAACTGTGTGCCCACTGACATCAGGTCCCTGATCGTCCTGTGTTTGTGGTGTGCCCTGGGGTCCCTGTAGTGGTGGACACACTGCTGATTGACGTGTCCTGGGGACAGAGGTATAGGCTCGCTGGGTGGGTGCTGTGGTGGTGTTTCCTGAGGGGGGAGGCTCTGTGGTGGTATGGGACTGTGCCTGGGTAACCGACTGTCTGGAGATCCCTAATGGGCCAGGTTGGTCATCCAGATCCAGGCGACCAGAGCTGCTGTCATCTCTTTGGGACTCTTCTGGGGGGGGACTGGATGTTGCTGGCACCTCCTCTCCAGTGACGTTGGGTGGGGGACCTGTGGGGATGTAATTGCAGTGTTATTGTTTCTGCGTGTGACATCTTGTGCATGGGTGTGTTGCCCTGTATGGTTGTCAGTGCCCTGTCAGCTTTGCCTTGTGTGAGTAGTGATTTTGTGGGCTAGGTGATTCTCTCTAATGTGTATGTCTTAGCGATGCAGGGCTGTGAGTGATGTCCAAGCATTGGTGGTGCATGCTGGGCTTGTTAATGGGATGGGTGGATTGTAATGCAGGGTGTATGTGAGGTGGTGGAGTGATGGGATGAGGGTAAGGGTGGGGTATGTGATGGCATGCAGGTAGGGAGGGTGATAGTAATAGAGGTTGACTTACCACAATCCAGTCCTCCTGCTACTCCTGCCAGGCCCTCAGGATGCAGTATTACCAAGACTTGCTCCTCCCATGTTGTTAGTTGTGGGGAAGGAGGTGGGGGTCCACCGCCAGTCCTCTGTACAGCTATCTGGTGTCTTGCAACCACGGAACACACCTTCCCCTGTATGTCGTTCCACATCTTCCTGATGTCATCCCTTGTTCTGGGGTGCTGTCCCACGGCATTGACCCTGTCCATGATTCTCTGCCATAGCTCCATCTTCCTGGCAATGGATGTCTGCTGCACCTGTGATCCGAATAGCTGTGGCTCTACCCAGATGATTTCCTCCACCATGACCCTTAGCTCCTCCTCTGAGAACCTGGGGTGTCTTTGTGCTGCCATGGGTGTAGTGTGAGTGGTGTGTGTTGGGGTGTGTGCTGTAAGGTGCGTGGATGGTGTATAGGTGATGGTGTTCAGTGGCTCTGGTTCTGTGGGTACTATTGGTGTGTCTCTTTCCCAGTTGTCAATTTGATTGAGTCGTAAAGGGTTGTGGGTAATGTGGGTGTGTGTTTTATAGTGGTGTGGATGTGTGGGTGTGGTGTGTGTATGTGTGTCAGGTGTGTATAATTTGAATTGTCCAATGTAGTGTTGTTTTGTTTGAGTGTGTGTATTCTGAGTGCGGCGGTATGTACCGCCAATGGTTTACCGCGGTTGAATGTCTGCCGTGGTGATTCATGGGTCATAATGTGATGGTCGTCGTTCTGTTGGCGTAACAGTGTGGGTTTGGATACCGGCGGTTTATCACTGACCTTTGGGCTGGCGGACTAGTGTGTGTGTCTGTATAGTGAGGGATTGCTATGTGTGGGTCATAATAGGTGTAGCAGTAAACCGCCGCTGCAGCAGTATGTTGGCGGCAGTCGCATGGCAGTAAACAGGACTACCGCCAATATAATAATGAGGGCCTTTATGTTGTAAAGGCAAAAAAGAAAACATTCAAAAATCCTTTATATACAGTCCTTGCTGTAGTGAATGAAGGCACTTTTGTAAATTTGCAGAACTCCCTGAGAACAATGAGCTTTGCACTGTTACCCTTTCCCCAACAGTAAGCAGTACATCATCTACATTCCAGGTATAGAGCCCATCGGGAATTATCGCATGAGAGGGAAGGCAAGCAAACATGAACGTGGCACAAGCAGCTATTATGCCTAGGCTGGACTGGCTGTGGAGATGTGCTTGCAGGTGTGTGGGCAGAGAAACATTTTGCCCAGGATTGCAAATAATATCTAGAGCAGCAACTGCTTTTGAAACAGCAGGAGATGGGGGAGATTACCCAGGGCCTCCTCATGCAATATGCAGCAAAATGATAAAAACAAAAACTATTGGTGTGTTAATTCATAGACATTTTATGCACCGTTTCTTACTTATTGAGAATTCCCTGTAAAAAGGAGTTTAGATAGAGATGCATAACACACACACAGAGTGCAATGGATCTTAAACGGCATTTAATGAGTATAGGTAATGAACTGCTAGAATCTATTTCATGCAGCAGGAACATTTTCTGTGCCGACTTTATTTCACAAAATATAAACTGCATTAATTGATGCAAAATAGCTGAAAGCAGACCTCTGCAAACGGATCATTTAACGTTTCTGGAAATGTAAATGGCAATATATTTTTCTAGTGAACTACAAAAAGCAATCGTATAACTGTTAGTGAGGGTAGTACCAATATATAATCATCCTTCACTAACAATAAAGTCAGTTATGCAACCATTTAAGTACTTAACATTTGGACTTTGTTCATCATATTGATGTCATTACTTAATGAGGGTTTCATTTTTGCCTGTCCCGGTGTATAGGTGAACACACTTCTGGTCATTAAACAATCATTATGCAACATTTGTATACATTACGCATGTGCAATTGTTTTCTGAGCCACAAAAATGTTTACATTAATATATATATACATGTATCAGTATATTAAAATAATCAAATAAACAAGAATTACATCAACATAGTCAAACAAACAATCTGTCACGAGAACCTGACTTGTGTCCTAATTATTAGGGTCTGCCAGTTACAAATGTTTTATGAACACATTGCAGTCTCTTCATTTATTGCGTCACTTAACTTAGGGGCTGATTACGAGCTTGGTGGTCCTAGGACCGCCATGTTGGCAGTGGTTTTCCAACTGCAAACAGGCTGGCAGAGGGGACCGCCATATTATGAGTTTGGCGGCGATGCACCCAGAAGACTGCCAGAAGTCCGCCGGCACCACCAGCCAAGCACAGACCACCAGGGTCTGTCGCAACCGCCAACAGGCCGACGGAGACCATGTTTCCACCATACCTATTATGAGGTAGCACACCGCCAATGTGACCGCTGCAGTCCAATCACCACTTATCAGAAGGCGGAAACGAACAGGACAAAGGGAGGCACTCACCTCCTAGAAGCCATACACAACCAGAGCGCCATAGATCGACACCTAGACATCATCCTGCTGCTCCTGCTCACAGAAAAACAAAGGCATTCACGCGGAATAGGAGGACAACAACCGTAAGTAAACACACTCTAACCTGTGTCACCTGTAAAATGTTAAAAATTGTAACGTAACAAACTGTTAGACTTGGCATCATTGGGGTGGTCTCCCCTAACTTTTTGCTGCTGTTTCCCAGGTTGTTGATGTGTGCTGGATTCTGTTGTTGCTGTTTTTGATACTCTGGGCACTTTACCACTGCTATCCAGTGCTAAAGTGCCAGTGCTCCTATGTAAAATGTATGTGTAATTGGCTTTCCATGATTTGCATATTTGATTTACTAGTAAGTCCCTAGTATAGTGCACTAGAGGTGCCCAGGGCCTATAAATCAAATGCTTCTAGTGAGCCCACAGCACTGGTGGTGCCACCGATATGAATAGCCCTGTAAACATGGCTCAGACATGCCATTACAGTGTCTCTGTGTGCATTTTGAAACTGCCAATTTGATTTGGAAAGTGTACCCACTTGCCAGGCCTAAACCTTCCCTTTTTATACATATAAGGCACCCCTAAGGTAGGCCCTAGGTAGAACCATGGGCAGGATGCAGTGTCTCTTTAAGGTAGGACATATACTAATATGTTTTATATGTCCTAACAGTGAAATACTGCCAAATTCGGTTTTCACTGTGCATCGCCTATCTCTCTCATAGGTTAACATGGGGGCTGCCTTTAAATATTATTAAAGTGTAGTGTAGCTTCCCTTTGGGAGCATATGTAAATATGAAGTTAAGGGTCTCTGAGCTCACAATTTAAAAAATGCATCTTTTGAGAAAGGCTGTTTTTGGACTGTGTGTTTGAAAATTCCACTTTTAGAAAGTAGGCATTTTCTTGCTTAAACCATTCTGTTACTGCCTGTTTGTGGATTCCCCATTTGGGTCAGTTTGACAATAGGGCTGTTTAAACCTCTCCTCTTGATAGTGACACGAAGGGAGCTGGGGTGTAGTCTGCATATCCCGATGAGCCATCTGTGCTGGGAGGAGGGGAGGAGTGGTCATTCACACCTGAAAGGGCTGTGCCTGCCCTCACACAATGTAGTCTCCAACCCCCTGGTGTGTGTCTGAGGCCTGGCCTGGGCAAGGCAGGTTCTTCCAAATAAGAGAGACTTTCCTTTCAAGTTTGCCAACTTCAAAGGCAGAAAGAGGCATAGTAGATCACTTCTGAATTCAAGAGGAACCTCTGTCAAGGAGAAGATCTGAAGAGCTGAGGAGAAGTGCTGCCCTGCCTATAACTGTGTTTTCTTGGGCTATCCTGCAGTTGCTGTTTCTGCCTGTGAAAAGGGACAAAGACTGGACTTGGTTGTGCATTCCTGCTTGGGAATAATCTCCAAGGGCTTGAACTGAGCTTGTCTCCTGTTGTTGAAGTCTCGGGTCCATCAAAGACTTCCTCTGCCAGCACCTGGACTTTCTGCTGAGACTCCTGCCCTGCCAGGTGGGGTCCTACCCAGTCCCTGTGCCCTTAAAAGGTGAAGTTGGCAGACAAGAACTGAAAATCCACGCACAGAACGTTGTGAGGGGAAATTTTTGATGCACCTTCCGCAATGCAGCTGATAAACAACGCGCAGTCAGCTTTGCAGCCGAAATTGACGTTCCACCTGCATCGCAGTTGGGAGATCAATGCATCACCGCTGGAGAAACAACATGCAACACCACCGCTTACAGAGGCTGAAAACAATGCAAGCCCCACGCAGCGTGGTTTTCTGATACCGTGCAACTGGATTTTACACACATCGTCCCCTGGTGTCCAAGTCAACCCGACTCTACTCGAATCCGAGGTGCCCAGTCCAGAAATCGACACATCGCTCTCTTGCAAGGGAAAAAAACAATGCATGACCGACCCAACTGGAGAAGGAAACGACGCATGGCCTCATTTGTGAGTAAGGAATCGACACATCGCTATACTTTTCCGATGCATGCTCACTCGTGCGGCTTTATTTTTTACAATAACTAGGTACTTTGTGTAACAACAGCATTCTCACTGTTTTCTAAGGATTAAGGGGGTCATTCTGACCCTGGCGGTCATGGACCGCCAGGGCCGTGGTTGGAGGATGCACCGCCAACAGGCTGGCGGTGCATCAAGGGCAATTTACCGCCGCGGTCAGAAAAGGGAAACCGGCGGTTTTCCCCTGCCCCTGTGAATCCTCCACGGCTGCGCTGCAAGCAGCGCTGCCATGGGGATTCCGACCCCCTTCCCGCCAGCCTGGTTCTGGCGGTTTTCACCGCCAGAACCAGGCTGGCGGGAACAGGTGTCGTGGGGCCCCTGGGGGCCTCTGCAGTGCCCATGCCAATGGCATGGGCACTGCAGGGGCCCCCTAACAGGGCCCCACATTGATTTTCAGTGTCTGCCTAGCAGACACTGAAAATCGCGATGGGTGCAACTGCACCCGTCGCACACCAGCAACTCCGCCGGCTCCATTCGGAGCCGGCTTCCTCGTTGCTGGTGCTTTCCCGCTGGGCGGGCAGGCGGCCTTTTGGCGGTCACCCGCCAGCCCAGCGGGAAAGTCAGAATGACCGCCGCGGTCTTTTGACCGCGGTACGGTCTTCTGGCAGTTCCCGCCAGGCAGGCGGCTTCCGCCGCCGGCGGGGGTCAGAATGACCCCCTAAGACTCTTATTGTTTTGAAAATTCATATCTTGACTTCTGTATGTTGAATTTTTCTCATTTTGGTCTTGTTTGATTTAGATAAATATTACCTATTTTTCTAAACTGGTGTGGTGTCATTGTGTAGTGTTTTCACTGTATTACTGTGTGTGTTGGCACAAATACTTTACACATTGCTTCTGAAGTTAAGTCTGCCTGCTCGTTCCAAGCTACTAACAAGGTAAGCTTGCTTGGACAGGGGGTAACCGGACTGCCAACCACAGTCCCCCTTTCTAACACAAACAGTAACATAGGTAGGGTGTGTGAGGGGCTGCATGCACACGACACAGTACATTGACACACACTCATATACAGCATCAAGGGATCCCACACATACACAACACGCACACATCAGCCCACACACAAACATGTTACACGTCAATACCACATATATACAAATGGCAACACAACACAGGTCAGGGTAGCACAACCCCACACAACATGCAAGCTAACAACAACACAACTACTGCACACATGCAAATATATTTCACACACTCACACACAATACTGACAAAGGACTGGGCACACATAAAACACACATATACTTCCATGTACCATCATTGACAAAACACCTCCATCAAACCACACAGCAATCGACACACACATCACATAGCACATAAGATCAACTAGGCCATGCACAATACTCGCAGACACAAACATACAAAACACACACCACAACAAAACCGGTACAGCAGCAACGACAGAAGCAAGACAACACATGGAAGGAGCCATACTGGGACACATGTCATGTACAACAAGGCCCAAAATAACGTATCCACATCAACTGACCACATTCACAACTCAGAGACAAGGATTACCAATGACAAAGGTACTGTCAGGTGCACATATGGGTGAAGGGGAATTATACAAAGCATATAACACTCCAGACAGCATACAAAACACCAGACAGCCCTGAGGGACACACACCTAGACAGTCACATACACTTAAAGGCAAAGCAAAAAAGCACAACTCAACACATTCAATGTCTGCACTGAAAAAACTCCACAACATACACCACGTGAACACAATAGCCACATCAGGGTACAAGGCATACACCATACATGTCCACGTTGCACATTAGTACAACAAACACATACCACTACAAACACAACACAGTACCGTGACAACACCATTTATGATACACACATAAACCTAACACACTACACACACCCTTCACTTGGGGGACCACAGCACTGCACACAAACCCACATACATGAAACCACCACACATGGATCTGCAAGCAGCACACACAAACAAATACTTACACTCAACCAATGTCAGCCAAGAACAACATACACCTAGGGAATCAAATGCAGGACAAAGATGTAACCAAAAAACCAAGAACTGGTTGGCTTTAATATCATAGATATGACAAATGTCCTAGTCCAAGCCATTGGCCAGTCCACAATAGTGTCATAGGCACCAAAGGCACAAACAGTGCCCCAACTTGACTCCTGACTGCCATGTAACCTCCACAGGAAGGGGCATCAAGGGGGTAGCCAGGCACCTCAGGGGACATTGGGGGGTGGGGCAAGATGTTTGGGCTTGGGAGAGTGGCTTTAGGTTTGGGTTTGGGAGAGGGGGATCTTCTTGGGAGGGATGGACGTCTTCTTGGTGGGGGAGGGGCATGGGTGCTGGCAGGGAGGGTAGGGGAGGCCTCAGAGGTGGAACGGATGGGATTTGGGAGGGTGGCCTATCTTTTGGAAGGTGTCATGGGGGCAAGTAGGGAAAAGATCAAGATTACATTGGAAGACTTTCTTAGACACCTGGGGACAGTCATCAGTAGGGGGTTTCGGTGCAGAGGGTGATGAAGTTGTTGCATGATGTGTAGGTGTTGATGTTTTGGGTGCTTGTTTGTGGGAGGTGGGCTTGTGTGTGGTGGGTGACTGTTAGGTAGGTGAGTGAGGGCGTTTATGTGTCTTGGGCTTAGGGGGTGGAGGTGCTGGGGGATGCCATGGTGGGTGCGGTAGCTCTCTGTTGGGGTGGTGACTGCAGGTATGGTGGATGTATTGCATGTAGGAGTGTGTGTGGTTGTGGTGTCTGTGGGTGTGGTGACTGGGGTGGATGTCTGAGCGTCTGCTGGGGTGGTGTCTGGGGGAAGGAAAGGCATTGTGGCTGGATCAGTGAATGTTGTTGTGCTGTCTTTAGGTGTGCCTGGTGCTGTGTTTGTGATGCTGGGGGTGGAGGGGGGCTATCAGGGCAGGTTGTGACTATTGATGTCTCTGTAGATGGATGTTGTTTGTGTGCATGCCTGTTGTGTGTCTTGTGGTGCTTGTGTGCGATTCCCTTGTCTGTTGAGGTGGATGATTGCAAATCTATCTGTGTGCTTTGGCTGGGTCCGGTAAGGGGGAATTTGGACTGGGAAGGGGAAGGTGGAGGGGGACGGGAGACAAGGGGTGACTTGCTTTTCAGAGCCTGAAAAGATCTTTGTATGCCAGCCATTGCACCATGAATGCCCTCCAGGAACGCATTGCTCTGTTGAATCTGGATAACATTCACAATGGTGGACTGACCCACAGAGATCGACCTCAGGAGGTCAATAGCCTCCTCACTGAGGGCAGCAGGGCTAACAGACACTGGGGCAGAGATACCTGGGGCAAAGAAGACACCCAACCTCTTAGGTGAGTGGGCATGGCCAACTCGATGGGGATCTACAGGGAGGGAGGTGATAGAATAGGGGTAAGGGACAAAAATGGTAGGGGAGTCCCCGATGGGTCCACCACCACTAGGGAGTGGCCACTGGAGGAACATTCTGAAGATGAAGTGGAAGAGCTGGTCTCCTCCCTGGCTTCCCCCTCACCCTTTGGGGCGTTGGGTCTCTCACTGTCTGTGGTGTCTTGACCGGACGTCCCATGGTCAGAAGCTTCCCCTCTCGACTGTGACTCATCTCCTTCATCTGCAGGTGCTGATGCTGAAAACAGATAGTGAAGTAGGGTAAGGACATACACATAAGAACACTTCCATCATAATGCAGATGTACAAGACATATCCTAAGAACAACGGACCCCTGTAAAAAGTGCCTGAAAAATGGCAACATCATGTAACAACACAAAACAACGCATGTGTATCACATTCATTAGGGAAACACACCTTCAGAGCTACCTTTTTGAAAATCACATTAGCACAGATTACCTAGAACAACCACACTAACTAAATCATCCCTAGGTAACCTATCACCATTAATGGGTGTCACATACTGCAATAAAAAAGCAGCAGTACACATGCAATGAATTCCCATTGCCAAGGTAGCTAATCATTGACACAGACCCAATGCCATTCTCGCTAAGACCTTGCCCTGAAATAATTTATCAAATAATTACATAGATTCCCAAGTAAAGGCAGGCAACCCTGGTATAAGAAAGCCATACCTATATCAAGTTACTTTGGATAATCCAAATACCCATGGACACATACCACTATATGAGATATCAAAATGTAACACCTGCCTAATGCAATAAGAAAAAAGTGTCCTTGGTCTATGTATCACACTGTCAACAGTATTGTGCAGGAGGAGGGAGACAAAGCCTGCTACCACTAAATGCAATACACCCAATGTCAGAAGAATGAAAAGCAATATCAGTACCCACAAATCAGACATGGTAAGCATGGAAACCTTCTGTGGGGCTAATCCAGACTCTCTATATCAGTTAGGTGAACATTGTTGGAACACAATCCATGATGGAAAGCCACACTCCATGGACACATCCTAAATGATACAAAGGTGTATTAGAACCAGCACAACAGCCCCAATGATGTCAAATTTCAAACATAACGTGGCCGAAAACCCTGGCCTCATGTGTTAGAACACTTATAGCTATATCAGGGACATATTACAACAGGCAATCTGTGAGTTATGATCATTAAGGGCAGTATACACATGATGTTGACACATGACTGGCTGGTCTATTGCAGTGATTGGACGTCCATAGCCTATGTAATATTCCTACTTTGTGTGTCAGACGGACACCATTGTCGGGAATCCATTGCGTGAGGACATCATCATGGCTGTCACATGCTTTCATCTCATACACAATACTGTGTCACAGTGAAAAGGTAGCTCAAGCACACAGGCATTCAACATGCATTAGGGTGATTGTGGTGTAACTTTACACATGGCTATGTACATAACTTACTAATCAAGGGGAATTACCCTGCAGCAGCAGGCAAGAGTTCATCTCTGTAAATCAGGTAACATGTATGATGGGCACAAATGTAGCACAGAAAGCTGTGACACATCAGTGAGCAACATACAATTGAGATGTCTTGCCCATTTCTGCATCAAACACTCACATAGACATGTCCTATGATACATAATAGTGGACAATGTACTAGAACCTACCCACCTTCCTACTGTAACATTAGGGATGATCTACCTCTTTGTGTGAAGTTACACCCACCTGGGGAGTACCAGCTGGTCATACTAAGACAATACAAATTCAAACGTTAGCCAATCTGTGGTATGGGACTGAGGGGAATCAATGGTATGTACCAGGTCCAGAGCCCAAATGGATGTGCAAACATGTTGGCAATATATGACCCAAGTACACCAATGGGAGCAAAGAACACTTCCCTCATACTCAGATGTAGCATTCAGTACCTCACTCATTCACCTGGTAAGTCAAACATGAATTAGGACTGCATTTACCCCCTTGTGGCTGCTGTGCTGCCTTCAAACACCCATCCAACTTAGGGTAGGCCAACGCCAATATGCAGACCATTAGGGGGAATATGGTCTGATGGGCACTCCATCCTTGTTGGGAAAACAGCCCCAGCTGGGCCTCTGTGATCTTCCAGACCCAGAGTCTCAGGTCCTCCCACCTCATCTGTCAGTGGGTGATATGCTGTCTCTGGACCCCCAGGGCCACACCTTTTTGGCAATGGCACGTCAAATTCCCTTCTTCTGATGGGCGTTGACCCAGAGATGAGGAAGACAAGAAAGAAAATCATGTTCACAATTCCCACACAAGAACAGCCAGTGTCATATTCTCAAAAAATAGCAACAAGTCAGTGGGAACCTGCCAAGAACATCCTGTCCACCTGTGGCACATAGTAGTCATTGGATAGTGGGAAATCACTGCACACACTTACCATAAGGCTGCCCATCACACACCTTACCTACACATGTGTATCATTTCCATGGTGGGTCAGAGAACATTAATTGAACACTTTACATGTGGTCCCTGGACTCCAAACCTGTCACCTCTTGTAGTTACATGCACAGTAACTCTACCATGTATGTACAGTGATAGCACCTACAGGTGTTAAATGACACAATCTAACTGTTAACCCAAATGCTGGGGCAGGACTAACTAACGGTGGAGGTGAGCAACTGAAACAGATCTGCAGACGGTGCTCTTACATGCTCCTCTGGCACACCATTGAGCTGTCCATACAGGGGAAGGATCTCCTCCACAAGCTTTTCCAGCTCTTCTTGTAATAAGGCAGGGGCCCTTTCACTTGTAGGACGTGTCATGATTGCTCCCAGAGGCAGTGCACAGCAGCTCAGGTCGTAGAGGTCTTGCTGGAAGCAGTTTCAGGAGTTGAGTGAGAAATTCAGTAGGAGACGGCAGTCACGTCCACCACGTATACAACCGTCACCGCTGGAGGACACTGCCATTAGCCCAAGACTCCAACAGGCAGCAACATTGTCCAATTGCTATCTCTGCCGCGGTAGCAGCCATCTACCACCATGACAACTTCCGCCGGCAGTAGTGGTCATTTCCCATTGTCCAGTGGAGTAGGTCAGGCAGTCACCCTTTCAATGCTTTTATATGGCGGGGAAATTGAATTTTTGAGGTGTTACAATGTTGAAAACAGTACTGCATCCTACACATTTGTGTTGGCCTTGACTACAAATATGTGCATTTACTGACAGATTGGTCATGGTGTTATGTTGGCATGCTAATCTCAAAGAAATCAAGGGAGGTACTGTAACCACCCTCTCGGCCATGGCCAGACATGTGTTTTGGGAAATTGACCACAGCCAATGTCTGATGTTAATTTCAAATACTGTTGCTATGGTATGATGTCAGGGATGTATCTATTTTTTTGAAATTGTGAAAAAATATCAGTATGATGCTACTGATTCCATTGGTATGTTATGTATGACATGTTTTCACTGTTTCAATTGGCATGTCAACATTTTAATGTGACATATGTATTGTCACGTAAAATGACACAATGATTGATGGAAATACCTTCTTATTTCCTTTCACATAGTTACCCTGGAATAAGAAGAGTCAGACAACCTCCTGTGTACCATCCACAGGCAGATTTGCAGAAGATGGAGAATCGTCATGTGATACAAACTTACCTCCTGGATAGGCAGACAATAAAGGATCCCTGTCATCAGCTGGAGCCAGATCTAATGCCTGCCATCAGTCATCCAAATAGATTACAACCCATTGTGCAAGTCATGTCTGTGCTGCATTTTCTGGCGACAGGTTCTTTCCAAAATACAGTGGCACTAACATCTGGGATGTCCCTGTCTATGTTCAGTCTTGTCTTGAAAAATGTACGTTCTGTTAAGACACCTAGACAGCTACATCAGTTTTCCTAAATGTGACCAGGCCGAGGTGGAGTTCATGGAGTCCGCCTCCAAGGAATTCCGAGGGGTTGAAAAAAAACTCTGTGGAATTCCGCAGAGGTGGAGTTCTGTGACCCCCGGAGTCCTGATTGTACGCAATCTCAGAAGCGCCAAGCAGGTCAGGCCTGGTCAGCCATGCCCGACTCTGCTTAGCTCTTCCAAGATCGTGCGCATTCAGGAGAGGGCTGTAGGCAGTGAAAACTGCTGTTTCAGGCCTCTTGTACACTGGCCTGTCCTGTATGCAGGATACACGGGGCAGGCCGGTGCACAGGAGGCCTGGAATTGCAGCTTTCTTTTGCTGCCTACAGCCCTGGCCTGAATTCAGACCAGGCCTGTTGTGCACCGGCCTGCCCCATGTACAAAGCACACAGGACAGACCGATGCACAAGAAGCCTGAAACAGCAGCTTTCACTGCCTATGGCCCTGGCCTGAATTCAGGCCAGGGCTGTAGGCAGCAAAAGCTGTTGTTTCAGTCCTTGTTTGTGCACCATTGTGCACATACAATAACAACAAAAGAAAGAGACGAGGACTTACCAGGGGGTCCTTCTCTCCTCCTCGTTCATCGGCGACGAGTCTTCAGTGGCTGCCCACCTCTGGCCTCTGCTCCGGTGTGCTCTGCAGCCCAGTTATGGGCTACACCCCAAACGCTGACTGTCTGTGCTTGTGCTATGCAGCCCATTGCTGGGATGCAATGTGCACCGGGTGAGCTCTGGTCTGCTGGCGGGGATAGCAGAGTTTTTGGATAACTCCGCACTCTAAGTGGAGTGTAGAGTTCCAAAAACTCTGTTAGCTCAATCAGTGGAGCGGAGCTCCCAGCACACCCCTAAACATGAGGATTTTGCCCATGTGAAGGCAGAGTTCTATGATTTGGTACAAATTCCACAAGTAGTAGGATCCATGGATGGTGCAAATGTAGCCTGGTTCCTCCGCATGACAATGAACAGGTCAATCAGAACAGGAAAAGCTTCTATTCCATAAGTGTCAAGGTAGTTTGTTTGGAGGACCTCTACATCTCCCAAGTAGGTGCCCAGTACCCCTGGTCAGTCCATGGTGACTTCATTATGTGGAACAGCGCTATTCCCCTGCTGATGACATGACTGTACGCAGAGAGGGCCTGGCTTGTTGATGAGTCACATATGTTATGTGTCTTATTATGGTATGTCTGCTGCCACATGTGAAGATACCCTGAACTTATGTTTGTAACCATGTTGCATTTCCTTACAGGGGACTCTGCAAATACAAACCGTCCCTGGTTGTTGACACAAGTGAGGAACACAAACCACACATGGGGAAGTCTGCTTCAATGAGACTCATGGAAGGACAAGACGTGTCGTGGAGTGGGCTTTTGGGCTCCTGAAGGCAATATTTTGCTGCATCGATAGGTCCACTGGAGGCCTCATCTACTCATCTGCTACAGTGTGTCAAATCATTGTGGCCTGCTGCATGCTCCACAACCTTTCCCTGTGGTGACAGATACCATACATTCCAGATGAGTGGGAGCTAGCAGTGCCACCGGGTGAGATTGCAGAAATGCCAAGTGAGGATGACAGTGATGTGGATGAAGGTGGGGACATAGGGTCTAATCTCATCAATCAGTACCTCACCTGAATGTAAGTATATAATGATCTGTGATTTCACTGATTCCTAGGGGTACTATGGGGTTCATGGTTGTATGTGACGGGTCCCTGTGTGATCATCTGACAGGTCATTTGATGCTATTCAGTATGCAGCAGAAGTTTTCTAGGTTTTACTAACTTGCACTTGTGACACTCGTGAGGAAAACCTTAGTTTGGGGCATTGCAAAGCACAGTCTGAGTTAACTGACAAACTGTAATGGAAACTTGTAGGTCATGTTAGCCTTCAACTGGCTAACAACCTTGTGTTACACTTTTTTCCATCCAGGTCTTTTCACTATGCCATCCTGATGTGGACATATCTGAGTTGTGTCATTGGAAGATGGATGGAGCTGGTCTGACTTGTGAAGTGACATGGATTGATGCAGGTACTGTGTTTCAGCTAATTGGGGTTTATGAGTCCCATGCCCAGTGGGCAGTGTGAGGGCAGAGACACGTGCTACACAATGGACTTGTTTGCCATGGACGTGGCCGCAACAGTGTTGTTTTTGTGATTTTGTGTCCCTGTTACATGTAATCAAGAGCAAACCATTCCCTCGATCTTCACATTGTGTTGACATTTATCGTGTGTGACTGTTATAAAGCTGTCATTGTGTTCCCTCATTGCAGGCCACAGTGCCTGTGTCTCAACACTGACATAGGTGTGTCACATGCCTACAGATGGCTGGCTATTGTAAGTGTAAAAACCTCTAACTAGGGTCTGCAGTACAGTTCTCTGTCTGTATAATGGGGTATGGTTTTTTTCTAGGCATGGTGTAGGTATGTGATAAGGGTGAAGCTGGTGACAATTTCAACCATTCGGTTGGCCTATTCAGTTGGACACAGCCTGACATGTCCATGACTTCAGTGACTAGTGGGATGGTTCTTACAGATGCCTTAGCAAATATATATATATTTTGGACAGACTTGACTAAGACGGGCCTGACAATTGTGCTGCCTTTGTGCTGCACAGTGTAATGAAAATGTTTATTGGAAAATGGCTACTTGGGTCTTTGTGTTGTTAGTGATCCTCAGCACGGCAATACCTGTGACATGTTCCTCCTGCCATCACCTTTTATGTTTGATAAGGAGCATGTAACATATTTCACAAACTTACAATAGTGAAAAATGCTCACCATACATAGATGGTGTTTTAGTATTGTTTATTTTCTTGTGCACAGGATATTGTGCGGAATGTGTGTGAAAAAGAATAAAGGCAAACAGTGAAGGGGTCAGTCATGTTGGATGTGATCATCAGAGTAGCAGCCGCAACATTTGTAGTCCCAAGTCCAGTGTCCCACTATCACGGAAAATAGAAAGTGGTTTAAGAAAAGTCAAAAGAATGCATCTGTGGCAGACAAAGGGCTTCCATCAGTCAGACATTACTTCCAGGCAGTGGTTGGTGTTTTGGCATCTGTACCTCTTGGGGATCTAGGTAGATGTCCACACTTGCGGGGTTGTTCTCTAGCTACAGAGGCAGGGGTGTCTGAGGCAGATCCTTCCCCTAGTAGGACATCCCTTCCCCTGGTTACTACAGAGGTAGTAGAGGCTGGTGTAACTTGGGCAATGGAAGGGGTGCGGTGTTGTTGTCTATTCCTCCTAAGGGTGTTGTCTCTCAGCACCCCTGTGAGGAAGGCTATGTGGCCATTGAGGGCCAACCATTGTTGCATGACCTCTTGGTGGTTGTCCCTCTGCATCTGTTTGATCTTCCCCAGCATGACCAATACCTGGCCCATTATGCCTTGCACAAAAATATTCCTGCATGCAATGCAGGCACCCTTGCAAAATGGTGCACCGGTGCCAACATTGGCACTAGGCAGCCCATTGTGCACCAGTGCAGGGGGAAAGGACGAGAATGTGCAGTATGCCTTTTTATGGCACATTCCTTCCTTTTTCCCTTATTCAATGATGTAGTGCAGTACAGCATGGTGACTAGCTGTGCTGCACCATTTTCCCATAAATATGGGTGTGTGTGTACTAGCAAAACCACTCACATTTAGGAGAACAATATCACACATTTGAATGAAAGTGTAAGAACTGCGTAGATCTTCAATTTTAAACTTGAGCTGTGTTATGAGTCGAATAAAACATTTCACAGAAAAATAATCTGGTAAGGAACAGATATTTTAGGTAAACACTCAGAGAATTATAGAGCAGGGCAGCACAGCAACTTACCTTCATGAGCTGCCCTGCATCACAGAGAAAGGACAGGAATGCGCCGTAGGTAAGCAATACGATGCATCCCTGACCTTTCTCTCTGTTCCCACACCGTTTCGGCAACCTAGCGGCAGCACAGGCACCTTTGCATCATGGAGCAAGTGTTCCTAAATTGCATGTAAGATTGTTTTTGTGCAGGATGGGACAACCCCTGAACAAAAAACAACCCTGGGAGGCTTTTGCCTCTTTCTGTGTGTGCCGCGAAAAGGAGATGTTTGAGTGATGCATCACGTGGTGTTGGGAGAATGTAGAAATATTATTTCTTTGGTGTTATGGATATTTTGACTATGGATGTTTTGTATCATATATGTAGAGGCATTCCAAGTTTGCAGTCTTTTTTGGCATACCTGCTTGCAAATATGCCTGATGCACTAAGGGGATCACTGCCAGTAATCTTGCATTTAGTGGCCTCTAATGTAATCTTGTCTAATGTGGACTCTATTCCAATACTAAAAATATTAGCAGCTCAGCACGATTTTGATTGAACATTAGTAGCTCATATGACAGAAAGGGTTGGTAACCCCTGATCTAGAGTCTGAGAATACTTGGATGACAAGTTTGTGGAAGAATGACTCACTTTTCTGATTTTGAACCCGCAATAAAAACTGTTGACCTCTCATCTGAGCTAATCATTTGCGTGATATTTCATCTGCTCAATAATAAAAACGTCTGAAATTTCAAGGTTTCTATTTTAAAGCAGCTAGAGACCAATAAAAATTTCTAGGTGGTGTCATGTGCAAAATATGTTAAATGCCAAAACCTCACAGACTGTGGAATATTTACAAACCCTTAGCAGGTAGTTATCTGTCCTGGTGACCGATGGACATGTGACCTACAACAGATACTATAGAATGTACTAATCCGATACAGTCAATTTACAGATAGGTCTGGCTCTGTGTTGAGAGCTGGTTTTCAGCAGCAGTCCATGGCCTCTCAATATACTAGAGGGCAGGACTAACATTGGCGCTCCTTGGTGCCTAGGGCTGCTTCTGTGAAAGATCAGGAGAGTAGGTTCACCCAGGAGAGCTCATAAGGTTCCCCACCAATCACCAACCACTAGATAAGATACATCACCTTTCACACAAGTCCCACCTTCCATATTGTCTTAAATATTTTAGAAATACCCTGATTTCTCTAGTTAATAAAAAACAGTGTAGTAGCTGTTTAAAAAAAGCGAATTTCACGGAGATCTTACCACGTAATGTGTTTCTCAAATGTGCCAGTAACATTGCAGTGTACAGTCTTGTGATGTGGAGTGCCAGCAGATGGCACTCTCAAAACCTACTGTCCACTGTCTAACAAGTAGAAAAGCCTGGTGAGTAGTAGTCTTTTTTTCTATTTTCTATTTGTTATCACTGCTTAAGGAAGTGTGGCTTTCATGCTGCTGCAAGTTCATCCTTATTGCAGTTTCTAGAGCAGTTTTTGGCATTAGTGAGCAAACCTAGGATTAAAAGAGAATGTGGGATTTATCCCAGAATGTATGCATGGGGAACGCTAAGTTAAGTCACAGTCTCTGCCACAGTTTTTGCTGACTGGTGTCTTGAGTAATTAAAGAGCTGATGCAGCACTATTTTACACCCTTAGGGGCATATTTGTCAGCAAGTGGTGCATCCGTCCGGATGCGCCACTTATCTTGAGTTACCCTTACCCCACCTAATGACACCATGGTTGCGCCGTATTTACAAAATGAACACTTTGGTGGCCGTTGCCACAACAGCATCAGAATTCTTTATGCTATTGTGGCACTTTGCTCCACTAGCATAAAAAATGTTGACACTAGTGGAGCAAAGCACAGACAGGTCCATTGATTTTAATGAGTGCGTCATTTTAATGCCTGCCTTGAGCAGGCGTTAAAAATGATGGGAAAATGGCACAGTGAAATCTAGTAAATTTCACTGCACCATTTTTTCGGGCCTCCCTGAGTCGGAATGCCCCACAGGCATACATTATGCCTGGCGCCCCTTAGTGTCATGCACCAGATACTACTCACCTGGTATCCAGGTTCCGCCAGAGCGAAAAGTGAGTCTCCCACTCACCTTCAGACCAAGCCTCCACACTCAGAATTAGCCTGCTGGGCAGAGGAAAAAGGGAAATCGGAGAGAAGGAAAAGAGGAGGTAAGAAGACACTGGGTTGCTGTGGAAATGATACATCAACAACTGCTGAGAGCACTGATCGAAGTACGCCTCACTGCAGACAGGAGATGTGCACCTAGGAGAAAACAGAAGAACAAGAAGCTCATAGGCAATCCAATACGGGATCTTAATCACTGTTGTACAATATAAAAACATCTTAGATAGCCCACAACTCGTCAAGTAACTTTCAGAATTTAGAAGGGACAATAATCCGTGCCCCTAGTAAACAATATTGAGGGCACAAAGCAGGGATATAGTACAATAGTGCTACTTATATGATGACACAGTAGATCCTTTGTAAGTTCACAGTGGTAGCAAAGAAAGAAGCTCTGTAATTGATTGACAATGTCTAGCAAATGTTCATGAAGAGACAGGAAAATGCACCAGGTTCTATCTCCTTTGTCTCATGATCCATCACCACCTATTACTGCATAGATTGGTGGTAAATCAAAACAGTCCTGTGCCCATTCCTTGCATAGGCTACAAGCGTAGAGAAAGAAATATAGTCCACTGAATTATTGTCTTAATCCAACATATGCTAGCATTTGGTACAGTGCACTGACCTTAAAGTCTGATGGAAATGTGGGGTATCGGGACACGTGTGTTGATCGTGCTGTATCCTTTCTGTTGTTACTTGTAGTTGTCCTGCCGGGAAGGACAAGCTTTGTGAAAGACAGACTCAGCCGCCACCAAGGAGAAGACTCCTATAGTCCATGCACCCGAGATGGCAGCTGAGATAGAACAAAGCTGAGATCTTGCAAGATCTTGCATTTGATGTCCCGTGGCATGTAAGGAGCCCCAAACAGTTGCAGGGAGTGAGGGCTGCACTTAATTAAGGTTGGCAAACCATATGTTTCAGTGGAAACCAGGATACAGGAATTACTGGTATCACACTATAGATATTTTGCTAAAAATTTGAATGCCTTTATCAATGTGATTTGGCCAGAGATGTAGAGGGTGGGTGTGCCTAGGGGCTCAATAGACCTAAAAAGGTTATCTTTACTGTTGGGGGTAGTTTGTATAAGTTGAAGTACAGATCGTGCATAAGGCATGCACAATGGCACTTAGGGGCAGATCTACCAATATTTTGCTCTGGGTTTGCTTCAGGAAAGTGACGCAAACCAGTACAAAATATGTTCCTATTATTTACTTTCCAGCGCAAAACTTGTTTTGTACTGGAAAATGACTAAAAGTGACGAAAAATAGCGTGAGACACTGGTTTGCATTACTTTGTTTCAAGGGGGCGTTACATGGGCATTCCTATGCAACCGCCCACCTTTTTTGATGCAAAACCCTATCTATCAAAAATATGAGATAGGGCATTGCATCAAAAGTTAACACCTTTTAAAACCAAGCGTTAAAAGGAGAAATTTTATAATTTCTCCTTTCTTTTCCTACCTTGCAAGTGTGCTGCACTGTGCAGCACACATGCAATGTAGGAAAAGTTTTAGAAGTTGTTTAGGACTCTTCCAGTACAAAACCTATGCTAGACTCTCACACACACACTTGCATATGGTACTCTCCCGCTCCATCCTTCTCGTGCAACACAGCACAGATTTCTTAACAGCTGCACTGCATTGCCTAGAAGGACTATAGATCTGCCCTTTAGTGTTAAATGGTAGCCTGTTACAGGAACTTTCAAGGCCCATGTTGATTTTGGGCTGGAAATGTAGAAGGAGTTTTGATGTATATAAAGCAAACAATAGGTCATAACACAATAACCTACACAAAGCACCATAACAACAATAAAATTAAAACAGAAAAAAGAAATAAAGAAACAAAACATTAAAAACAGAACACAACACTGCAGCCGCAGCACAACAATTCAAAGCACTGTGTAGTAATCAAGATTGCTCAGAAGAGAAGTCATCAGAGGTAAGTAATCAAGTTCACTCAGAATAGAAATCATCAGAGGTAAGTTTATTAACACTCAGCTACACGGTAGCGGATGATGGACACGCAGGAACTCCTCCACTGCCAGACGCCAGATTAGCTTCCACATTCTACATTCTATTGCATCATCACACTCTACTTGTATATCGACCACTGTAAGACTATAAAGTCAATTATGACTTTGGTGGATGGAAAATCCCATCCGTCGAAGTCCCGAAGGGCAGGTTGCCACCAGTGAGGCCACCTCCCTGTGGGCCCCATAACGACTTTCCCACTGGGTCAGGGGGCACAAACTCTGTTTTTGGCCTGGTGGGAAACGACTTACAGCATTGTCTTCAGCTCATAATTGAGCCAGCGGCAATTCTGTAGTGAGTAGGGTGCACTAGCACACGTTGCAATTGCAGACAGTGAGCATCGCTATTGGGCTGGCCGGGGGGGGGCCTGCCCTGCCCATGCCAAGCGCTTGGGCAGTGCAGGGGCCCCCCTGGGCCCCCTGCACCCTGTCTCCACCAGCTGTTGAATGGCGGATTAGGACCGCTGGCACTGCCAGTCCATCCTGTGGTGGAAATGTTGCGGTACTGGGCGGTCCGACTGTAGTGCTACTGCCACGGTCGTAATGTGGCTGTCGGACCGCCACATTGGCGGCGGTCCGACCAACACCGCAACCCTGGCAGTCTTAAGACCATCAGGGTCGTTATGAGGGCCTATGTATGTGTTTAGTACTACACAACTCCCCTTCTTCCCAAATGATATAACTAATACTCAAATAAATAAAAGAAACTAGAACTATAATACAAATCACACACCAACCATCATATATAAAAAAACATTAGGTACTAAACCTATAAGGTTTAACCATCCTTCTAGAGCTGAAACGTATAGGAATAACCTGAGATTTGTCAGAGTAATTTTTTGTCTCATTAGGCTGAGCACTCTCTCTTCCCTGTACGTGATTGTCAGAAGAAACACACATCTTGTGTCTGACAGTTTCACATTCATCATCACTTTTCATTTCCTTCACACCTTTTTTATCATACATTGTTTCTGTTTTTCTTTAGTGAGCAACACATTCCTCTTTACTAAATCCATCAGCTGTTCCACTTCTGACTCACTCTTCAACCACTTTCTCATCCATGCTGGCCGGTAATTTCTGTTGGCCTTTCTACCTCTCAGTAGTTCAAAGGTGAGATTTTAGAGCTAGAGTGTAGTGTAGTTGTATAGAACCACAACATTCCTTGCAATGTTTTAACCACATCATGGTTAGTATTTTTTGCCCACTTGAAACAATCACCCACAACCTCTCCACGAGGCTATTAGTTTGGAAGTGGTAAAGGGAACTTCTCAGATGACTGCCTCCACATGGCTTTAAGAATCCTTGCATTTCATTGCTGATAAACTTCTTCTCTATTGTCTAAGACCAGATTCTCAGAAAATCCTTCTATTTAGAAAATTGCTCTGAGAAATTCAAGAATAGTTATTGTGGTGGGTTCTTTGACCATCTTAAGCTCATGCCATTTTGATACTTAATCCACAAGTACAAGATGAATTTGGTACCACCCGGCCATGATTTCTATACCTAGTCTATTCCATGGTCCTGACTGACACTCAATTGGCATGAATGGTGGATTAACTCTTGTCAGCTGACTTGCACACAAAACATGCCAACCATTTCAACTATTTCATTGTCCATTCTGGGCCACCAAAATGATTCATGGATACGTTGCTTGGTAAGTGATGACCCTAGCTGTCCCTCATGGGATTTTATAATTATGTTCTGTCTCATGGAATGTGGAGGAATTAACTTGTCAGATCTTAGCAGCAGACCATCCTTGACTGAAAGTTTGTCATCCACATTACTGTATGGTTGCAGCAATGGAAATAAGACTTTCTCCTAGGCCAATTGCTTTTAACCAAGTCAATGACCTGTTGGAAGGCCAAGTCACTTTTCACATTTTGTGTCCATTCTCCCTTGGAACATACTTTCAATTCAGGGATTTTCATAGCAACCACCAAACAATCCTCAATGTTTTCATCCATCAAATCGGTAAGTCTCACATCACAGTGTACATTTCTTTTGCTCAGAAATCGTGAAAGAAAATCAGTCCTACTGTTTTTTCACCTGGGATTCAAGCCACATCCAATTGAAACTGCATCAAATGAATCTCAAAATTCTGGGTGTAAAACACTTACTTCCAGCCCCACTTACGATGTATAAAAAACGGCTTGTCTTGCCCACACATATGTTCAACATTTCTCTGTAGTCCACCAGAAGGCCATCAGTTCTTTCTCTATTACTGAGTAATGCAACTCTTCTTCACATAGCAATCTTTAAGCAAACGCAATGGTGTTTTCTTTCTCTCCATCTCATGGCCAATAGATTCTTGCAAATGTGTTTGCCAATGCATTGACAAACAAATTGATCTCTAATGAGCTGGTCAGTGAAATTGTCAGACATTCAGATATTAATCTGCGTAATACAGAAATGTAACATCCTCATCAGAACCTTGTTTACACTTAAAAATCTTGTGTATCCCCCAAACATGATTCAAAAGCATCAAACCACATACCCCATCTGACTGGTGGTTCTCCAGGCATGCCCAAGAATGAGGGCAGCGGTGTAACTGCCTGCATTACGAACTGGCAAGATTGAATATAAGGTTTACTTTTGTTTAAAAAGTTGCAATGGTTGCTATTAAGAAATATTAGTACACAATATTATATTCTGTAAGCCTGAACCAGATGTGTTGAAGTAGAAATGAGGAATACAATGAAATCTTTGTGGGACAGGTGTGCGCATCACTAAACAGGAACATGCACCATATCAAGCTAGATGTTGACAAGTATAAGAGAGAACTCAGTCAGTGCGAAACAGAGATCCTTCACATTTGTGTGTGCATCACAGTTGGAAACACATGGCGTAATTACAATGATTTGATTCATAAGAGTAGTCTGGATAACTATGTTGAAAAGACAACTTACAGTTCTGTTAGAATAGTGTGCACATCACAGATGGTAGTGCACATCATTATTAAAAGGTAGTGTGCACATCACAGGTGGCAGAACTTGTGGTTATGTCCCTTCATTCCCCGATGTGTATATTCAGCCCTATGCATGATTGTAGGAGCAGCGAGCTCAACGTGTTCTCAACGAACTGCAAAACAGTTAAAATTAATCTTGTGTTCTTAGGTAAACAAACAAAATTACTCAGAATAAGTTCCTTTAATGGTAGGCTATAAAATCGCTATAGGTTTATACTTTCCTCAACCACGATTGCCTAGGTTTTATATATTTCTATCCCAATAATGGACTTTTAAAATGGCTGCCTTCTGAGCATACTTGAAAACCACTAGACTGCAGCTGTACTAAAAATGGCCCCCCGACATTGCCTATGTATAGTCGAATGTTCTCCTGATGCATTAATTCATCATTCCATCAGGTAGTTCTGATTGACTCCTGAAACCATGTGACATTCAGTTTGCCGGTTTCACTAACCCTATCTTAGCCCTAGATGTTCTAAACATAATGTATAAAGAGCAAATGAAGGGGCGTGTTGTGCATCAGTGCATAAGTGCCTTATTGTAAACAGAAAAAAGCACATATTCTGCTAAGTAATCCTACCAATAACCTTAAACGCCATTTATTAATTCCACCTGCACTATCGTTTCGTTAGCTACTGGGTCCTGAGACTTAACCCACTCCTCAAGCAACCCCCAAATTTCTTGCCCCTTGCGTCTGGCTTTTCTGCCCTTCAGTGATACAAGGCAGTCTAGAGGTTATATATGGAAAGGAGGCACACAGCCATTGTTGAAAAAATGGGTGTTGTGAGTCAAGCCATGCAGAAGCTAAACAATCATTGTTAAAAATATGAAAGGCCAGTATTTTATTGTTCCTGGCACCTCTGTTACCCCGTTAAGGATGGTAGAAGGGGTGAGTTTCATATTCATATTACCTCTTTTAAAAATCTCCCGATCTCAATCTTCAGTGCTTCTGATGACGCGTCCCAACTTTGACAATTTACTTACAAGGGGACTCGTTTTAGGCCAATGAACCTTTTGATCCTGATTGGAGACTCCTCAGGACGAGATATCTATTCAACATCTCAATTGATAGATAAATAATCTAATCAATATTCACAATAACTAATCAATCAAACTGATCAATGACATTTATTAAGTTGAAACACACCATGACCTTTCACCCATGAATAACCACACAAATCGTGTAAGATTTTGGATATTTATTCCCTATTAGTTACAATCTACTAGCATATTCATTAGTCTCAATATTAATAAGCACATCAACAAAACTACAATATGGCAACTCGAATAAAACTTTATCAAAGCATAGATCATGAACATTAGGACAAAGAACAACGTCAACATGAATCAACTTTAGCAGAGTATCATTAGTACATGATTCAATGAAGCAAAGATTTAGGCGGTCATTCTGATCGCGGCGGGCGGCGGTCGCCGCCCGCCATGCGGTCACCGCCCGCCGCGGCGGCCATTCCAACTTTCCCGCTGGGCCGGCGGGCGCCCTCCAAAAGAGCGCCCGCCGGCCCAGAGGGAAAGCCCCTGCAACAATGAAGCCAGCTCCGAATGGAGCCGGCGGAGTTGCAGGGGTGCGACGGGTGCAGTGGCACCCGTCGCGATTTTCACTGCTAAGCAGACAGTGAAAATCTTTGTGGGGCCCTGTTAGGGGGCCCCACGACACCCGTTCCCGCCAGCCTGGTTCTGGCGGTGAAAACCGCCAGAAACAGGCTGGCGGGAAGGGGGTCGGAATCCCCATGGCGGCGCCTAAAGCAGCGCCGCCATGGAGGATTCCCTGGGCCAGGGGAAAACCGGCGGGAAACCGCCGGTTCCCCTTTTCTGACTGCGGCTTTACCGCCGCGGTCAGAATAGCCCAGGAAGGACCGCCAGCCTGTTGGCGGTGCTTCCGCTGCCCTCCGCCCTGGCGGTCAGAGACCGCCAGGGTTGGAATGAGGGCCTTAGTCATTTGTCTATTAGCACCCGATTTAGTGAACTCCTTCACTAGCCTCTCATTAGAATCAGCATGTTGGGCTTCATGCAAAACAATTTAGCAACATGAATTTAGAAAACATTTAACTATGGCCTCTGTCAAAAGAGCAGTTGGTACCTAGAAAGGAAAGGCAAACAGACAATTACAATTTATCATCAGATAGTTACCCATCCAAATAGGGCAGCATACAGTGTCAGTCTTCGTCCGCAGGACATCAGTCGATTCGCCATCAGCCAAGATAAGAAGGTAAGTCTCAGCAGGGCATAGCAAGAAACTCTTCCCTCATAAGGAGGAGAAGTGCATCTCAGGCAAAAGGCAAGGATGGTTTAAAGTAAAAGACAAAGGGGGTCATTACAACCCTGGTGTTCGGTGTTAAAGCGGCGGTGAAACCGCCAACAGGCCGGCGGTAAAAAAAAATCTGTCACGACCGTGGCGGAAACTGCCAACATAGACAGCCACTTTAACACTCCGACTGCCACGGCGGTACAAATAAACACCGCAGCGGTAACCGCCAACAGACAGGCGGAAGACAAGGTTCCGCCCACTGTATTACAAGGCACCAATCCGCCACCTTTTCCGGGGTGGATTCACCACGAACAAAAACACGGCGGAAACAGGACTTGGAAGGGAAAACGCTCACCTCTACACACCCCACGAGGAACCAGGACGCCATGGAAGCCGAGCTCCAGATACTCCCAGCCTTTATCTTCCTGCTCCTCTACCAGGAACAACAAAGACAGCGGCGAAGACCACAGTGAGTACTGCACCTACGACACAGGGGAGGGGGGAGGGAAAAAAGAGTTAAACACACACGCAACACGCAACACTCCCACCCCCACCCACTACAACACACACACAAGTACATGTAGATACATTACATTTACAACCCCCAACCCCCCCTGGAAGAATGCAAGGACAAAAGGAAATGAGTTGAACGTTTGTAATCTATTAAAATACAGTAATCAAAAATATATACATATATATATATATATATATATTTATTTACACTATAATCAAATATATAGACCAAGAATACAAGTCCAAGGTATTCCACCATCATAGTCCGTGGACCACTGGGCCCAAAATGCATGGGCGAGGCCCACACTCAATACCCGATCAAAATGGAGAGAACACTGGTGGGGCATCAGATAGAAATACAACAGGCACCTCTGGGGGAAGGGAAGGGGGGGCACCTCAGCCGGATGAGTGCACAATGCCAGATCCACGAGGGGGCTCCATGCCCACTACTGTATCCTGGGGAGTGCAAAGCCACAGTCTCACAAGTCTTTACAGTGGGTGGGTTGCCCAATGCTTTATCCCGGGGAGTGCAAAGCCACAGTCTCACAAGTCTTTCCAGTGGGTGGGTTGCCCACTGCTTTATCCCGGGGAGTGCAAAGCCACAGTCTCACAAGTCTTTCCAGTGGGTGGGTTGTCCACTGCTTTATCCTGGGGAGTGCAAAGCCACAGTCTCACAAGTCTCTCCAGTGGGTGAGTTGCCCACTGCTTTATCCTGGGGAGTGCAAAGCCACAGTCTCACAAGTCTTTCCAGTGGGTAGGTTGCCCACTGCTGCATCCTGGGGAGTTCCAAGCCACAGTCTCACAAGTCTCTCCAGTGGGTGGGTTGCCCACTGCTGCATCCTGGGGAGTGCAAAGCCACAGTCTCACAGGTCTTTCCAGTGGGTGGGTTGCCCACTGCTGCATCATGGGGAGTGCCAAGCCACAGTCTCTCAAGTGGATTCCTTACTCCACTGGTTCTAGAGGGGGCCTTGTGCCCAGAGTGCTTCATCCTGCCAAGGACAGAGGTAGTGGATGTGATACTCTACTGGTGCTGGAGGGGGCTTTGTGCCCAGAGTGCTTCATCCTGCCAAGGACTGAGGAAGTGAATGTAATATTCCACTCGTTCTGGAGGGGGCTTTGTGCCCAGAGTGCTTCATCCTGCCAAGGACTGAGGTAGTGGATGTTATAATCCACTGTTTCTGGAGGGGGCTTTGTGCCCGGAGGGCTTCATCGGGCCCAGGACAGAGGTAGTGGAAGTAAATCTCCACTGGTTCTGGAGGGGGCCTTGTGCCCAGAGTGATTCATCCTGCTCGTGGCGGCCTCAGTAGCGTCGGAAGCTTTGGCGCTCATTGGCCTGCGGTGCTGGTGGCGGCGGTGTACTGATCAGCGGTGCTGGTGTTGGCGGTGTCCTTGGCAGCAGTGCTGGTGGCGGCGGTGTCCTGTTCAGCGGTGCTGGTGGCGGCGGTGTCCTGTTCAGCGGTGCTGGTGGTGGCGGTGTCCTGTTCAGCGGTGCTTGTGGCGGCGGTGTCCTTGGCAGCTGTGCTTGTGGCGGCGGTGTCCTTGGCAGCGGTTCTGGTGGCGGCGGTGTCTTGTTCAGCGGTGCTGGTGGCGGCGGTGTCCTTGGCAGCGGTGCTGGTGGCGGCAGTGTCCTGTTCAGCGCTGCTGGTGGCGGCGGTGTCCTTGGCAGCGGTGCTGGTGGCGGCGGTGTCCTGTTCAGCGGTGCTTGTGGCGGCGGTGTCCTTGGCAGCGGTGCTGGTTGCAGCGGTGTCCTTGGCAGCGGTGCTGGTGGCGGCGGTGTCCTGTTCAGTGGTGCTGGTTACGGCGGTGTCCTGTTCAGCGGTGCTGGTGGCGGCGGTGTCCTTGGCAGCGGTGCTGGTGGCAGTCTTGTCTGCCGTGCAGGTTTTCGCCGACTTGCCTGTTTTTCTGTGCCCCCTTCCCCCCCTTGGATGGTGGCGCAGCTGTCTTCCCACTCCCAACTGTACCCCTGGGAGAGGCTTTGGTGGTAGATGTTTTGCCTCTCTCCCGCCGGGCACTGGCCAACTTTTTGTGTTTTTGAGGTGGGGGATTTCCGTGGTCTGGCTCCTTGGCACACTGGCTGCCCTGCTGTTTGGTGCACTCCAGAAGCCGGTTACTACTGGCACCACTGTTCCTGCATATGTTGTGGCTGAGGTGCTGGAAAGGCGGCCCCTATGAGACTGAAGGGGTGGGGGAGGTGAGGGGAAGAGGTCAATGTTAGACAGGAAAAGTTTTTTGGACACACTGGGATGGGTAGGTGGAGGGGGTTTGGGAGTGGAGGAAGAGGTAGTGGTGGTAGGAGGTGTACGTTTGCTGACTTTGGGTGAAGGTGCATGGGCTGGAGGCTGTCGTGAGGTGGATGGCTGTTGGGTGGGTGTGTGGCTGCGTTTGTGTACCTTGGGAGGTGGGCTCACAGACACACTGGGAGAGGACACAGGGGATGCATGAATGGTAGTGGGGGTGGTGACTGCACGTGAGCGGGGTGTGGTGGTGGGTGTGTTGGTGATGGAGGTAGTGGCTGAAGATGTAGTGCATGCAGATGTGAGTGGAGACGAGACTGGGAGGGACGAGGGAGACGAGGAGGAGGGGGACACAGTGGAGGCAGTGGATGTTGGTATGTCTGCATGTGTATGATGCTTTGTGTGAGTGCCTGTGGGATGTGTGGTGCTTATGTTTGCCTGAGCTTCCCTTGTGTGTTGACGCGTGTGCATGCTGGTCTGATGGTGTGCTTGGGATAGGCTGAGGTACAGGGGTTTGGGTCTGGGTGGAGGTAGTTGGAGGGGGGACGCTAGAGACAGGGACAATGGCTGCCATCAGTGCTGAGGCCAGAGTCTGAAAAGCTTGCTGTTGGTCTGCCTGACCAGAATGAATGCCCTCCAGGTATGTATTGGTCTGCTGCAACTGCCTCTCTACACCCTGGATGGCATTCATTATGGTAGACTGCTCAACAATGAGGGACCTGAGGAGGTCAATGGCCTCCTCACTGAGGAGCTCCCCTCGCCCTCCGTCCCACTGGTGGCTTCTGACTCCGTTGTGTCGCCCTCCAGGGCCATGTGGGATGCAGCTCCCTCCTGCTCCGGTGGCACTGCTCCTCCGCCTGATGATGCTAATGCTAGTCCGTGTATACATGACCTCCTCTGCCCATGACCTGTAAACGCTAGTACATGTGCAGCACCTCACACCAAAGAGTGGACACCACAGGACACTGAATCTGGAACAGGCCCCTTCGCTGCTCGCACCTGCTAAGAAATTGACTTGAGAAAGTCACGGTGATACAATGGCGAAAAAAAATTGTGTGCACTGAACTGTACTATGTCCACTAGTGTATAGAGTATGTCTCATGAGTGGAAACAGAAGCTTATGCGACCTTCCTTTACAATTCCTGCGATCAGAAAAATTTTGCTAGAAGTGCCTATGGTCTCTGGAAGGACCGCTGGTTGAAAGTAGTGCTGGTTACACAGTGCAATAAGGGTTTCACCGTGTATCTTCACTCGTCGTCAACATTTTTGTAGTAATCAAGTCCATTCGGAAGAGAAGTCATCAAAGGCAAGTTTATTAACACTCAGCTACACGCTGGCAGATGACAGACACACAGGATCTTCTCCTCTGCTCGCCGCCAGATCCACTGTCAGTTTTCCACATTCTACGCTCTATTACATCATAACATTCTACTTGTATATGAACCACTGTAAGACTATTGATGTGCTAAGTACTACACACTGATTTAACTTACCACCAAGGACATGAACTTGAGCCAGTCTGAAATCTGTAGCAATGTGGTCCTGCTTCCTTTGTGAGAGGGGTTAGAGGGCTGATCCAGTGGTGTAAAACTACGACTGAAATGCATGTCCGTTTCGTTAAATTCAGTGATGCACAATGCTATAGACATGAAAACGCACAAATGCATCAGAATCAGAATTCTCTGTTTCCAGTACAGAGAAGTATTACAAGATTATGGCCCTCATCCTGACCTTGGCGGGCGGCGGAGGCCGCCCGCCAAAGTCCCGCCGTCAGGTTACCGTTCCGCGGTCGAAAGACTGCGGCGGTAATTCTGACATTCCCGCTGGGCTGGCGGGCGGCCACCTTCAGGCCGCCCGCCAGCCCAGCGGGAAAGAGGCTTCCACGATGAAGCCGGCTCGGAATCGAGCCGGCGGAGTGGAAGCTGTGCGACGGGTGCAGTTGCACCCGTCGCGTATTTCACTGTCTGCGCAGCAGACAGTGAAATACATTTAGGGGCCCTCTTACGGGAGCCCCTGCAGTGCCCATGCCAGTGGCATGGGCACTGCAGGGGCCCCCAGGGGCCCCGCGACCCCCCCTACCGCCATCCGGTTCCCGGCGGGCGGACCGCCGGGAACTGGATGGCGGTAGGGGGGGTCGGAATCCCCTCGGCGGCGCAGCAAGCTGCGCCGCCTTGGAGGATTCCAAGGGGCAGCGGAAAACCGGCGGGAGACCGCCGGTTTTCCTGCACTGACCGCGGCCGAAGCGCCGCGGTCAGAATGCCCTGCGGGGCACCGCCGGTCTGTCGGCGGTGCTCCCGCCGACCCTGGCCCCGGCGGTCTAAGACCGCCGGGGTTAGAATCACCCCCTATATATATAGAGATGTATGATTGCATATAAAATCCTAAACACCTTAGCAATAAATCAAGTTGTCAAAGGTTTAACTACAGGTATGTGCTCGAGGGTCAGTGCACACGGAACACCATTGAAAATCAGCAAGAAATACTGCACCAAGACACATGCAGAGCATTTTAAAGCACACCAGACTCATTTCAGCTACACTTGCAGACAGTTTTATGACCAATCTTTGATGACTGAAATGAGTAGAGTGGAAGACATGCCAAATATACATGAAATCCAACTGAGCACACAGGGAGTTGATGGCTCGTTGATGAGTTGTTAAAAACAGAAAGTCCACTGACAGAAAATCAATAGTACTGCACTGAGTGTATCAGTCTCTCCACTTCAGGATATTTGAGGTGAATTTTAAGCCCCTTTACATGCCTAATATTGTTTTAGGCTCTCATTATTGGGCGGCTCGGAATAACCTCATAGAATTCCGCTCTGCCTTATTCAAAGTGGGTCTGTTTTTACGAGTGTGGGAGAACCAGACCCGATTTTACCATTTGGTAAGCCGGTATGGTAAAATCACATGAAGCTTTGGCTACAGGATCAGCCAAGCCTCATTTCCTGTTTTTAATTTTGAAGGGGGAAGCATTGCATGGATGTTCTTGTGTAGCAGGAGAAGCAAAACCAGCAGCCTTGAGATGCAAACGTTTTTTTGTCCAAATAAGGAAATTGAGGCACAAATCGGAATTTATTTCGCATCTCGTGCTACACAAAGACATTCATACACTATATGCTCTTTCAGGTTTTTTACTTGGCAGCACAAGAATATAATGTAAGTGTGCCTTTGTATATAACTGTAAGAGCCAAACTGATCAAGAACACAGGGTATGTCGGTGAATGAGGCGCAGTGAGCAGGGCTTGTGCAGGAGGCTGCCCAGGAGGACACCAGACACTGGTGGCACTGCGTGAGTCAGGCTTGAGGAAAAGCTGATTAGGAGCACACAGGGGGCCAGAGCCAATGGCACAGGATGTGTAAATTATTTGTCTGCAATCACATTATTAAGGGAGGAAGGCAGGACTCGACGCACCAAGGGCACACTTCAGAAAGATAAACTTAGACCAAAAGGCTTACTTTACTACTAGTAAAGTTAGACTTTTGGTCTAAGGTTAGACTTTTGGTCTAAACTTCGACCAAAATTCTAACTTTATTACTACTGGCGATAGCGCCATGACATAGGCCAGTCTCACAAGTTGTGGTCTTGTTTGACCAGGATGGGTGCCTAATGCACTGCCCCAATATTGGTGGAAGGCTACTGACTTCACCAGGTGTGAAGAAGCAGAAGCGTGCTGGTGGCAGCATACTGTATAGTGATCAGCAGATGTTAGCAGGTCCTTTTCAGGTTGCAGCCTACCAGACAGCACACCTGTGTGGTATGTGAAAGACATCTTGTAGAGTTTCGAAAAGTTGACCTGGGAATCCATTCTGCCCATTGCTTGCCATTGGTTTTGTGGTATGTTACTTACCTATTCTGGGTTTTAATGTGCTGCCTTTATTTGCTTTAGGCTCCCAAGACAAGTTCGTACCTCCCCATGCCAATGCCGTGTTTACAATATTCTTGCACAAAAAAGTTTTCCGTAATAAACAGACCTTTAAATCTTGTTATCTTGTCACATTTGCAGGGCATTCAAAGACTGAGGTCAAATGTCATGTTGTGTCTTGAAGGGAGCCGGTGTTTACTTTGCTTTTGGCTTACTTCAAAGTGAAAGCAAATACAGGACAAGCATTTGCAATGCAATAGGTCTCACTTTTGTTGGGGTTAGAGCTATTGGCATTCTAAATTCATAACTCGACTTTTCTTGCCATATAAATTGGTGAACCCTGCCTGATAATTTTGAAATTTCCTGCTATATAGCTCCAGTGGCCCTGCTTATAACTAAAGCACTTCCATTTACCTTCTTCCTCTATTTGCAGCAAAAAAATGAAAATGTTGCCACTTAGCATCCTAATTTAAATCTGCCATGCTAATTCCAATAGAATACCAATTTCACCACCCCACCATCAGAGTTGCCGGCTTGCTAACAAAATTTCCAAAAAAAGACACAAGGGAATCACAGAGCAGTAACAAGAGAAATAAACTAGAAGGGTCACCGAAACATATCAAAAGGGTTGAAACAGTCATAATGTAATGAGGATGTTAAATTGGCCTGAATTATGGTCATAACTGTAATACTGAGGGATTATTAAAACATATACAATTATCATATAAAACTTTGCCAGAAATAAACTAATACTCAAAACTGTCCCTAGAGGGCATCATAACAAAAATATAATTTGTAAGAAACATAGGGGGTCATTACAACATTGGAGGTAAAAGCCGCTTACTGCCGTGCAGAAGACCGCTAACACACCGCTGCGGCAGCGGAATTCTGCCATGGTCATTATGACCCACTGCTTGGAATCCGCCAAAATTCAGACACCCACACAAGTCCGCCACACCAAATGTCAGTGATAAACTGGCGATAACAAAACCTGCACCGGCACGCCAACAGAAATACGCCTACACTATCACGACACACGAATCCACGCGGCGGTCTTTCAACCGCGGTATTCCATTGGCGGTACACACCGCTGCGCTCAAAATACACACACATTTACAAAACACCACCACATTGGACAATTCAAAATACACCCACCTGATACACATACACACACCACTCTCACACACCAATTACAATATAAAACACACACCCACATCACCCACAAACCCCTACGACAAAATTACAGAGAGAAGGCCAGAGAGAGACACTACAAACAACTACCAAGCTTCCACAGGCACACAATACCATCACCCACATAACTTCCACGCACCTCCCACAACACACCACTACATATCACCCCACTTATCACTACACACGCTACCCCACACATCACCCACACCACCCCATGGCACGGCAAAAACACCCCAGGTTCTCTGAGGATGAGCTCAGGGTCATGGTGGAGGAAATCGTCCGGGTAGAGCCACAGCTATTTGGATCACAGGTGCAGCACACCTCCATAGCTAGGAAGATAGAGCTATGGCGCAGAATAGTGGACAGGGTTAACGCAGTGGGACAGCACCCAAGAAATAGGGATGACATCAGGAAGAGGTGGAACGACCTACGGGGGAAGGCACGGGGGAAGGTGCGTTCCGTGGTTTGAAGACACCACCTTGCGGTTCAGCGGACTGGCGGCGGACCCCCACCTCCTTCCCCACAACTAACAACATGGGAGGAGCAAGTCTTGGCGATTCTGCATCCTGAGGGCCTGGCAGGAATAGATGGAGGAATGGACTCTGGTAAGTCAAATCTTAACTATTACATCCCCCACTCTACTTGCATGCTATCACATACCCCTACCCTCACCCTCAGCCCCATCACTCCAACTCCTCACAAATGTCCCAACATCACAAACCACACATCCTAACACTAAGCCCTGCATGCAACAACAAAGCATGGACACCCATCACCAAAGCATGGCCACTGCACATACCCATACACCCCCCTAAACCACCATCACACAAGGACCCACACAGGAATGCACGCACTGGGGTACACGGTCACCCACCCATTGCACACCATGGCACACACAGATGTAATAAACATCCTTTTGTACCCCTGCAGGACCCCTACCCAACGTTACCGGACAGGAGGGTCCACACATGTCCACACCACCAACAGAAGAGGCCCACAGTGATGACAGCAGCTCTGTCCAACTGGATCTAGATGACCAGCCCAGCCCATCGGGGACCTCTGGACTGTCGGTTCCCCTGACACAGTCACAGGCCACCACAGAGCTTCCCCCCTCTGGAAACACCAGCACAGCACCCACCCAGCGGGCCCATACCTCTGTCCCCAGGACACGTCAATCAGCAGTGTGTCCACCACTACAGGGAACCCAGGCTAACCCACCACCCCAACAACAACAGGGACCTGGGGGCAGTGGCAGTGGGCACACGGTCCAGGGGACGGAGGCCCAGGAACACAGGGGAACTGGGAGGGCTGCTGTGCAACAGGGGGAAGACAGGCCAAGGGAACTCACTCTCCACGAGGCCCTCTCCAACATCATGGGAGCCTACCACCATTCCCAGGAGACGATGGCAACAGCACTGGCCAAGTTTCAGGAGACCCAGCGGCTGCAGGAGGAACAGTATGTGGGCTTCAGGGAGGAACTCAGATCCATCAATTCCATCCTGGGCACCATCGTAGGGGTGCTGAAGGAAGTTCTCAACACCAGGATGGACACTGTGGCACAACAAGGGGCCCCTGACACTAGCCTGGACGATGAACTGCCCACCACCTCCGCCGGCGCTAGTGGACAGGAGGCACCGCCACAGGACCACCAGACCAGCACCCCACCCCCTGCAGAGGGAGAACCACCCCACAAATGGTCCCTGAGATCCAGGACAAAAACAGAGAACGATGCCAAGACCCCCGCCAAGAAATGCGACCACCCTGAATGTCATCCTTCTGTCCCTCCTTGTCACCCTGTCCATCCTCAAACTGCCCCAGCTCCACTTCCTATGCCCATTTGGGCAAAGCACCTGTCAGACTAATAGACCGGACTCTGCCATGGACATTCCTCCACCATCAGCCCTCACCATTTTACAACCCCCTCCAATTTTGAGCACATAAATAAACACCCTTAGTTGTCCATTATCCCCGCTACTGTTTGCCATAGCAATGGAACCGTTAGCGGCAAAAGTTCGCCACATGGAGCACAAATGGGGAATTATTAGAAATGGGTTACATCACATGATCTCACTATATGGCGATGATGCTTTGATATATATCAGGAACGGTTGCGCAGCTATTCCACCCGTAATATCCTTATTGGCTGAATTCGGAGGCCTGTCTGGCCTTGTGGTAAACTGGGAGAAGTCGTGTGTCTTTCCCCTGGTAAAAAGGGCTCCCAGCAACCTTGATCCTCCAGAGGTAGGACACCTTAAGTGGTGCCCTACAACATTTAAATACCTAGGGATAAACATATACCATGCCACGGAGGACTTAAGAGATGGGAATTTGGGGAAGGCGCTAACCTCTATAAAAGGCTCCCTACAATTCTGGAACAAGCTCCCTCTCTCGCCACCCGGCAAGGTGGCGATTGCTAATATGTTGATTCTACCTCGGCTTTTATATTACTTTGCGGCCCTGCCGATAATCATTCCCAAACGCTTCTTTAGCAACCTAAACACAGCATTACTGCAGCTCATTTGGGGAGGTGGCAGAGCACGAGTGGCGCTAGCCACACTGCAGCATCCGCTGGATAACGGTGGCCTAGGAACTCCGAATTTTGAAAAATACTACGCAGCTGCACAACTTCAATGGGTCCAACATTGGATCCACAGACCAGAGCAAGCGGAACCTATGAGCCTTGAGCCCCGGCGGAACGAGATCCCCCTTTTAAATTGGCTATCGTCAAAGCCCCCCAGAGTGGCACTGGTCAACCCTTTGCTGGCAGCTGCGCATACGTGCTGGGCAAGTTATGTGCAAAAAAGAGCGGATAAGCTCCCATACTCTCCACACATACCGCTGAACTACCTATTGGTGGGAAATGCAGCGAGGATGCAAGCTGTAAAGCTGTGGAATGAAGCAGAAATACTGACTGTAGGGGATTGATATGAAGACGGTAAATTAATGACGTTCGAGGCTCTCCAGGCCCTCACGGAGGTAAATCCGGGGCAGTTCCTGACATATCATGCCGTATGTCACGAAATCAGGAAAATATGGGGAATGGGCACCTCGGAACCAGAGATCTCCCCTGTGTTTCACCAGCTTCTACAATATAGTGATCAAACAAAAATAATATCCAATCTATACAGAACCCTTAACAGGACACCGGTTGCACAAACAGGGAAAGCATGGGGTAGATGGAACGCAGTACTCCCCACTCCGATACCACTGGATGACTGGCCCAAGGCCCTGTCCCACATCAGAGGTGTGTCAAGGAATCCCAGATTCAGATACACCCAATTTAATTACACGCATCAAACATATCTTTCCCCAGCCATAATAAAGCGCATGTTCCCTGATGCAGTATCAATATGCCCTAGATGTAGAGTAACGTCGGCATCCTTCTATCATATGGTATGGGACTGCCAGAACATACAAACGGCCTGGGCAGAGGTGGTAGAGGAGGTATCTGGGCTAACGGGACTTGCACTAGTAGCAGATCCCGGGTCCTGTCTGTTGGGTCTTAGGAAAAGACCAAAAAAACAAAGACATTTACACAAATTCATAGACCTGGCCTTTTTAATGTACAAAAGGTTAATAGCAATGCATTGGAAAGCCGCTAAGGCTCCTGACATGAAATCCTGGTACTCTCTAATAATACGCTGGGCTCGCACTGAATATCAGGTACTAAAAAGAATGGTGCGCGGAGGGCGACAACACACAGGATGCTCTACATGGGAGGATATGGTGACAAAGCTGGAGGCCAAAAACGATGAGAAGCCGCCTTGAACCGGGGCACGCGTATTTGCAACAACCACAGCACAAATTCCTCTGCACCCCCCATCTCGGGAACAAAATTCACTGGACATCCAGGCACCACAGAGTATGCACACCATCTCCCTCCATCCGTCCAGTAATAGTCGTCCACTAAATCTATGCCACCACAGTTTTAGCGATGAGTGGGGAGCAGAAAACCAGGGGAGCCACCCGCACACACTAATTAAGTTGAGGCCCCCCTCAGACAATTAGGGAACTCATGCACGCAAAGCAAGGTCCACACTGGTCTCAAGCGAATGCCTATATAAAATAAACAAGGAAGGATAAACCCATGGAGGGTGCAGCCAGAAACGATACCGCAAGATTAGAAGTGTTCCGTGAAGTGCATATTGGGGGGGTGTGTAATTGTTACATGACTTAGATAATTAGCCATTGTTTTGGTTTATCCTGCGGTTGCAAATTGAACAATTTGTATCATATTTTGGAAAATAAAACCAATAAATATATTTAAAAAAAATAAAAAATAAACACCCTTAAAGCACAAAACAATCTGGAGTCTGCTTGTGATTTCAAAATAGTGTATTAGCAATTACAGTGACAAAATGCTCCTTCACATGTAGTAGGCAGGTTTGTATTCTTACCTGTGTCTCACTGGAAATATTGCAGGATAACCGAGTTCCTGTTGTCGATGTCCTCTTCTTCTGCTTCCTCGTCTTCACTGTCCACAGGCTCCACAGCTGCCACAACACCGCCATCTGGGCCATCCTCCTGCAGAAAAGGCACCTTTCATCGCAAAGTTAAGTTGTGAAGCATACAGCAGGCCACGATGATCTGGCACACCTTCTTTGGTGAGTAGAATAGGGATCCACCTGTCATATGGAGGCACCTTAACCTGGCCTTCAGGAGCCCAAAGGTCCGCTCTATAATCCGCCGAGTTCACCCATGGGCCTCATTGTAGCGTTCCTCTGCCCTTGTCCTGGGATTCCTCACTGGGGTCAGTAGCCATGACAGGTTGGGGTAACCAGTCACCTGCAAATGGCGAGGGCAACTGTTAGACACACACTAACCTGTAGGATATCCCCAGACCCAGACAACCATTCCCACTGACTTGCTGCCAGGTGCTCACCTAATAGCCACACGCGGTGCCTCTGGAGTTGACCCATCATATATGGGATGCTGCTATTCCGCAGGATGTATGCGTCATGCACTGACCCAGGGAATTTGGCATTCACATGGGAGATGTACTGGTCTGCCAAACACACCATCTGCACATTCATGGATTGATAACTCTTCTGGTTTCTGTACACCTGTTCACTCCTGCGGGGGGTACCAAAGCCACATGTGTCCCATCAATGCCACCTATGATGTTGGGGATATGTCCCAGGGCATAGAAGTCACCTTTCACAGTAGGCAAATCCTCCACCTGAGGGAAAACGATGTAGCTCTGCATGTGTTTCAGCAGGGCAGACAACACTCTGGACAACACGTTGGAAAACATAGGCTGGGACATCCCTGATGCCATGGCCACTGTTGTTTGAAATGACTCACTTGCAAGGAAATGGAGTACTGACAGCACCTGCATAGAGGGGGGATTCCTGTGGGATGGCGGATAGCTGACATCAGGTCTGGCTCCAGCTGGGCACACAGTTCCAGGATTGTGGCACGATCAAGCCTTTAGGTGATGATCACATGTCTTTCCTCCATTGTCGACAGGTCCACCAGCTGTCTGTACACCGGAGGATGCCGCCATCTCCTCACATGTCCCAGCGGACGGTGCCTATGAAGGACAACAGCGAGCACAGAGTCAACCAACTCAGAGGTACGTACCCACATCTTACACAGAACACGAATCATATTACGAAATATGGCCTGTATGAGTGTTGAGGCAAGGCCTAGGTGTGTGTGACGCAGTGAAAAATTAAGCCATGTGGGCCCCTGAAATGGCAGCTGCCTGACCTGTAAAGTGGGACAGTGGGATGTGAGGTAACTGCGCTGGCGTTGTACACCGTCGCGGTAGGCGGACGAAGACCGCGGCGCAATTCTGCATTGGTTTACATTGGACCCTATGGGTCCCAGGAGCCAATGACGATGTACGTCGGCGGTGACGGTACGCACCGCCACGGACGTGACCACCATTTTCTATCTGTTCAATTACTCGATACCTGATCTTTGACAGGAGAGGACCTACACTGCAAGTGCTGCTGTGACCTCGGTCTGGAAGAGAGAATGGCTCGTGCGTCTGGGGAAAGGGCCCCTGCCTTCACATCGGAGGAGTTGGAGAAACTCGTGGATGGGGTCCTCCCCCAGTACACGCTACTCTACGGTCCTCCAGACAAACAGGTAAGTACACTGGGAGCATGCTGTACGGGCTAAGCCTGTGTGGAGTGGGGTGGAGGAAAGATGGGGGGGGAGATTGAGGCGTGCATTAAACGACGGTGAGTGCATGTGCCACATGGCAAGGGTAGGGAAGGGGGCCAATGACTGTGACGGTGCAGACGGTTATATCTTCTCCTTTTCCCCTGTACTATTCCTGTAGGTCTGGGGGTCTACCACAGACGGAGCACCCACTGCCGTAAGAGATGGGAGGACATTCACCACTGGAGCAAGAAGACGGCGGAGGCCCAGCTGGGCATGGCCTTCCAACGTGGGAGGGGTGCCCGTCGCACCATGACCCCCCTGATGTTCAGGATCCTGGCGGTGGCGTACCCGGAGTTGGATGGGCGCCTGAGGGCATCACAGCAGCCACAAGGGGGTGAGCACACTCTCATTCTGCTGATTTTGCACGCAGTGGAGGTGTCTGGGTGGGGGAGGTGGGCTGTGGGTTTCCCTAGGCCAGGGCGAGTGTGCTAGTTAGGTCCCCTTGTTCTGGCAGACCCTGTGGCACCCCACCCCACCTGTGTACAGTGCCAACTACACCTAGTCAGGCTCCTGTGACATCCATGTGTGCAGATGTCGACCATAGCCTTGTAGGCCATGTCCCAGGGATTGAACAGTGGACCCCAAGTGCGCGGCGTAGTGGAGGGGGCTTCTGTGTCTGTCGTGTCCACCAACGGTAGCGGTAATGCATGCACTCAACATGTCTTTCTTCTGTTGTTCCCCCCCTTTTTGTGGTCTCCCTGTTCTTGTGTGCATTAGCATCATCAGACGGAGGAGCAGTGGCACCGGACCAGGAGGGAGCTGCATCCCACATGGCCCTGGAGGGGGACACTACGGAGTCGGAATTCACCAGTGGGAAGGAGGGCGAGGGGAGCTCCACGGCAGGGACAGGAGCTGACACCAGTGATACAGTGTCGTCCTCTGATGGGAGCTCCCTTGTGGTGGCGGCCACATCTGTGCCCCCGCATCTACAGGTACAGCCACCCCCCCTACCAGCACTGCCCTCCCAGCAGCCCCTCAGCCTTTGCCCTGTGCCCGCTCACCCAGAAGGGTGGGCATCACCTTCGCCCCAGGCACCTCAGGCCCTGCCCCAGTCACCCCTGCTGCCCTCAATGAGGAGGCCATTGACCTACTCAGGTCCCTCCCTGTTGGGCAGTCTACCATTTTGAATGCCATCCAGGGTGTAGAAAGGCAGTTGCCACAAACAAATGCATTCATGGAGGACATTCATTCTGGTCAGGCGGCCCTTCAGTGATCTTTTCTGATTCTGGCTTCAGCACTGATGGCAGCTATTGTCCCTGTCTCTAGCCTCCCCCCTCCAACTTCCTCCACCCAGACCCAATCCCCTGTACCTCAGCCTATCCCAAGCACACCTTCAGACCAGCATGCACACACGTCAAAACTCAAGGGAAGCTCTGGCAAACATAAGCACCACACATCCCACAGGCACTCACGCAAGCATCACACACATGCAGACACACCAACATCCACTGCCTCCACTGTGTCCCCCTCCTCCTCGTCTCCCTCCCAGTCTCGTCTACACTTACAACTGCATGCACTACATCTACAGCCACTACTTCCATCACCAGCACACCCACCACCACACCCCGCTCACGTGCAGTCACCACCCCCATTACCATTCACACGTCCCCTGTGTCCTCTCCCAGTGTGTCTGTGACGCCACCTCCAAAGATACACAAACGCAGCTACACACCCACCCAACAGCCATCCACCTCACGACAGCCTACAGCGCATTCACCTTCACACAAAGTCACCAAACGAACACCTCCTACAACCACAACCTCTTCCTCCACTCCCAAACCCCCTCCAGCTACCCGTCCCAGTGTTCCCAAGAAACTTTTCCTGTCCACCCTTGACCTCTTTCCCTCACTTCCCCCACCCCGTCAGCCTCCTAGGGCCCGACTCACCAGGTCCCAACCTAGCACCTCAGCCACAACATTTCCGGGATCAGTGGTGCCTGTAGTCACCGGAATCTGGAGTGCACTGGGCAGCAGGGCAGCCAGTGTGGCAACGAGCCACAGCACAGACAGTCCCCCACCTGTCAAGCATCAAAGGTTGGCCAGTGCCCGGCGGGAGAGGGGGAAGTCTCCAGTCACCAAAGCCACTCCCAGGGGTACAGGTGGGAGTGTGGAGTCAGCTGTGACACCTCCCAAGGTGGGGAAGGGAAACAAGAAACTCAGCAAGTCTGGGAAGAGCAGCATGGCGGAGAAGACCGCCATCATCCCCGCTGCCCAGGAGGCCACCGCCAGCACCAGCGCTGCTGCCCAGGAGGCCACTGCCATCATCCCCGCTGCCCAGGAGGCCACCACCATCATCCCCGCTGCCCAGGAGGCCAACGCCATCATCCCCGCTGCCCAGGAAGCCACCGCCAGCACCAGCCCTGCTGCCCAGGAGGCCACTGCCATCATCCCCGCTGCCCAGGAGGCCACTGCCATCATCCCCGCTGCCCAGGATGCCACCCCCAGCACCAGGACAGGACCGCCAGCACCAGCCCAGCTGCCCAGGACAGGACCGCCAGCACCAGCCCCGCTGGGCCGTAAAGGACCGCCAGCACCAGCCCAGCTGGGCCATAAAGGACCGCCAGCACCAGCCCCGCTAGCCCATAAAGGACCGCCAGCACCAGTCCCACTGGGCCAGACAGGACCGCCAGCAGCTGAGTCACTGCCAAGGACCCCGCCGCCACAAGCACCGCTGAACAGGACACTGCCGCCACAAGTACCGCTGCCAAGGACACCGCCGCCACAAGCACAACTGAACAGGACACTGCCGCCACAAGCACCGCTGCCAAGGACACCGCTGCAACAAGCACCGCTGAACTGGACACTGCCGCCACAAGCACCGCTGGCCCATGAGCACCAAGGGCACTGACGCTACTGAGTCCGTCACGAGCAGGATGAAGCACTCTGGGCACAAGGCCCCCTCCAGAACCAGTGGAGAGATACATCCACTACCTCAGTCCTTGGCAGGATGAAGCACTCTGGGCACAAGGCCCCCTTCAGAACTAGTGGAGAGATACATCCACTACCTCAGTCCTTGGCAGGATGAAGGACTCTGGGCACAAGGCCCCCTCCAGAACCAGTGGAGTATCTCATCCACTACCTCAGTCCTTGACAGGATGAAGCACTCTGGGCACAAGGCCCCCTCCAGAACCAGTGGAGAGATACATCCACTACCTCTGTCCTTGGCAGGATGAAGCACTCTGGGCACAAGGCCCCCTCCAGAACCAGTGGAGAGATACATCCACTACCTCAGTCCTTGGCAGGATGAAGCACTCTGGGCACCAGGCCCCCTCCAGAACCAGTGGAGACTGTTATCCAATTGAGAGACTGTGGCTATGCACTCTCCAGGATGGAACAGTGGGCAACCCACCCACTGTAGAGACTTGTGAGACTGTGGCTTTGCACTCCCCAGGATGGAACAGTGGGCAACCCACCCACTGTAGAGACTTGAGAGACTGTGGCTTTCCACTCCCCAGGATTGAACAGTGGACAACCCACCCACTGTAGAGACTTGAGAGACTGTGGCTTTGCACTCCTCAGGATGGAACAGTGGGCAACCCACCCACTGTAGAGACTTGAGAGACTGTGGCTTTACATTCCCCAGGATTGAACAGTGGGCATGCGGCCCCCTCGTGGATTTGGTGTTGTGCAATCAACGAGCTGAGGTGCCCCCCCTTTCCCTCCCCCTGAGGTGCCTGTTTTATTGCTATCTGATGCCCCTGCTGCGTTCTCTCCATCATGTTCGGGGATTGAGTGTGGGCCTCCCCATGCCGTGTGGGCCCAGTGTTCCACGGACTTCAATGGAGCACTACCTGGACTACTATTCTTAGTGTATATATTAGTTTATGGTGTATATATATTTTTTGCGTACTGGATTTTAATATATTACAATGGTTACAATCATTTCCTTTTGTCTTTGCATTCTTCTGGGGGGTTTGGAGGGTGTAACTGTAATGTATCATGCTGTATTAATGTGTGTGTTGTAGTGGGTGAAGGTGGGGGTGTTTTGTTTGTGTGTCCCTATTTTTTCCCTCCCCCCTTACCTGTGTCGTAGGTGCAGTACTCACCGTGGGCTTCGCCGCCGACGTTCGTTCTCCTGGTAGAGGAGCAAGAAGATAAGGGCTGGCAGGATCTGGAGCTCGGGTTCCATGGCGTCCTGATTCCTCGTGGGGTGTGTAGAGGTGAACGTTTTCCCTTCGAAGTCCTGTTTCCGCCGTGTTTTTGTTTGCGGTGAATCCGCCCCGGAAAAGGTGGCGGATTGGTAGGTTGTGATACTGTGGGCGGTTCATTGTCCTCCGCCTGTCTGTTGGCGGTGACCGCCATGCTGTTTGTTTGTACCGCCGTGGCGGTCGGAGTGTTAAAGTGGCTGTCTATGTTGGCGGTTTCCGCCACGGTCGTGATTCCATTTTTTTCCTGCCGGTCTGTTGGCGGTCTTACCGCCGCTTTAACACCAACCGCCAGGGTTGTAATGACTACCATGGTCATGTAACCATATTATTATCCCCAAGAGGGGATAACCCCATGAAACAAAATCAGTAGGAAGTAATGCAATGTCACCATATGCCAGCCCCTAAAGAAAATTTTGAGAGCTAGCAGCCTACTGCAATTGCATGACAAACAAGGCCTTTAAAACAAAACTTCCCTCAGCTGTAATACAAATGTTGTAACCATGAGAAAGCTTAAAAGACACTGAATGGTGTAAGGGATTATTATTTTAGGGATCCCACTAAACTAGTGTGGACCCAAAGATGATGTAGACAGAAAGTGCATGCTGTTGTGAAAATGTTGGGGGTGGTCTCATTGCTTTAGGACCTCCAGAGGGGAAACATCCTGAACAACTAGGTCTAAACCACTACTTGCCTGAACCACTACTGCTAAACAACTAAAAAGTCTCTACAACTAAGTACTGAACAACTACTGTCTAAACAACAATTGTGCCTGAATAACAATTGTCTGAACAACTAATTTTAAGGTAAGGTTTTCCTTTTGGTTTTTATGGTTTATTAGTTGTTTAGAATATATATATATATTAGTTGTTCAGGCAATTGTTATTCAGACACAATAGTTGTTCAGACAGTAGTTGTTCAGTACTTAGTTGTAGAGACTTTTTAGTTGTTTAGCAGTAGTGGTTTAGGCTATAGTTGTTTAGGACCTAGTTGTTCTGTCACATATTCCCTCCAGAGGCTGAGTTATGAGCAAAAATGTTTTGAAAAGGAATGCTTGCAGGTTTTTCCAAGTGCAGTGAATATTGTAGTACGCTCTCCCGCTGTGCCAGGAGAGCCACTTTCGTTTTGTGGATTTCTGTTTTAGTAAAGCGTTCACCAATTTCAAGTATTTTAAGGGGAGAGCCACAAGATTAGGTAACTGTGAACAATGTGACCAGTGCTCCAATGCCGCCGATCGACATTACGCTGTTGTGACTGTGAGCGCTGTGAGCACCTTGGCTGACATGCAGCACAAAGTGGACAAAATAAATTGTTCTCCCACGCTGAAGTATATTGGCAATCATGCAAAAATCCATGTATGAGGGTACTCTGCAAGGGGTGAGAAAAACAGTCTCAAGGCGGGACAAACGTAAAGCAATTACCAATGACATCAAGGGATTTTTGAAAGACAAGCCCATGAATGAGATAAAGTGATGGGCGTGAAGTGGGCATGGTTAAAAGCCCAAATACTTATAACACGTCAAATCGCTTGCACGTTCAACATAAAAACCGGCCTAACTGGCCCAAAACAGGCCCATAAATTGCTTAAAAAAAACACAGCGCACCCACTGATATGTCAGACCAGTCCATTGGGCAATGCCTGATTGCCCTATTGGCCAGTTTGACCCTGTTGATAGGGAAGGCACACCAGAAGACGATCAGAGCACAAGCAGTATGGATGGTTCAGAGCCTGCAGAGGATTGATCTTACATCTGCCTACTTTGACTTTAACATAGATGAAAATCCCTTCCCTACATGGCACCAAGGCCCATATTTATACTTTTTTAGTATAAATTCGGTAATAGCGATTGCGACTTTTAAGAATCGCTATTTAGGAAATGCAAACTGGAATGATGATACATCTGGCCCTTGATACGCTGATGAACTCTTCAGCCCTATGTTTTTACTTGGCATCTATCTTCCGGACAGCAGCCAATACTCTACAGTATATACTGTGACTTCTGAGCTTTTTGCATTTGGAGCAAGCAACATTGGCTACTCCGTGCAGCTTGAAAGCTCCTTAGTGATGTCCAGACATGACATCATATTTAGCTTACTTTCTGCACTACTTCTCAAACTCTTTTTTTTTAAATTAAGCACTGGAGAGTAAACTACGTCACTGCTTCCATCTAAACACTCGAGGGAAAGTTCCCAACATTCACCCGCTGCCTGGCAGAGGGATTTGTGCAAGGTTGCTAAAACATTAACTTTCAAGATATCAAGAACAATGCTCGATATCTAGTGTGAAGTAGTATGTTAGACATAAGAAGAGATGAAAAAGTAAAATAACGTTTCAGCATGCTATTACTTTAGGCATTTGTCTAACAAAGTTGGTAGGCTAAGAAAATGCTTGTAGATCTAAAAAACAGCACAGGCATGCTGAAAATCAAGAGATAAGCCATGAGTTAAAGTTCATGTAGAATGAAATATCACAGAAAACAAGCCGATTTAAAGCGCCACGCCATTAGCATGAGAGTAAAGGAGCATACAAAAGGAAACAGAAGCTTTCTTGCAGTCAAACGTATCAGCGGTTATGCAATTATCTATGTAACAGGGTCGATGTCTTGCAAAACGCTCGACTACTGCCCAGCGAGATCACGCTGCGTAGGAAATAAAAAGAATAAATAGTCCAGAAGCCATTTTGGAAAACATGGAGCCTCGTATGTTTTTATTAGTTTACCGGTGCTGTCGAGGAGGGCTAAACACCGGAAAAGGCATGATGTATGTGTGCCTTTCACAAATGAAATCAAGTGAATTTTAAAAGGCAAGCCCACGAACCAACAAAACTGATGGGCATGACATAGGTGTGGTTAAAAGCCCACAGAGAGATTACAACAGGGGCCAGAGTGCCAAAAAAAGGAATGTATTGTGCTTTCCCCATGTACGCTTTTTACATTTTCTGCTTGTAGCCTTTTAAAATTTTATTTTAGATACAGACATCTCAAAAGGTATTTTATTCTTCAGCCACACAAAACATTTGCCTTTCATTCATGGGGCATGAAGTTCACTATTGGCATTGTCAGGGTGGGTTAAAGCATGAACGTTTCTAAAATCATGTTTGAAAACTATTAGGCAATTTACACTGTTTATGGTCCATTGACTCTTAAGCACAGGATGAGATCTTTTCACAGGAAAAAGATAGCCACATCCTAACACAATTTCACAATGTTTGGTTTTCACTTTGATGTGTAAAGCATATGTTTTATTTATGACATTTGTGGCTACTGGTTTTGGAGAGTTGATTCATTTTAAAGACACCTTTATTAAAGCTTTTGTGTCTATGTTTAGCTACACAATAATTGTGTATTCTGTCTGCAGCTGTGCTTTTTTAAGAACAAATATATTACTGGATACAAACAATTTTCTCATTTGTCCCTACAGGCACTTGGGCCATGATCTGAATGGTGCAGCAGGTGCAGTGGTACAGGGGCCAAAAGCTCTAGGGAACCCATTGAACACTGATTATTGCTGTATCTTACTACTAAATAAGCAGTTACAAGTGAGTTACCTTGCAGGTACTAGGGGCATGATTTGAATGGTGCAGCAGGTGCAGTGACACAGGGGCCAGAAGCTCTGGGAAACCCACTAAATACCAATTATTGCTATATTCTACTACTAAACAAGCAGTCACATGTGCAGGTACCTTGCACGTACTAGGGCCATAAGTTGAATGGTGCAGCAGGTGCAGTGGCACAGGGCCCAAAAGCTCTAGAAAACCCACTGAACATAAATTATTGCTATGCTTTACTACAAAAAGAAGCAGTCACAAGTTCAGTTACCCTGCAGGCACTTGGACCATGATTTGAATGGTGCAGCAGGTGCAGTGGACAGGGTCCTAAATCTCTAGGAAACTCACTGAACACAGATTATTGCTATATTTTACTGTTTCTCCCAACTCAGACCCAGTTATGGCCGATATCTCCTCGCTTCCTATTGACCTTCTGCCAACTCAGTACTCTCTGTGGCACAGAGTGAGCGCTGCCTCCTTCACCACCACTGCTAAGCTTCCTCACTCTTCTTCTCTACTCTCACCTGCTTCCTCTCTCATAGGCTTCCTCCCCGCTTTACAGAGGACACTGGCACACCTTAAATGTAAATGAATCGTCTTTTTCACAGTATGGATAGCTTTTATGAATAGCACTTAAAAGTTCTATACAGTATTTCAGCATTTTATAAGAGCACCAGTTATATTGCACAAAGACACTTTTTTATGGCACTGGGGAGATTACATGATTTGGCCAGGATCACAGGATGTTGAGCTGATGCCAGTACTCAAAATCAGTTCTTCAAGTCGGCAGCTTTTTCTATTACTTCACATCTTTATTGTAGTGAGAGAGCGTAGCTTATATAATCAATATTAGTATGAAATGGTTATGAACTAATGTATAATAATGGCGCATAGAAAATGTATTAATATGTTTTGCTAAAACGTGCGTTTGAAATGTGCCCACGGGGAGTGGCCTCCAATGTATACGGGGACAAATGACTAATGTTGATAAATTATCATGTTAAGACATAGTTTTACACTAATCATTACAGGTTATGTTACTAAAGTTTTGCTAATAAATCATTAGGCCTTAGTTAGCATGAGTAGAGGCCTAGCTGTCTGGCTCTCATATTAATGTGTTTTTCTAACGTGCAGTGTGCTGACTTGCTAAAGGACATGAACTCTTGTTTTTTTCCAAAAGTTAGAAGATGAATGTTACTGTAGTAGATCCGCTCTCATGAAGTTCATCTTGCTTGTAGAAACATTTTACCTGAATGCAACATTGTAGATTTGTACCTGCTACAAGGTCGCCTGAACCGGTGCAGACAATGGAGCCACTGACTAAAGATGTGCAAAGAAACACAAGAGGATGAAATGATACCGGACATTCTACCCCTAAAGACGTCAATTATAAGGACCAATAAAATATGTGAGAACTGTTATGGGGTGACAAATTCGATGAGCTAATGTGAAGATAATTGGAGGGAGATAGTGGGGTGCCAACCCCTTGTCCAACCAAATTTTAGCGGAATGTACAACGAAAATGGGATAAAAACCCTTGACACCAGGAAGTAAATTAGACAGGAGAACGGAGACTAGAGAACGGGAGAACTAGAGAGACCAGAGACCAGAGACTAGGGGAGATGCTGATGCATTTTGCTATGATCCAGACACTTTGTCACTTTGCTTAGTGACTTGATAATTCTAGTTAGAACCATCCTTGTCCTTAGATTGCCCATTTACACTTTACCTCCTTATGAGGGAAGTGCCCCTTTCACCTGAGCTGAGTTCCTGACCGATGGCAAATCAACTGATGTCCTGAGGACAAAGACCGAACCTGAGTGCTGACCCAATCTTGGAGGGTAACTATATGACAATGTGATTGTAATTGTCTGTTTGCTTTTCCTTTCTAGGTACCAACTGCTTCTTTTGACAGAGACCATAGCTAGATGTTTTCCAAATTGGTGTTACTAAATTGTTTTACATGAAGCCCAACATGCCAATGCTGATTCGAGGTTAGGATAGGGGTTCACTGAAATGATGCAAATAGACAAATGACTGAATCTATGCTTTGTTGAATAATGCACAAATGTTTCTCAGCCAAATATAACCTATGTTCACGCCGTACTATGTTCTAATATTCATGATTCTTGCTTTGCTTTGAAGCTACTGTGCTTCTTGGTCTTGAGATTAATAAACTTGCTACTAGAATTTTAATCAATAGGGAATAAATATAAAAAAACATACTAAACTGGTGTGGTTATTCATGACTTAAAGGTCATGGTGGTGGTGTCCTGAGTCTTATTAAGTGTCTTTGACCAAAGTGAATTGCCTTGTTATAATAAATATTGATGACGTTATTGGCATATTGATTGACATGTTGATTAGCTATCTCGTCCTAAGGTGTCTTCAATCAGGGTCGAAAGATTCATTGGCCTAAAACGAGTCCCAAAGTGAGTAAATTGGTCATAAAGGGACGTGTTAACAGTTCTGGTAGCAGAGCGATGGTTTGGCCCTTTGGGGCCCTAGGATGGAGAATCATTGTTTAAATTTGTTTTTCGAGATAATGCAAATTGGAGGTATGATGTGTTTCTAAATTCCCCATGACTTTCCCGGAATCTCAGAGCCTGCCCAACTGAGTTGGGAATGTTCTCGGCATTTTAGTATGTGTGGTGTAGAATTTGCGCTCGCTCAGCTTATGCATATTGCAGGTGTTTTGTGAAGTCTGTGTGTTTAGGCCAGGTAATCTTGTTTTAGTAGGAGTGGGTGTACTCCGCAGTATGAGAGTAGGGAAGTTGGCGAACTTCATATGAGTATGGCGCTTTGTGCTAAAAAATTATCCACGTGGTTGTTGTTGGTGATGTACGGACCCGTCGTGGTCTAAAACTCCGGAGTATATTGACAAGTGTAGGAGACACTTGGGTTTATATTGTAATTTGTGCGGTTTAATAGGTCAATCGGGCGTGGTTGACAAGTCGAGTTTGAGTCAAATTGTGTGAGTGAAACCTTCGATGGAGATTTGGCAAGTTCTAAAGTGCACTAGAACAAACCATTGACAAGTTGAGAGTAGGATTTGCGGGTCGAATTCTGCTTGCGTATGCGGGAGCTGAGAAGGAGAGAGTAGAGGCCGAGGCTTCAAGTGAAATCTCTGTAAAGTTCTGAAGCGGTTGTGTACCCTTCCTGTAGTAAGCCGGCAAATTTGAGTTTTTGTTGTTAAAGGTGCTCGCAATAAATTTTGCATTCGTTTGGTGTGAATCCAGTGTGAGGAGGACAAGCCGCAAGACTTTGTCAGCCGCAGAGTGTGTGAGTGTGACGTCAGTGGTGCCGCGCTGGGATAGGTCAGTTGCCGAGAGGGGTCGCGCACGGATTGTCAGCCGTCCGTGAGAGGCAATTGGTTGAGAAAGGTGAGTGAAGAGTGTTCTGGGAACTAAAGTCACTTTCTGATCAGATTCTAAGCAGAATAAAAGACGCGAAAATGAAGTTTTTCAAGGCGCTAAAGAGTGCTTTGAAGGGAGATGTATATATTAGGGCAAGGGAAGGGGAGCCTACACCACCTGAGGGTACTCCAGCTTATATTGTAATGGAGGAAAAGGGAGTTGCGCCATGTCTCTGGATGAAGCAGTGGCACAAATTAACAGAGAAGGAGGGATGTTTAGCGTTTCCAGAGCATGGAACGTTCAATACCAGAATTTTAGAAAACCTAAGGTGGATGTTAAGTGTACAAAAGCCGCCTATGAGACCAGCTCAGTATGAGGCATTAGCAGTCTGGGATTTAATGGCCATATGGCCATATAACAAAGACAGCAAAGACTTGAAAGGAGAATAAAAAGGGCTGAAAAGAATCTAGCGGAGGCTAGATGGGACAATGAGAGCAGAATGTGGAGGAGAGGAATAGTTGACAGACTTAAATTGCTTCCGGGAATAACCCAGGAAGATGAGACACAGGGAAAGAAAGCCACCTGTAAGACAGACAAGGGCTCTAGCAAGTCAAAGGAGACTCAGAGGTCTTGGGTATATGAAGATGATTCAGACGATGAAGAGTTTCTTAATCAGTTGCTACATGATCGCCCACCACCATATGCTATAAATGACACTGCCGAGCACTAGTGCAGGTCCTGAGGATCAGGCACAGAGTAAGGGAGTTACAAATACAGTGCAGACAAGTGATACAGTTTTGATACAGAATGGTCAGTGTACCCAGTGCACCAGACACGCAGATACAGTTGCAACCTCCGCCGAAACAGAGGCTCTATCCAGACATCCCAGTATTAGAGACAAATACGAGTCTGATGGTGCCGCCTGATCCGATATAGATGAGATCAATGCTAGTGCAGATTGAGCCAACTCCGTAATTGTTGCCCCAGTCACAGCAACAGCTGGTTCTGAGTTACAATCCAGTTGCAAGACCGCAGTCGGTACCTGCAGCACCCACGATGAGTCAAGTTTTGGGAGTTAATGCTTCACGGGGTTTGGAACCTCGTGCGTTCCAGCTGCGATATTGTTACCAATTACTGTTGGTCCACCAGTACTGCTGTATGCGAAGGATAAGCCTGGCGTGTGTGATCCAGGGAGTGATGACCCAAGAGGCAATAAGAGGAGGGTTCACAGGAACTCCCCAACTAATGACACCAAGAGAACAAGCAGCAGAAGGACTCAGGACTTTGTTAGATCTCAGTCCGATTGGGGCTCCTTTGGAGACAATGAGGCAAGCAGGGTTAAGTGTGCTAGCCCCACAGAAAATGAGTACAAATACATCACAGACACCATTGATACAGTCAGGAAACATTTCGTTGCAAGGTTTTTCCACGCAACAGTTGAATGAGTGGTTAGAAAGATCAACACTTCACAAACTACTGCAGCGACCGCAGAGAGGTCAGAGAAGGATGAATACTTAAATTTTGTGAGACTAGGTGTGGAAGCTGCAGAACTAGTGGAAGGAACAATGGGGGTGAACAGATTAAAGTCATACACAGAAGCAGAATTGAGGTATCTGTGCCCCAAAATCACTAAAGAAGTGGGCAAGGTGCATCAAAGGTTCGCAAACCTGGCAGACAAATACGACATAGACATTGAGAACACTAAACATTTGAAAAGAAGCTACAGATTAGACTTCGACTCTAAAGATTTTGACCACATGAGGTCTACCGGAATGAAAGCGCATCTTAAAGAAATACTGCAAAGTGCGCAAATTTGGGGAGCCTTAGAGAAATGGGAAGGTAGATGAGCAAAGAAAAGAGATAAAGAAAAGGGTGATAGTCCGGAACCAAAGCAGGCTAAAGCCGCATCGGACAAGGGGACAATAAAAATGTCACCAATGAGAGAAACAGCCGGAGGGATGCTAGTCTATGTACCGTGGTCCAGGGGTGGCATTTTGTCCTTTACCAATGATTATCCCAGGTTGAGGGAGAAACCGATAGAGTGGTTTCAGCAGGCGGACAGGTTTGTAAAGCTTGCGAAATGTCTTTGGGAGGACTTCAATACCCTGTTTGAAATTATCGTTCCACCTGACTTATGGCTTGAGTGCAAGGGAGGTGTGGATTGGCCGACACAGGAACCGGCTAGGGATAAAGTGACTGGAACACCATCTGAGGAGGTGATGAAGTACTATCATAAAGTGATTGAGTTTTTGAAGCAGAAAGTGTCGCCGAAAGTGACTGATTGGCAGAAAATCGATCGAACCTCACAGGAGGCTAAAGAGTTGATTCATGCTTACTATGAGAGATTGTTGAAAGCGTTCAAGCACTACAGTGGCACTGAGACCATAGAAACGAAAGACATGAATCATCTTGTGTTCAGATTTGTTGAAGGGCTGAGACCAGAGATTAGCCAGATGATTAAGAATCATTTGATCTGTTGGCAAGCAAAGCCGATTGATGAGGTGTTGCAGTATGCAAAATACTATAGTGACGAGATTGAGCTGAAGCAGAGAAAGTTGAAGGAGAAAGTGATGGTGATGCAGATTAAGGCAGCGCAGGCAGGGATGCAGGGAAATGGAATCCAGCAGATGTTACAGCAGCAACCGCAAGGGAATGGCATGTTTCAGGCACAACCGAGAGGCCGAGGTTGAGGTTTTGTGAACCGTGGTCCAGACCTGAATACTGTTGTGGTTCAAAATGATATGCAGGGAATGAAAAAGGTGTCTCCATGTCACGCGTGCGGGGGCGTGGGGCATTGGAAGCGGGAATGCTCAATGGTGGTGCAGGATGGTGTTGTTCAACAAAGCAATGATGTCGGTACTTTTCAAAATGTGAGGGGTCCAAAGATGAGGGGCCAAAATCAAAACTTCCAGAATAACATGGTTCATATGTAAGGGTTACAGCCCATGCAGCAAATGCAAATGCCGCGTGTTCAACCAGCACAAATGCAACAGGTACAACAGCAGGTTCCCATGGTACCTAGACGGCAAATGCAAATGCCACTGGCTCCAATGGGACAGCAACAGGTGATGCTTCCTCAACAGGTGACAGGCCAAATGATGAGTCAAAATTACACAGTACAACAGTTCCCAGTGCGCGGTGAGGATGGAATAAACAATGAATGGTTGGATGATTGTTCAAACATTGAGGAGTGTCGGCTTGCAGCGTCCCTAGAAGTAGACCAGAGGGGACCTTATGTAGAGGGATAGGTAATGGGACATAGGGTTTCATTCCTGGTTGACACGGGAGCTACACGCTCTACAGTCAGAAGTGCATAGGTTCCGAAATTGCCACTTTCAGGACGTACCATAAGGGTGGTAGGAGTAGCAAATCAGTTTCTGACAAATCCGATTACAGAACCGGTTCAAGTTGAGATTGGCAACTTTCTGGGATTACATAAATTTGTAGCCTGTGATTCGAGTCCAGTATCCTTACTCGGAAGAGACTTAGGGGGTTATTACAACTTTGGAGGAGGTGTTAATCCGTCCCAAAAGTGACGGTAAAGTGACGGATATACCACCAGCCATTTTACGAGTCCATTATTTCCTATGGAACTCGTAATACGGCTGGTGGTATATCCGTCACATTTGGGACAGATTAACACCTCCTCCAAAGTTGTAAGAACCCCCTTATTGTGCAAAACAAGGTGTTCAATTACCTGTTCCAATGAAGGGATTGAAGTACAGACAAACAGTGATGATGAAGGGGACGGTTTCCAGTTTCTAGAGTTAGAGACAGAGACTGCAAATGAGGAATACCCTTTGATAACTTTATTCCCAATGCTTACAGTGAACGACTTGTTAGCTGAATTGCAGGGAACGGTGACAGAGAAAGTGTGGGACCTGACAGGAAAAGAAGTGGGACAGATAAAAGGAGTAGAACCAGTTAAAGTACAGGTAAAGCCGAATGCAGTGTTCCCCAGGTACTGCAGTACCACATGGCACAAGATGTCCTCATTCAGGTATCGGAGATAATTGCGAACTTTGTAAAGCAAGGGGTTCTGAAAGAGGTATTGAGCAGCCCGTGTACTTCACCAATATTGGGTTTGAAAAAGCCTTGTGGGAACGTTCGAATTGTGCAAGATTTGAGGAAAATAAATGAGATTGTGGTAAAATGCTGCCCCATAGTGCCAAATCCAGCAGTGATTATGTTTTAGGTTCCGTGCGATGCAGAGTGGTTCACAGTTGTGGACCTGTCTCAAGCATTCTTTTCGGTTCCTCTTCATGAGGATAGACAATTTCTCTTCAGTTTAAAATTCTTGTATAAGGTGTACAGTTGGGGCAGAATTCCTCAAGGGTTTTCTGAATCGCCTTCCATCTTCAATCAGATATTGAAGAAGGATTTGGAGTCGTTAGAATTGCCTTTCAGTTCGACTCTAGTACAGTATATTGATGATTTGTTGATTGCTTCCAGAACAAAAGACGACTGCAGGTATGACACAATTGCCTTACTGAACCATTTGGGAAAGAACAGACATAAAGGGGGTCATTACAACATTGGCGGTAAAAGCCGCTTACCGGCGTGCAGAAAACCGCCAATACACCGCAGCGGCCGCGGAATTCCGCCACAGCTATTATAACCCACATCTCGGAATCCGCCGAAACTCAGACACCCACACAAGTCCGCCACACCAAAGGTCAGTGTTAAACTGGCGAAAACAAAACCTCCACCTCCACGCCAACAGAAACACGCCCATGCTATTACGACACACGAATCCACGCAGCAGTCTTTCAACCGCGGTATTCCATTGGCGGTACACAACGCCGCGCTCAAAATACACACACATCTCCAAAACACTGCCACATTGGACAATTCTAAATACACACACCTGAAACACATACACACACCACTCCCACACACCCAACACAATATAAAACACACACCCACATCACCCACAAACCCCTACGACCAAAAATACAGAAAGAAGGCCAGAGAGAGAGCACAGAATAGACAATACCACCACACAGAGGCACACAACACCATCACCCACACAACATCCACGCACAAAACACCACACACCACTACACATCACTACACTCATCACCAAATACACCCAGACGCCAAAGACACCCCCGCTTTTCCGATGAGGAGCTCAGGGTCATGGTGGAGGAAATCCTACGGGTAGAGCCACAGCTATTTGACTCACAGGTGCAGCACACCTCCATAGCCAGGAAGATGGAGCTATGGTGCAGAATAGTCGACAGGGTCAATGCAGTGGGACAACACCCAAGAAATCGGGAGGACATCAGGAAGAGGTGGAACGACCTACGGGGGAAGGTGCGTTCAGCGGTCTCCAGGCACAACATCGCGGTACAGCGGACTGGCAGCGGACCCCCACCTCCTCCCCCACAACTAACAACATGGGAGGAGCAAGTCTTGACCATCATGCATCCAGAGGGCCTCGGAGGAGTCGGTGGAGGAATGGACACTGGTAAGTCAAATCTTAACTATCAGATCCCCCACCCTACCTGCATGCTATCACACACCCCCACCCTCACACCCTCCCCTATCACTCCAACTCCACACTAATGTACTAAGAACACAAACCACACATCCCAACAACAAGCCCTGCATGACACAACTAAGCATGGTCACCCCTCACCAAAGCATGCTCACTGCACATACCCAGAACAACCCCCTAACCATCATCACACAAGCCCCCACACAGGAATGCTAGCACTAGGGTACACGCTCACCCACCCGTCGCACACCATGACACACACACATGCAATAATCATGCTCTTATGCCCCTGCAGGATCACGAAGGACTGTCACCACACCGGAGGGTCCCGACATCTCCACTCCACCCACAGAAGAGGCACACAGTGACGATAGCAGCTCTGCCCTACTGGAGCCTGATGACCAGCCCGGACCATCGTGGGCCTCGGGACAGTCGGTTCCCCTTGCACAGGCACAGCCCAACACTGACCTTCCACCCTCTGGTAACCCCAGCACAGCACCCACCCAGCGGGCCCAAACCTCCGTACCCAGGACAGGTCAATCAGCTGTGTGTCCACCACTACAGGGAACCCAGGATAACCCACCACCCCAACAACAACAGGGACCTGGGGGCAGTGGTAGTTGGCACACGGTCCAGTCGACAGAGGCACAGGAACACAGGGGAACTGGGAGGGCTGCTGTGCGACAGGGGGCGGACAGGCCAAGGGAACCCACTCTCCACGAGGCCCTATCCTCCATCATGGGAGCATACCACCACTCCCAGGAGACGATGATGGCGACGGTCCTGCGACGGAAGTCCTCATCCTCGGACGCACCCCCTCGGCCTGGGACGACTCCTGGTGGCCTACTGCACTGGGACCCGCTCCTAAGCCAGCCAACCACGCACGCAACCTCTGCTTCATCCTCGACTCTGCCCTCACCATGTCCAAGCAGGTCAACGCAGTTTCCTCCTCCTGCTACAACACCCTACGCATGCTCCGTAGAGTCTACAAATGGATCCCGACGGAAACCAGAAAAACGGTGACCCAGGCCCTCGTCAGCAGTAGACTAGACTACGGCAACGCACTCTACACGGGCATCCCAGCAAAGGACATCCGACGACTTCAACGCATCCAAAACGCCTCCGCCCGACTGATCCTCGACGTACCCCGCCGATGCCACATCTCCCACCACCTGAAAGACCTCCACTGGCTCCCCGTGGACAAGAGGATCACCTTCAAGCTCCTCACCCACGCTCACAAGGCACTCTACAATGCCGGACCCGCCTACCTGAACAACAGAATCAACTTCTACGTCCCCTCCCGCCAACTCCGCTCTGCCAACCTCTCCCTCGCCATCGTTCCCCGCTTTCAACGCAAGACCTCCGGCGGCAGATCCTTCTTCTACCTCGCCGCCAAGACCTGGAACACCCTCCCCACCCACCTGCGGCAGACCCAAGACATTCTCACCTTCAGGAGACTACTCAAGACCTGGCCCTTCGACCAATAGCAGCTTCCCCCATCCCCCTTCAGTGCCTTGAAACCCTAACGGGTACATAGCGCGCTTTATAAATTTCATGATTGATTGATTGATTGATCCTGGTCAAGTTTCAGGAGACCCAGCGCCTGCAGGAGGAACAGTATTTGGGCTTCAGGGAGGAGCTCAGGACCATCAGCTCTGCCTTGGGCACCATCGTAGGGGTGCTGAAGGACATACAGCAGACCTCGAGGGACACCGTGGCACTCCAAGGGGCCCCTGACACTAGCATGGACGATGAACTGCCCACCACCTCCGCCGGCGCTAGTGGACAGGACGCCCCGCCACAGGACCACCACACCAGCACCCCACCCCCTGCAGACGGACAACCACCACGCAAGCGGTCCCTGAGATCCAGGAACAGGACAGAGCAAGATGGCAAGACCCCTGCCAGGAAATGAGACCACCCTGATTGACCCCATCCCATTTTATAACCCTGTCCATACTTTAACTGCCCCAGCTCCACTTCCTATGCACAGATGGGCAGTGCACCTGTGAGACTAATAGACTGGACTCTGCCATGGACATTCCTCCACCATCACCCATCACCATTTTACAACCCCCCTCCATTTTTGAGCACTTAAATAAACACCCTTGAACCACAAAACATTCTGGAGTCAGTCTATGATTTTGTAAAATGTATGATCAATGACAGTGTCAAAATGCTTTTTTAGTTGTTAAGGCAACATACCAATGTCACACATCACAAGTCCTTGAAGGATGCATGCAGATGACACACGTTGGTAACCACACCTGTGAAACCGTAATGGAAAGGAACAACTCAGTTACCAAATAATCCCATTAAATTACACACTGGATAGAGTAAGACGTGTGACAGTGAATGTAATGTTAAAAATGAAAATGTTCTCACCTGTGTGTCACTGGAAATATTGCTGTATGACTGACTCCCTGTTGTCGTTGTCTTCTTCCTCAGCTTCCTCCTCATCACTGTCCACAGGCTCCACAAGCTCCACAGCTGCCAGAACACCGTCATCTGGACCATCCTCCTGCAGAAAAGGCACCTGGCGTCGCAAAGCAAGATTGTGAAGCATCGAGCAGGCGATGTTGATCTGGCACACCTTCTTCGGTGAGTAGAATAGGGAACCACCTGTCATATGGAGGCACCTGAACCTGGCCTTCAGGAGGCCGAAGGTGCGTTCGATCACCCTCCTAGCCCGCCCATGGGCCTCATTGCAGCGTTCCTCTGCCCTGGTCCTGGGATTCCTCACTGGGGTCAATAGCCAGGAAAGGTTGGGGTAACCAGAGTCCCCTAATAGCCACACACGGTGCCTCTGGAGTTGACCCATCACATCAGGGATGCTGCTATTCCGCAGGATGTGGGCGTCATGCACTGAGCCAGGAAACATAGCATTTACCTGCGAGATGTACTGGTCTGCCAAACAGACCATCTGTACATTCATGGAATGATAACTCTTCCGGTTCCTGTACACCTGTTCACTCCTTTGGGGGGGGGACCAAAGCCACATGGGTCCCATCAATAGCACCTATGACGTTGGGGATATGTCCAAGGGCATAGAAGTCACCTTTCACTGTAGCCAAATCTTCCACCTCAGGGAATATGATGTATCTCCTTACGTGTTTCAGCAGGGCAGACAACACTCTGGACAGCACGTTGGAAAACATAGGCTGGGACATCCCTGATGCCATGGCCACTGTTGTCTGAAAAGACCCACTTGCAAGGAAACGGAGCACTGACAGCACCTGCACGTCAGGGGGGATTCCAGTGGGATGGCGGATTGGTGACATCAGGTCTGGCTCCAACTGGGTACATAGTTCCTGGATAGTGGCACGGTCAAACCTGTAGGTGACGATTAAATGTTGCTCCTCCATTGTCAACTGTTCCACCAGCGGTCGGTACAATGGAGGATTCCGCCATCTTCTCAATTGTCCCAGCTGACGGTGACAACTTTTTTCCAGGTATCTACCCACAGTTACACAGAACACGACACCAAACACAAAACCCTTCCTGTATGTGTGTTGAGTGTAGGCCTAGCTATGTGTGACGCAGAAGCAAATGGAGCCATGTGGGCCCGTGAAATGGCGGCTGCCTGACCTCTAAACAGGGACAATGGGATTGTGGGGTAACTGCGTTGGCGTTGCACACCGTCGCGGTAGGCGGTCGTAGACCGCGGAGCAATGCTGCATTGGTTAACATTGGACCCTATGTGTCCCAGGAGCCAATGAGGAAGTGCGCCGGCGGTGATGATACGCACCGCCGCGGACGTCACCGCGGACGTCACCGCCGCGGACGTCACCGCCATTTTCTATCTGTTCAATCACTAGATACCTGATCTTCGACAGGAGAGGACCTACACTGCAAGTGCTGCTGTGACCACGGTCTGGAAGCGACAATGGCTGCTGTGTTTGGGGAAAGGGCCCCTGCCTTCACTGCTCAGGAGTTGGAGAAACTGGTAGACGGGGTCCTCCCCCAGTACACGCTACTCTACGGCCCTCCAGACCAACAGGTAAGTACACTGGGAGCACGTTGTATGGGCTATGCCTGGGTGGAGAGGGCTGGTTGGAAGAGGGAAGGGGGCAGGTTCAGGGAACATTAATGCATGTGAATGACTGTGCCACATGGCTAGGGTAGGGAGGGGGACCACGCACATTGACAGTGCGGTTGTTAATGACTTCTCTTCTTCCCTTGTGCATGTCATGTAGGTCAGCGCCCACCAGAAGAAGGACATTTGGCGTGCCATCGCCAAGGACGTCCGGACCCTAGGGGTCCACCAGAGACGTGGCACCCACTGCCGTAAATGATGGGAGGACATTCACCGCTGGAGCAAGAAGACGGCGGAGGCTCAGCTGGGGATGGCCTCCAAATGTGGGAGGGGCGCCCATCGCCCCATGACCCCCCTGATGTTCCGGATCCTGGCGGTGGCCTACCCTGAGTTGGATGGGCGCTTGAGGGCATCACAGCAGACACAAGGGGGTGAGTACAACATCATTCTGCGGACTTTGCGCGCAGTGGAGGGGTCTGGGTGGGGGAGGAGTCCTGTGGGTGTACCTAGGCCAGGCAGACATAGGTAGACTAGGCCCCTCCGTAATGCAGGCCATGTGGCTCCCTACCCCGCCGCAGTAGAGTGCCAAGTACAGGTATAGATGCCCCTGTGGCATCCATGTGTGCAGAGGTCCACCATAGCTATGTAGGCCAGATCCCAGGAATTGCATCTGTAGAGGCCAGGAGCATGGCATAGTGCAGGGGGCTGCTGTGTCTGTAGTGTCCGCCAACGGTCGCGGTATGCCATGCACTCAACCTGTCTTTCTTCTGTCTTCCTCCCCCCCCCTTTTTCTGCTCTCCATGTTCTTTTGTGCATCAGCATCATCAGGCGGAGGTACAGTGGCACCGGAGCACGAGGGAGCTGCATCCCACATGGCCTTGGAGGGCCACACCACGGACTCTGAATGCACCAGTGGGACGGAGGGCGAGGGGAGCTTCACGTCGGCCACCGGATCACCAACCAGCGACACGGACTTGTCCAACGATGGGAGCTCCCTTGTGGTGGCAGCACCATCTGTGCGCCCCACTTCTACAGGTACAGCCGCCACCTCCCCTACCAGCACTGCCCTCCCAGCAGCCCCTCAGCGTTCGCCCCGTGCCCGCTCACCCAGGAGGGTGGGAATCACCTTCGCCCCAGGCACCTCAGGCCCTGCCCCAGTCACCCCTGCTGCCCTCAGTGAGGAGGCCATTGACCTCCTCAGGTCACTCACTGTTGGGCAGTCTACCATTGTGAATGCCATCCAGGGTGTAGAAAGGGAGTTGCAACACGGTAATGCATTCCTGGAGGGCATTCATTCTGGTCAGGCTGCCCTTCAGCGAACCCTGCAATCTCTGGCCTCAGCACTGATGGCAGCCATTGTCCCTTTGTCTAGCCTGCCCCCTCCAACCTCCTCCACCCAGACCCAATCCCCTGTACCCCAGCCTATCCCAAGCACACCATCAGACCAGCATGCACACACCTCTACACACAAAAGTAGCTCAGGCAAACATAGGCACCACACAACCACAGGCACACACGCAAGTATCACCCACGTGCAGACACAGCAACATCCACTGCCTCCACTGTGTCCCCCTCCTCCTCTTCTCCCTCCTCCCTCCCAGTCTCGTCTACACTCACACCTGCATGCACTACATCTACAGGCACCTGGACTTGCACCAGAACACCCGGCACCACACCCCGCTCACCTGCACTCACCACCTCCACTCCCATTTACACGTCCCCTGTGTCCTCTCCCAGTGTGTCTGTGACGCCCCCTCCCAAAGTACACAAATGCGGGCACCCACACACCCAACATCCATCCACCTCACGACAGCCTCCAGTACCTGCACCTGCACCCAAAACACCTAAAGTGACACCTCCTATAACCACCTCCTCTTCCTCTACTCCCAGACCCCCTACAACTACCCATCCCAGTGTTCGTCAGAAACTGTCCCTGTGTAAAGTGGACCTATTTCCCCCTCCCCTCCAATTCATCAGTCCCGTCGTAGCGCCTCAGCCAAAAAGCCTCCAATACCAGTGGTGCCTGTTCAAGGTGTGTGGAGTGCACCGGCCACCAGGACTGGCAGTGTGACCCGGAGCCAAGGCACTGGCAGCCCACCCCCTGTAAAGGCTCTGAAATTGGAAAGTGGCCGACGGGACCCTGTGAAGACTCCTGATGGCAAAACAACTCACAGGGGTTCCAGGGGGATTGCAGAGTCAGCTGTGACTCCTCCAAAGGTGGGGAAGGGCCAGAGGAAGTCTGCACAGCCTAGTGTGAGCAGCACGGCGGAGAAGGGCGGCATCCTTCCCGGCGGTCGGGACGCCACCGCCAGCACCGTCGTCACTGGTCAGGAGACCACCGCCAGAGTCAGTGCCCAGGAGGGCCCAAGTATCGTCACTGGTCAGGAGACCACCGCCACCGCTGGAGTCAGTGCCCAGGAGGGCCCAAGTATCGTCACTGGTCAGGAGACCACCACCACCGCCGGAGTCAGTGCCCAGGAGGGCCCAAGGATCGTCACTGGTCAGGAGACCAACGCCAGAGTCAGTGCCCAGGAGGGCCCAAGTATTGTCACTGGTCAGGAGACCACTGCAAGAGTCAGTGCCCAGGAGGGCCCAAGTATTGTCACTGGTCAGGAGACCACCGCCGGAGTCAGTGCCCAGGAGGGCCCAAGTATCGTCACTGGTCAGGAGACCACCGCCCAAGTATCGTCACTGGTCAGGAGACCACCGCCATAGTCAGTGCCCAGGAGGGCCCAAGTATCGTCACTGGTCAGGAGACCACCGCCGGAGTCAGTGCCCAGGAAGGCCCAAGAATCGTCACTGGTCAGGAGACCACCGCCGGAGTCAGTGCCCAGGAGGGCCCAAGTATCGTCACTGGTCAGGAGACCACCGCCGGAGTCAGTGCCCAGGATGGCCCAAGTATCGTCACTGGTCAGAAGACCACCGCCGGAGTCAGTGCCCAGGAGGGCCCAAGTATCGTCACTGGTCAGGAGACCACCGCCACCGCCGGAGTCAGTGCCCAGGAGGGCCCAAGAATCCACAGCCCCGCTGGGCAATGAGGGAACGTCATGCCACACACCAATGCCCAGTCCAGAGAACGTCATGCCACACACCAATGCCCAGTCCAGAGACCGCCATGGCAAAGCACCACTGAACAGTCTAGAACCGCCATGGCAAAGCACTGCTGAACAGTCCAGAACCGCCATGGCAAAGCACCGCTGAACAGTCCAGAACCGCCATGGCAAAGCACCGCTGAACAGTCCAGAACTGCCATGGCAAAGCACCGCTGAACAGTCCAGAACCGCCATGGCAAAGCACCGCTGAACAGTCCAGAACCGCCATGGCAAAGCACCGCTGAACAGTCCAGAACCGCCATGGCAAAGCACCGCTGAAGAGCCCAGAGACCGCCATGGCAAAGCACCGCTGAACAGGGCATGCACCGGGGAAGAATGAAATGTCCGCCACATCAAGCATCGTTATCCCATGTGCTGGTGGGACAGGGACGGTACAGGAACTTCCACGGGGAGACTAATCCAGAACCAGTGAAGGCTGTTATCTACTTTAGAAACTGTGGCTTTGCACTCCCCAGGATGGAATAGTGGGCAACTCACCCACTGTAGAGACTTGAGAGACTGTGGCTTTGCACTCCCCAGGATGGTCCAGTGGGCAACCCACCCACTGTAGAGACTTGAGAGACTGTGGCTTTACACTCCCCAGGATGGAACAGTGGGCATGGAGCCCCGTCGTGGATCTGGCTTTGCACTCCTCCGGCTGAGGTGCCCCCATTCCCTTCCCCCTGAGGTGCCTGTAGTATTTCTATCTGATGCCCCGGCAGTGTTCTCTCCGTGTGTGGACAGGTATCTTTTGTGGGCCTCGCCCATGCATTTTTGGACTAGTGGTGCACGGACATTTATATGTGCATATCTGCACTACTTCTCGAATGTATATACTTTTGTATGGTTGCTAATATATCTGTATATTTTTGAGACATGTATATTGATACATTACAATGTTTGGACTGATTTCGTTTTGTCTTTGCTTTCTTCCGGGGGGGTTGTGGGTTGTTGATGTGATTTTTGTGAACGCTTTGGTGTGTGTGTTGTAATATGCGAGGGTGGGGTGGGGGTGTTGCGTGTGTGTGTCCCTAACTTTTGCCTCTCCCCTCCCCTATGTCATAGGTGCAGTACTCACTGTTGTCGTCGCCGGCGCAGGCGTTGGTCTTCGTAGATGAGTAGGAATACAAGGGCGGGTAGGATTTGGGGTTCCGGCTCCATGGAGTCCTCCTTCCTCGTGGGATGTGTTCAGGTGAGCGTTTTCCCATTACAGAAACTGTTTCCGCCGTGTTTTTATCCACAGAGAATCTGCCCCGGAAAAGGTGGCGGATTGGCGGGTTGTGATACTATGGGCGGTACATTGTCTCCCGCCTGTCTGTTGGCGGTGACCGCCGCGCTGCTGGTCTGTACCGCCGTGGCGGTCTGAGTGTTAAAGTGGCTGTCTTTGTTCGCGGTTTCCGCCACGGTCATAATTCCAAAAATTTTACCGCCGGCCTGTTTGCGGTCTTACCGCCGCTTTAACACCGTCCGCCAGGGTTGTAATGACCCCCAAAGTGTCCTCAAAGAAGCTGCAATACTGTCAGAAAGAGGTGAAGTACTTAGGTCACTTGATTGAAAAGGGCTCCAGGAGAATATCCAAAGAAATAGTGACAGCCATACTGCAGATGAATCCCCCGACAACCAAGAGAGATGTCAGAATTTTTTGGGGAATGGCGGGCTCCTATTGTCAGTGGTTTCCCAACTTCTCGATTATCTCTAAACCGTTAGTGAAACTGACAGCTAAAGAGGTTCAGGATGACCCGGGTACCATAATCATGTCCGAGAAAGAGATGGAGGCATTCATGGAACTGAGAGAATGTATGTGCAGACCACCAGCTTTAGGTATGCCTGACTACACGAAGCCTTTTCTACTGTTTTGCCATGAATGTGATGCTTGTTCTTTGTCTGTCTTAACACAGGTCCATGGAGGTGCAAACCGCCCAGTAGCATATTTTTCAGCTACTTTGGACCCAGTCGCAGCAGCCTTACCGGGTTGTTTGCGTGCAGTTGCAGCACTTGGTCAAAGCCTCACACAGTGTGAAGGCATAGTGATGGGACATCCCTTGACAGTAATGGTTCCACATTCAGTTGAAATTCTGTTAACCCTAACCAAGATGCAGCACATGACAAAAGCGAGGTTGACAAAATATGAAACAATCATACTGGGGTCGCCAAACGTGTCCCTCAAGAGATGTACTGTTTTGAACCCGGCAACTTTACTTCCTATTGAAAATGCTGAGATTAATAATGCTGAGGAAGTAGAACATGATTGTTTTGAGGTAACAGAATTATGCACCAAACCAAGACCTGACATCAAAGATACCCAATTAGAAGAAAGTGACTACATGATGTTTGTTGATGGTTCATGCTTGGGAGACTCATTAGGAGTACTGAGAGCTGGGTATGCCGTGTGCACAATCACCGGTATTTTAGAAGCTTCCTGGCTCAAAAGAGTGTACACTGCACAAGTGGCTGAATTAATCGCTCTTACTAAGGCATGCCACGCAGCTGAAAACCTGAAAGTCACTATCTACACTGACAGCAGATACGGATTTGGAATTGTGCATGATTTTGGCCAACTGTGGTGACAGAGGGGTTTCATGACCTCTTCCGGTTCACCAATGGAAAATGGCGAAAAGATTAAGGATTTGTTGCATGCGATTCAGTTACCTCTTGAAATTGCCGTGGTGAAATGCAATGCTCATGTTAAGTCACAAGACTTTGTGTCAATGGGAAACGGCTATGCAGATCAAGTCGCAAGGTTTTGCGCATTGAACTTTATATCGTTCCGAGATCAATGGGAATTGTTACCTGAAACTGAAAATGAAACATGTTTAAACTTTGCATTAAGAGTGGTTGATACATTAGATGAGCTAAGATCACTGCAGGGTCGTGCTAGCAGAGAGGAAAAACGCTCCTGGCAGAAAATGCAATGTATACAAAGGTCTGATGACTTGTGGGTCTCGGAGGAGGGGAAAATGGTTTTGCCTAACAGTCTTTTGTCACAGTTTGCAAGGTTTTACCATGGTCAAGCACATCTTGGGAGAGACGCAATGATCAGGCTGTTCAAAATCGATTGGTTCAATCCGAAATTCAGACAAGCTGCAGAGGTTATCTTTCACAGGTGCATCATCTGTCAACAGATGAATGCGGGGAAAGGGACCGTGGTGACTTTGAGCCACATAGGGAGAGCTGGAGGTCCATTTAGCAAGATGCAAATGGATTTTATTGAGATGCCTGTGTGTGGAGGCTTGAGGTATGTGTTGGTGATTGTGTGTGTTTTCAGTCATTGGATTGAAGCGTACCGCACACGTAGAAATGACAGCCTCACAGTACCAAAGCTGTTGCTTAGGGAGTTAATACCACGTTTTGGATTCCTGATCTCTTTAGAATCAGATAGGGGCAGACACTTCGACAATGAGGCGATTAAGCTCTTGTGTGCTGCATTGGACATTGAGCAGAAGCTGCATTGTAGCTATCGCCCTGAAATATCAGGACTAGTGGAACAGGTAAATGGTACCTTGAAGTCGAGAATGGCAAAAATGTGTGCAGCTACAAATTTGAAATGGCCAGATGCATTGCCCTTAGTACTGATGTCAATGAGAAACACACCTGACAAGAAAACAGACTGTCTCCCCATGAAATTCTGATGGGTCGAGCTATGCGATTGCCCGCAATGCCTGCAAATGCTCTTGTGAATATCACGGATGATATAGGGTCTGATTGATGCGGTCTGCTCTTTTTCTCACCAGGTGGAGGCTACCACATTGCCACCGATAAGTGATCCAGGTCACACTCTGAAAGCTGGTGATTGGGTAGTTGTAAAGAAGCACGTGAGGAAGTCGTGTTTGGAGCCACGCTGGAAGGGGCCATATCAAGTAATACTAACAACAACCACTGCTGTGAAATGTTCCAAACTGGATACATGCCAGTCACACAAAGAAGGTGACGTGTCCAACTGATGAGGAACTTGAAGTGTCCAAAACAACAGATGCAGAGAAGGAAGTCTCAAGGCCGGAGAATATTCAAAGGGGAACTGAGACTGAAGGCGAGCCTGCTGAGGACGGCCTAATCACTCAAACAGTAAACGAGTTCAAGAGGGATGACTGTGAGCCTATCTCAGTTGAGGCAGCAGGGGAACCAAGACAAGGAGATGTTCTCCCAGAAGCAGACGGATACGGGTTTGAAGTTGAGCTCGTAACTGACCCTGAAGACAAGGGGGGAGAAGCAGAGGGAGGTCAAAGTGCACCGACTCCTCCTGAGCCGCTTGCAGGTCCGTAAGAGAAAACACCATAGCACAAGAGGAGGGTGCTGTTCAACGTCCTGAAAGGCCAAGCAGGAAGAAAACACACAAAGGAGATAACTGGCGGGGGCCACAAGCTGCAATAGAGAAAGTGGTCCATGGAGACACAATAGAGGAAGAAGTTGATACAACTAGAAGAGAGGATCTCAGTGAAGGAGAGTTGAAGAGTGAACGCAGACTGAAAAGAAAAAGAGTCGCAAACAGAAGGTACGCAGGTTCTGAATGGGCATACGCAACATCAGCTGAATGGCAACAAGAATTCTTGGCATTCTGTTTTGATCGAGAGGTACCAGGTCAATACTACGGCACCTGAATTCAACTTTGGAAAGGGACTGTGTTAAATTGAAATTAAAATTGAAAGCTGAAAAGCTGAGAAAAGAGACTGATAAATTTCCGGATGTGACACTAATAACCTTAATTGACTCTTAAAAACCGATTATGACAAACTGAATAACCTGATTTGACAAAAAGGGGCCCTGGAGTGAGTGAAACGCTGTAAATACTCGCAGAAAGAGAGAAAGAAACTTTTGCACAAGAACAAAAAAAAAAAGGGTTTTATATTGTCCTCAAGTTAATTGTTTGCTTTGTATTATTCTGCTATCTGATTCTTTGCAGATCATGAGTTACCCTAAAAATAATAATAAAAAGGGTAGGATGTGTGGTTGGTTGAGTGTCATTCTAGGTATTGTGTGTGCAATAATAATTATAGGTGTGATTGTGGGAATGCCATGGATAGACAAGCAAGTGACTAACAATGCTTCAAATCCTGAGACCGCTAGAATAACACCATAGGAGAAATTTGAGCAGGATGCAAAATACTTACATGCAGGAACTAATCCTAAGGGGGAACTATCCACTAATGTCTTCTATCGCTTGTTGAATGAGTATGTTGACACAATTGATGCAAAGAATTGTTATGTGTGCACAAAGATTCCTTCATCAGTACAAGAAGGGGTTACTTACCATAGCCTGCCACTAACATATGGGATAAGCTGTAGTTTGCTATTAACAAGATTCTATAATCAAGAACATGTGCAATATTTCTACTCTAACTTAGATGTAGTGTTTTCTTTTGTGCTTGTGATTGAGTTTTTGAACAAATTAGCTAAAGAACATAGCATAAAATTAGTGAGGGGTTTCTTTGAGCCGACACTGACATTTGGAACAGCTTATGCGCACCGCAATAATCTAACCTGCTTACTAACGCCTGTAGAAAAGAGCTTCTTAGATCACACTGATGATAGACGCAAAGCACTGAAAGAAAGACTAGAGAAAGGGTTAGAAAAATGCACACTTGCAAATGATTATGCTTACACCGCAATAAAGACACAAGGCAAACTAGCCATAGATGCATTACATGTAGGTAGGCTTTGTATATATAGGCCAAAATCTGAGCATGACACTTTATTTGTGGGAACGAGAGAATGCAGGCATGTGTTTTTGTTTCAGAGTAAATGGACATTCATGTTAAATGGACAGGATCCAGCGATCCCTGGGATCTGTTATATATGTGGGCTTAATGCTTATTACCGTCTTTCTAAAGGATGGTACGGGACATGTTATTTGGGAATAGTTTTCCCAAAGATCTACCAGATTGATGACTAAAAGCAAATACCTAAAATGTCTGAATTACAACATACTAGACAAAAGAGAGAGACTGCGGCTGCTGTCATTGGTGACATATATTGGAGCCATAATTCCTTCAGTAGGGGTTATCTTAAACTCCATAAAGATTCTAAAGTTGTCTACCATTGTGGATAACATGCTGACAAACTTCACAGGGGCTATACTCCTGATGGATACTGAACTGCTGCGGAAAGAGCTATGACTCTTCAAAACCGGCTTGCTTCAGACATTCTTTTAGCAAAGAGTGGCGGAGTCTGTAAGATGCTTAATGAGCGCCATTGTTGTGCGTTCATACCAGATAACAGCAAAAAGATTAGAGGTATGCTTACTAACCTAACAAGAGATAGTGCAGATTTGAAGGAATTGAAGGAACCTGGAGTTTGGGAGAAAGTTGGGAAAGGAATTACCAGAGTAGGGAATTGGTTTAGTAATATTTGGAATGGGGTTCTTGCAAAAATATTAGGGGGTCTATTGATTGTCCTGATTTGTCTATTGGGATTATGGTTATCATGCAAAGTTAATGAAAGAATAAAAAGAAATCTGATAAAAAGAAACAAAAGAAATGAAGAAAATGAAAGAGAGAAAATGTTTAATGAAATTTGCGAAAGTTCACACAAGGGGCAAGATGTCGAAATGCGCATAATGCGGAAAGTGAAAAATTGAGAAACAAAAGGTTTGTGTGATGACAAAGGTCATCAGAGGAGAGACTGAGAGAGCGTAGCTTATATAATCAATATTATTATGAAATGTTTATGAACTAATGTATAATAATGCCGCATAGAAAATGTATTAATATGTTTTGCTAAAACGTGCGTTTGAAATGTGCCCACGGGGAGTGGCCTCCAATGTATACGGGGACTAATGAAAATGACTAATGTTGATGAATTATCATGTTAAGACATAGTTTTACACTAATCATTACAGGTTATGTTACTAAAGTTTTGCTAACAAATCATTAGGCCTAAGTTAGCATGATTCGAGGCCTAGCTGTCTGGCTCTCATATTAATGTGTTTTTCTAACGTGCAGTGTGCTGACTTGCTAAAGGACATGAACTCTTGTTTTTTTCCAAAAGTTCGAAGATGTATGTTACTGTAGTAGATCCGCTCTCATAAAGTTCATCTTGCTTGTAGAAACATTTTACCTGAATGCAACATTGTAGATTTGTACCTGCTATAAGGTCGCCTGAACTGGTGCAGACAATGGAGCCACTGACTAAAGATGTGCAAAGAAACACAAGAGGATGAAATGATACCGGACATTCTACCCCTAAAGACGTCATTTATAAGGACCAATAAAATACGTGAGAACTGTTATGGGGTGACAAATTCGATGAGCTAATGTGAAGAGAATTGGAGGGAGATAGTGGGGTGCAACCCCTTGTCCAACCAAATTTTAGGGGAATGTACAACGAAAATGGGATAAAAACCCTTGACACCAGGAAGTAAATTAGACAGGAGAATGGAGACTAGAGAACGGGAGAACTAGAGAGACCAGAGACGAGAGACTAGGGGAGATGCTGATGCATTTTGCTATGATCCAGACACTTTGTCACTTTGCTTAGTGACTTGATAATTCTAGTTAGAACCATCCTTGTCCTTAGATTGCCCATTTACACTTTACCTCCTTATGAGGGAAGTGCCCCTTTCACCTGAGCTGAGTTCCTGACCAATGGCGAATCAACTGATGTCCTGAGGACGAAGACCGAACCTGAGTGCTGACCCAAACTTGGAGGGTAACTATATGACAATGTGATTGTAATTGTCTGTTTGCTTTTCCTTTCTAGGTACCAACTGCTTCTTTTGACAGAGACCATAGCTAGATGTTTTCCAAATTGGTGTTACTAAATTGTTTTGCATGAAGCCCAACATGCCAATGCTGATTCGAGGTTAGGATAGGGGTTCACTGAACTGACGAAAATAGACAAATAACTGAATCTAGGCTTTGTTGAATAATGCACTAATGTTTCTCTGCTAAGGATAACCTATGTTCACGCCGTACTATGTTCTAATATTCATGATTCTTGATTTGATGAAATCTTATCAGAGTTGCCATATTGTGACTATGCTACTGTGCCTCTTGGTCTTGAGATTAATAAGCTTGCTAGTAGAATTGTAATCAATAGGGAATAAATATCATAAAACGTGCTAAACTGGTGTGGTTATTCATGACTGAAAGGTCATGGTAGTGTCCTGAGTCTTATTAAATGTCTTTGACCAAAGTGAATTGCCTTGTTATAATAAATATTGATGACGTTATTGGCATATTGATTGACATGTTGATTATCTATCTCGTCCTAAGGTGTCTTCAATCAGGGTCGAAAGATTCATTGGCCTAAAACGAGTCCCAAAGTGAGTAAATTGGTGATAAAGGGACGCGTTAACAATAGTTATCGGCAACATGTACAAAAACACAGATAAAGACAATCGATTTCGCTTACACTAAACCTATAAGCTTTGCCAATGCTTGCTCTTTATTATGACATATAATACAATCTTGAAATACATACCTCCACGATGTGAGCTGTATGAAAACTTCTCAAACATTTGATTTTACTAAAATGTTGTCAGTGTAGACTAGCAATAGCATCCTAGGCCATCCAAAGTATGCACATAACTGGCTTGCCTCTTAGTTCACAATTGGCCTTGTCATGGTGGGTGGAACTATGAACATTTCTAAATTCATGTCTGAAAACTATTCTTAAAAAAATACTTGCACTGATTTAGCCTGATATACTATTAGTACTAAGATGAAACAGTTCTGCATGTGAACAAAATACATTTTCGGAATTTTTAAAGAAACTTTTTAATTTTTCACACGTTTTCTGAAGAATGTCTCTAAAAGTGAAGGTGGCCCAAATGTTAACTGTGCAGGACACCCCAGTTACTTGCTTTCTTTCACATTCATTAACTTATAAATACATGCTTGCCTGTTTTGAACAGGAGGCCACATGCAAAGGTCAGGATTGCACTTGTGGCCCCGGACTATAGTTCTACAGGGGTGTTATAGTATAGATTATACAGCAGCACAGGCTTCAGTGCAGCATAGCTGCACTTAAATAAATGCTATAACGTAGTCAATGCTGGCTGTTTCATAAACCTTTTTCTCTTTACTTTCAGCCAATTGCATCATTGCTAAAACATTAGGAACGCCAATAGATCTTGCATAGGCAAGAACTATTGGCTTTCCCAATGTTTGTTAAACTGTGCTACTGGAGTGTGCCCCTTTTAATTTATGAGTCATATTCACTAACCTGTATTCACACTTTCCCCTGAGAGAGACTTGGACTCCTCAACCATCACTACCACCAATAGCCAAGTGCACAAGGGGTCCTTGGCCCACTTGCTCAGGGTCCATGGTAGGTCATGCCCTGGGACAATAGGAGTAAAAGGCCTCAGTTCCCATGGTTGGGCACAGTAACCTCTTCGAGGAGTTTTGACAGACTCTATCATGGCCAGCCTGCAAACTCCTGAAGTGATACCGTTCTGTGCCTGCCCCCAGGCAGCAGAAGCCCACATCATAGCCCCTACTGCCCCTACTCAGTGCTGCTGCCCAGAGACCAAGAGAGTTCCTCCTTCCTGCACCACTGACAGACTCCACATGATCTTTCCATGATCCTTCTATGATTTCAGAGAGCTCTGCTCTGAAACCTGTGAGCACCAGCCAAAACTCACAGGGCTATTGAAGAGGGGCATGTACCTGTTGCCATTTATAATTGATTCTCCAAGCTACTGCTTTCCTCACTCTGCCACCTAAAGGAAGAGGCTTTTTGTGCTGCTCGATTTTTTTAAATGAGCGGCAGAGCAATGTGTTCTCATTCTCACCTGATGTGAGTGCTACCTGGGCAATTCTGAGTGCTAAATGAAGGTACAGTGCACTCACACACTACAGGGATTACAGTTTGGGTGTATTTGCCTCCATTCCAAAGAGGGCACACCGGAAATTTGTGGTATTTGACACAACACTTTGCACTAGATTTTACTTAGTGCAAATCATGTGGAACAACACATGCAGTTGGTCTTGTCTGCACACTACGGGGAATTCCTATTTAGGTGCAAACAGGAGTTTACCACTAAAAAGAGAATTTTAAGGTAATTAGAAACAGGAAGCTATCATTTCTCATATCTACGTTTCATAGAGCAGAAAAAAGTCATCAGACAGCTACTCCAGACAATAACTAGAGCAGACATTTTTCAATCAAACTAGTTTAGTAGTAAGTGTGAAGTAAGAGATGGAATAAAGGGCCATTTAGCTTTTGTACTCTGTGACCATTGCTTCTGTTCTTAGGTGTGAGTAAGAGCCATGCCAGTGACTAGAAGGAGACAACATCATTGTCCATCATATGAAGCCTTTGGGATGCTAACACAAAATAACAAATCTGAATAGTATCAGCCAGATAGAAAGTAATAAAAGGACAGGCTCTGTAAAAAGGACATATTTGATCCCTGACCTTAGGCTTGCAGTGGTGCATAAGCAAGTATTATAGCACTAGCAGAGCTTCTCCAACTGAACCTATACGGCAGGAGACACTTCAAGGAAAACTTGACAGGAAGTGTGAGGACTTTCAATACCTGATGTGAATGACTAACCTGCAAATTATGGGTGTTCCAGAGGGATCTGAGGGTGTTCCAGGTGCTCTCATGAGGCAGATGACCACATTCGGTAGGTGGCAGTGCTTGTGAAAGAAAACTTTCTTCAAGATGAAGATGAGAGTCTTTTGCTGGCCAAATATTTCCTCAAGGTCAGAAGGTCCCTTGGGACCCTCCTCAAATGAGCCCATCCTTGTTCTATCATTGTAAATTTTCAAATTTTCCTTCACTATTTTGAGTAAAGCAAGAGGAAATATGGTGCTTTACAAAAGCAACAGTTTTCATAATCATTGTTTTCAGATTTTGAGTTTATTACAGCTAAGTGTCAGAAAGAGATGCAGTTGTGGTTCTAGAGCATTCAGCTTTCATAACTGCAAAAACCAATCTAAAGATTAATTTGAAAGGGAGATTTCATTTTTTTCAAAGAAACAGAAACTGCCAAAGTGTCTGTGAAGCCAATGCAAAATATAATGTTTCTTCTAGAAAACTGAGATATAATTTTTCAGTTGCTAAAATGATTTTTTTCTTTGGGGTAGAAAGCTGGAGAGAAGAGTATTTTGAAATCTTAGTCCGGAGATAGTGTGGAAGTGAAAATTAATAGTGAATTTAGCACTCGGCTGGGTATCCACTCTCCAATCTGTTGTTCGTGCTAAGGTCTGAGCCGTTTGCTTGGAAAATCATGAGTTATGTAGCAGTTAAGGAAGTCCAGATATAAGAAGTATGTCTAAAATGTTTACAAGGTTGACATCAACTTATTTTTGCACACAAAAAAAGGAAACAATTCCAGGGGTATTTATTTCAGGGAGAGGATTGCACCCAGCCTATTAGGCGTTTGGGGCAAATTAAATTATTAAACATTGCAGAGAAAGGTTGAGACTTTTAGACGTGGAGGACTATCACTCTAGACTTAGTAGGACAGAAAAAATTGATTAAGGTGGCAATTCTCTTACAATGTTTATGTATTTTTTCAGGAATTCCACTTTATCTTCCCCTTTCTTTCTTTTTCAAGTTACATGAGCTGATAGGCATATTCATGTAGGCATTAAAAGAGTAGGTGCACATATCTGCAAGTGCTCTGTAGATGCTCAGGTCGAGGTGAAATGGGCCTAACCAACCTAGAGAACTGATCTGCAGAAGCCACTGATTGTTTAGATAAACTATTAATCACCATTCATTCAATTATTGGACTGTGTTGTAGTGTATCAGAATTAATGTAATATGTTTTTTTTCAGATTCCCAGTTAAATTTAGAAGCCAAAAATGTTATTTATAAATGTTTGATTTCAAGCTTTAAGCAGTTTATGTGAAACACACAATCTCGTTTGTTGAAAGTTAAAGATGAAAATAACAAACTGATTTTTCTATTCTGGAAGAATCGCAATTTACCTTTCCCAATCTTTTAGGAAGGATACACACTGGATGAGGAATTTTGAACTTAGATGAATGTGGGAAAATAGCTGTTTCTGGCCCTTGCCATTGTACAAGTGTATTTTGAGATTTCCTCCCAAATTCTTTTTGAAAACATATTTGCAAATGGGGGAAATCAGTCTTGACCCTGCTCCCAAGCATATGGCTGGGACCAAACTGGGGTCGTATGGTAAACAAAAGAAGGATGGATTTATACTAGATCTGTGATTGAGGGTGAGTGTCTGAAAAGTTTCAGCACTCTGTCCACCATCTTGCTGTCTTGCTAAGTTCACCCTAAATGGCCAGGGTGTGCCTTGATGTGGGTCCCTTGCTCATTGTGCTACTGGATCCAAGCTAGGCTGGCTGATGAGGGGTGATAACCCAAAGCTTGTCCCAGGTGCTTGCTTCCAGTCCAAGGTGAACTGTGTCACTGGATTCAAGCTATCCTGACTGACGAGGGGTGATAAACCGGAACCTGTCCTAGGCTTCTTGTTTCTGGAACAAAGAGGACCTGGCCTGACAGTTCGTGCTGGACTGTTCCCATGGTGAGCAGGGTTGACTGATTTGCATATGACTGGGTCCACATTGGGGTGGCATGTTGAGCAAAAGAATGATGGATTTAACCCAGATCTGTGACTGGGTGTGAGTGTCTAAAAAGTTTCAGTATTCCATTCATCATGTTGTTGTGTTGCTATGTTCACCTTAAGTGGCCAGGGTATATCCAGACATGGGTCCCTTGCCCAGTGTGCCACTGGATTCAAGTTAGCCTGGCAATGAGGGGTGAAACCCTGAAACCAGTCCCAGGATACTTGTTTCATATGTAGGGAGGACCTGGCCTGGGAGTTCGTGCTGGCCTGTTTACATGTGGAGCAGGGTCAAGGCTGATTTGCATATGGCTGGCATTGTGAGCAAAGAACAATGGATTTTACCCAGATCCGTGATCGGGGATGGGTGTTAGAAATGTTTCATCACTCCGTTCACCATCTTGTTCTATTGCTATCTGATTGGACCACCTGCAATAAGTAATTGTATAACTTCCTTAACAGTGATTGTAGGTACTTTCATGCTTATAGAAACAATGAAACCATACATCAGACTGCAGATCTAAAGATTTTCCCAAGGATAGACTGGGCAATAGGGCAATCAGGTAGTGATTGAAGGACATTACGTGGACAGTTGTTTTTGTGCTGGTTGTGGTCCTATTTTATGGTTTTTACTGTTGATTTCTTCAAAGTAAAACAAACATTGTCTGCAGCAAGCTTAAATGCATGCAGTCTTCCATACCTTGCAAAACACTTATACAGCATGTCCTTGCAAGTTTAAGACTGCCTCAACTTGCAAATATGGGCTACTTTTTAGCTATCTAATTCACTAATAGGGACTGCTTTTATCTCAGTCCAACCTTGAACTTCCCTCTGTCATCTCAACATCAAAATAAGCTACACAGGTCTATGGCACATAGAAAAACAGAACTCAACAAAAGAGTACATTGCAGGCTGTAAAAATGTTGCTAAAGAAACTGATACAAAGAAGACATACCTCTGAAATCACCACAAATTGGACCTACATATGAAATCAGCAAAGCTGACTCCTACCTTGACTACATGGACAAAATTGATTGGAAAAACAATAAAAGCAAGGCATTTCCACTTCAAATTATCGCACATTCTGCACAAAAATCAATGGCAGATACCATTCCCAAATGTACCACATTGAAATTTCGGACATTTGAAAATCATTTAGTCACCTGATATGGAAACGGCGTTATCATTTCACCCAGGATGACTACTCTTTCATTTGAAGTCATAGGAATGATTCTCAAGGCCCGATTTAGAGTTTTGTGGATGATTTACTCCATCATAATGTGGAGGATATCCCATCTTCTTTCTTCTTTCTTTCTTCTTTCTTACAAGTGCTGTAGGGTTTAATAAACTTGTGAAAAGGCAGACAGCCTTTTTGTGGATGATTTACTCCATCATAATGTGGAGGATATCCCATCTTCTTTCTTCTTTCTTTCTTCTTTCTTACAAGTGCTGTAGGGTTTAATAAACTTGTAAAAAGGCAGACAGCATATTGATGGAGTAATCCATGTGGCAAACTATAAATCTGGCCATTGATTTCTTTAGACTTTCTTAATTGCGCTTTTCCTTCCACTTTAAAATCTTCATGCAGTATAGAGTACCTAAAAAATGCTCAAAAATTGAAGTTCTTCAATTACCACCAAACTGCTCATTTTCTCAGAAAAAAATGCAAAGAGTCCTAACAGCACAGCATAGCCAGACAAACTGCAATAAATACAGCTCAGAAATAATTATTATCCAGGTAATACATATATTCCCCTCAAAATCACTGACAAACACAGCCAATGCCTGTAGATTCTTGTTGTGTCTTGTATGTAAGTATGATGGAGCCTTTTTGGATCCTAAAAGACTCTGTAGAGTGATGACATAAGTTTCAGAACATAGTGAAGTGAATGCAGTTTGGGAATATTGAATTTGCAGTCGCACACTGAACAATAAAGACATGTAATCCATAGCTCTTTGTGTGGCATATTTATTGGTGGGTACCCAGGCTGGGGAGAACACTCCCACTAATGACAAAATAGGGGATATGTAACCAAATGATCAACAATGGTCTCCCAGAGAGTTTGCCTTGGTCCAAGCAAACTGCTCATGTATGCCACGTGTGCCTTTGTTGAAGTGCCAAATCGATGGTTGGTGTATGTGGAGTCAAAGCGCAATTCCAGCCATTGTGATGCATTTGCACAGCAAGAAAGCTTTACTGAAATGTCATAGCACCATTGGTCAAGAAACAACGAATATGGACATACAAAAATATATTTCACTACTACACATTATAAAACTATGCATTGCATAGAGTGATAAACCTAAAGGAGGCCAGACACAGGTACAGAAAGGAGCACTAACAGGCAGAATGATTGGTAATGAAGCACAAAGTAGTCACACTCACCTCAGCCTTAAAAGGAAGAGTTTTTATAAATCAGCAGCAGGTGAGGAGACCCATGAAGAAGCACAGGGGTTGTGCTCCTGGAGCTGTCTATTACCTAAAGCGGCACACCACCAAAGCTACTGGGTGGTAGCTCAGTACAACTTAAAAGGTCTTCAAGAAGTGAAGGGCACTAATGGAGACCAAGAAAGAGGCCAGAGCTCCACAGACTGTTAAATATGTTCCAGAGGCCAGCACATCACAAGACATCAGAGATGGTGTGAGGAAACCAATTCACCAAGATCACCTGGTGGAGATGGAGAGAGCTCCAGCTGCAGTATCAGCCAATTCTGTGAACAGCTACAATGCTACCACCTTCCTGAAACCACCACCACCCTTCAATACTGCCAAAAAGTGGAATATTGGAGACAGATGCACTGGCTGTATAGACATGTGATAATTTCATTGATGCACTAGAAGAAACAGATAATAAAAATATCATAAAATACTTTAAGAATCTTGTCACCTCAAGGCCCTCACAGGTGATTTGCTATAGTCTGTAAATGTGTGATTCATTGATAGAAAAGAACTCATGTAGAAAATTCTGTGAACGTATGAAGTTACATATGATCTAACTAAGAACACCTTGAATCTCAAGTTGAGTCCATTTCCAAATGTAGATTGTGAAAGGTACATTTCTGTTAAGAACGACAAAGAATTGGTGAAACCATAGAATCTGTTGAGAGACTGGATACACTAATAAAACACTGTAGATCCAGTGAGATTAATGATGAAAAAGCAATATGTCTCAGAGTTATTCATGGATGCTTGTAAGATTCATTCAGATGACAAATTCTAAGAGAAAATCCTAGTCCGGAGGGAGCTCTCATGGCTGCTGGAGCTGAAGGGCATGCTGATCGACAAGCCCCTGACATGGATGTGAGAGGTGCCCAAAGTCAGTCAGTCATAAACCTAACAAGTAAAGAGAAACACAAAGCTGAGAGAAACTCAGTGAGGTCTCTACAGAAACAAAAGTTGTGTTTAAGATATGAATTGTCATTTCCACACAAAGGTAAATGTCCTGCCATAGGACCGATATGTAAAGGGTGTGGTAAAGAGAACCATTTTGTTATGGTTAGCAGAATAAGAGAGAAAGTAAGTGAGTCACAGCGCAAAGACAAAATGGCTGGCCAAAAGATTCAGAAACGACATTCGACTCATTCCCACAGGGCCAATCGACAACATCAGCAGAGACAAATCAACACCCAGTGAAGAGGATTATCTTCTAAATCGTCATCGAAAAGCGCGTCATCACCACTATCGAGTGAAAGTGAAGAAAATGATTGTGTAATGTTGATGTTTACCTCAGAAATGTGTGCACATGTTGGATTGGCCTCATCAGAGGAAAAATACCAGTTAATGAAAAGTTGACATGAAAAAGCTGTTCAAACATTGTCCAAAAATTACACTGAAAAAGTGGTTGTGAAATAGTTTTTATCATCAACAGTGGTGCATCAATAAATATTATGCCTGAAATACAATGAATGATCTCCACTGCCACGACTGACGCCATCAAAAACAAAAGTGTACACATGGGCTGGATCAACACCTTTGAAAAGTAATGGTTCATTTGTAGTGAATATGAAGCATAAGAAAACAAGAGTGCAAGTGCCCATTCACTTACTTCAAGATATAGCCTCAAGTCCATGTCTACTCAGTTTTAGCACAGCTGCTGACATGGGACTGATCTAAGTGACCTCAGTAAACTACAACATGAATGCTCATCAGGAAGCTGTAAGTCAGTTCCCTTCATTACTTCATGAGCTAGGAAACTTTAAAGCTATGATACAGTACAATTGTATATCAATAGTGATATTCTCCTGTTGCTCAGAGACATAGAAGAATTAGCGCCTTGAGACCCGCACGGGTGAGTAGCGCGCTTTATAAATGATAATGATTTGATTTGATTTGAAGAATTGCATTTCATTTACATGAAGCTGTTGAAAAGGAACTTGAATCCTTGCTTAAACATGATATCATTGAGTGTTTTACTGGTCCGCAGCTGTTGGTTTCTCCCATAGTGGTAGTACCCAAAAAGGTGAGTGAAGGAGCTGTGCTCATATGCCTGGATATGTGTCATGGGAACAAGGCTATTGAAATTGAAAGAGAGCGGCATCCAGTTCCGCACATTGCTGTCATGATAACCCAACTGAACTTTGCAAAAGTCTTCCCCAGCTTTGAATAAAGAATATCATCAGTTAGAACTCAGGGATAATTGAAGGTACATTGCAACCTTTTGTACATATATTGATCTATTCCATTACAAAAACTAAGGGCCTGATTACAAGGGGAAGTCTGCTGCCATACTGGCTACCTGCATTCTGAGCCCATTCCAATTTTCCAAATGCCCATCCAACTTGCCGATCAGACCAGTGGGAAAGTGATGGCAGCATTGTTGCAGGCTCGTAATCGAGCCAGTGGCAATGCTGCCCCACAGGGGGCACCAGCACCCTCACAATGCTTCCTTCTGCACAGGGGGCACGACACCAGATCCAGCTAAAGTGCAAGCTTTGTCAACTGCCAGTCCCCATAAGATGTCTCTATGTTACATTAATTCCTTAGCATGGCTAGCTTCTGTTCTAGATATATATATGTCAAAGACTTTGCCACTGTGAGAGCTCCATTGAACGAGTTGACAAAAAAAGAATGTTACATTTTGCTGGCCATGTGACTAAAAAGAAAGTTTAAAAAAATCAAACTAGCTATTGAAAATGCAACTGAAATGGCATAGTTCGATCCAAAGTTACATACTGAAGTTGTTGGTGATGCTATCCCAGTCGGGTTAGGAGCTATCCTTGCACAACACAGCGGACAACCAAATGCTCGAAGACATATTGTGGCCTATGAAAGTAAAGGTTTATCACAGAGTGAACATGCATACTCCCAGCCTTAAAAAGAAAGTTTAGCAGTGGTGTGGGATTGTGACCATTCTCATGTCTTCCTGTATGGAAAACCTAAATCACCTGTGACAGATCATCGAGCATTGCTGACTATCTTTGCCAATCTAGAGGACAAGATGCCTCCACAAATTGAAAGTTGGGGTCTACGATTGCAATAGTACAACTACACAATTGTGTATCATCAGGAAAAGATCAAAAGCCTGATGACTACTTCTCAAGAGTATCTATACAATGTCAAGGTAGCCCATCTATGATTGCTGAAGCCTATGTAAACTTCATTGTGAAGTCAAAGGCAGCAGCTGCCTTTTTGTTGGAACAAATTGTCATTGCAATAAGTCACAATAGGGACATGCAAAGTTTAAATGACATTGCCCATTCAGGCATGGAATCAACATACTCAACTTTTCACCAATAGCAGAGAAAATCAGAAATGCAAAAATGTCAAAGATTAACTGTCTGTGAGACAAGAAGGAATTATCTTGAGAGGTTTAAGAATTGTCATTGCGGAGAGTATGTGACAGCAAGTGAATAAAGTGCCCCATGAAGGACATTTTGCAAATGCTGCCACTAAAGAAGCTCTCCGAGATTGAGTCTGGTTTCCTCATCTCGATGAATGAGTTGAACGAGAACTGAGAAACTGCATATGTCTATGTAAGTGCCTGTTAGTGAAAACTACTCAATATCTGTTGAACGTGACAGAGTTACCGAAGCATGCCTGGGAACAAATTGCTATTTACTTTTTCAGTGCACTTGACAATGGACATCACTCAATGGCAAATGTGAACCAATACTTCAGAGACTTCCTTGATCTGCTTAATGTGAAGCATCAGAAGAGCACACCTCTTTGGCCTTAGGCTATCAGCCTCATTGAATGTTTCCTGAGTACACTAAAGAAAGCTGTGCAGCATGCTACGTTAGAGAAGCTCAACCTCAAGACTGTTTTGAATTCCACGTTAAGAACTTACCGTTCAACCGCTCACTCGACCACCGATGAAAGCCTTCAATGTTGATGTTCAGGAGAGCCATAACAACCAAGTTGCCTCAGTATACCAACACCAGATCAAAAACTGATACAGAGACATGTTCAACAGTCTTGAGTTGCAAACAGAAAATGAAGGCCTATGCGACAAATGGTGAAACGCAAAGAACATTTTCTTCACCTGAGGGTACTGAGTGCTTGTTCGTCAGCCACAATGACGTAAATCTGATACTCCTTTTGATGCTGGTTAGTTTAACGGTGTAACATGCAAAGGGCACATGGTCACTGCCCAATGTCCAGGAAAATCTTTCATGTAATTTCCTCGCACTTCAAGTATGGTTCAATGCTCATCGGACTCTAATGTCAATGTAGAGACTGGCTCAGAGAGAACACTTAGAGAACCGCAGACTGCCAATGCTTCTACATCATTGAAGAAGATCATGGACTCTCTGATTACTGATTCCCAGTTTCCAAAGACATGATCTGGATGAGTCATCAAAGTGCCTAGACGGCTCATTGAAGAGAGTTATATTGTGTATATGTTGTAAAAAACTTTGAATTTTCTATTTAACTGAGGCGTAGATGTCATGTCTTGTGAGTATGTATGAAGTAACCTTTCTGGATCCTGAAAGACTCCATAGAGTGATGAGGTAAGCTTCAGAACATAGTGAAGTGAATGCAGGTTTAGAATGTTGAATTTGCGGTTACATTCTGAAGAATAAAGAAGTGTAATACATAGCTCAGTGTGTGGCGTATTCATTGACGAGTACTCAGGCTGGGAAAGACACTACAATTGTCCTAAAATGGTTATTTTTCTATCAGACAGTAACTCACACAGATGTAAATCTCTTGGTCCCTCCATGTCTAGTGTTATATACTGCCCCTGGTCTTTGTTCCCTCACAAATGATTTCTAAATTATACATAGGATCCTAAGGATTTCTATTTTGTAACTCAGATTCCGTGTCTGCAGGTACAAAACTGGAACAAAGCTCAGACTCAAACTGCCACATGTCATACAAATTTGGACATGCTTAACACCAACACAAACATTGATGTGTCCAGTCAACTTGAATCTTAACACAACCAAAACACAACACATACTCAACGACAATGACTGTGTCACTCAGTTCTAATACTCACTCAATCTGTGGTCCTCTTCTGAGTTTTCCTTGTGCACAGAATCCCTGGGCAGCCTCTTTGATACATGATTGATCTTCAAGAGTCTTCAGAAAGAGGACTCCTTAGCAAAGTGTTACATTTAAATGTCCTCTAAGACCAAGACCTTTTTCTCAGCATGTACAGACTGAACTGCTATTTTCACATTGGCTGGGTCAAATGAAGATGCCGTTCCCAGATCAGATGACAATAAAAATAATATTACTCTGACCCAGAGAGGGGTACGTTTCCGCTGCATTCAGATATGCTATCATCTTATTACTCACTCAGTCAAAGCATCCAACTTGTAGAAAAGTAATGAGCTCATTTTCAAATTAAGATTCTAGGGCTGTGCATCACTGATTCAAGCCTTGACAAAACTTGAAATCTCCTAAAGAAGACCAAGAAATCAAGCCATGGCGGTATGTCTATGCACGTAAACCAGGGAACGATCGTCCTTTGACACACTCATTCATTATGTCTGTATAAAATTACTGAAAACACTGAAGAGGTTGGGGACAGCGAGTATTGGAGAACCAGGAGTACGTACTCCATACAATACAAATACAGAAACAAACAAAGAATACTCGCAGTACTATGAAGTCAAATTGTTGAATAGTATTGACTTGATCAAGAAAATCTGTGTCTCAGACTCAAAACAGCAATGTTTATTAGAACAAATACCCTCAACCACAATGAGGTTGCATGTTTCATCACAGGGTTCCTCCTCATGCCATAAATCCATTTTTATGGTATAGGCCACAACTCCCAGCAGAGCTCTTAAGAATGACCACCCTATGGGGCATACTTAAGAGCCCCTAGTGCCACATGAGCGTCACTTTTTGTGACGCTCTGGTGGCGCTATGCCCTGCACCGTATTTATAAGGTGGCGTTCAGCCACTTTTTGTGACTTAACGCCACCTTGTAAACATGGCCCTTCACATGCAGCACTTTGCGTGGAAGGGGCGTGCAATGGGTGTTGCTGTGGGTGTGCCACAGCAACACCCATTGCATTTGGATACCATCCCTACGAGTTTTCTTAAACCTGAGGTAGAGCCAAAATCTAGGAGGTGGCATTAGCAAGGCGCAACGAAGAGGAATACTTTTATTCCTCCTTGTTTTTTGCTTTTTCTCTGTGTGCTGCACTCTGCACCATACATAGAAAGAGCAAAATGCCAAAAATGATTGTTTATGTGTGGGAAGGTGTGCCTTCCTGAAAATAAACAATCATTTCAAAATGACGCTTTGGCACTTCTGTGTGTGCTGCATTCTGCAGCACACACAGAAGTGCCAAATCGCCATTAGTGATAGTTTATGTGCAGGAAGGGACACCTTCCCACACATAAACAATCTCTCCTCTCAACGCAGACATCCTTGCACTGTGGTGCAAAGATGGCTGTGTTGGTGCAGGCAGCTCAATTTAGCTCTAGCACAGGGAGAAATGCAGGGAAGTACCACATTCTAATAAATACAGCTCATCCCTGCATTTCTGAAGTGACGCAGCACGGCGCTGCCAATTTTGGTGCAGCACCGCACTGTGCCACTTTTTAGTAAATCTGGCACTATGGTGGTCATTACAACCCTGGAGGACGGTGGAAGCCGCCAACATAGACAGCCACTTTAACACTCCGACCGCCACGGCGGTACAGACAAGCAGCGCGGTGGTCACCGCCAACAGACAGGCGGAAGACAATGTACCGCCCACAGTATCACAACCCGCCAATCCGCCACCTTTTCCGGGGTGGATTCACTGTGGATAAAAACACGGCGGAAACAGCTTTTGCAATGGGAAAACGCTCACCTCAACATACTCCACGAGGAAGGAGGCCACCATGGAGCCCGAACTACAAATACTCCCTTCGCTTGTCTTCCTGCTCCTCTACGAACACCAGCAACGTAGTCGCCGAAGACAATGGTGAGTACTGCACCTACGACATAGGGGAGGGGGGAGGCAAAAGTCACGGACACACACATGCAACACCCCCACCCTCACCCCGACCCTCACCCACTACAACACACACACCAATGCATTTCCAAACAGCACAGTACCAACCCCCAACCCCCTCCAAACAATGCAAAGACAAAAGGAAATTAGTTCAACCATTGTAATGCATCAAAATACAGTAACCAAATATATACAGTATATAAAAACAATTGAAAATCATACATCACGATTAGAACTGCAGGTATGCACATATCAATGTCCGTGGACCATTGGGCCCACAATGCATGGGCGAGGCCCACCCTAGATACCTGTCCATAAACGGAGAGAACACTGCAGGGGCATCAGATAGAAATACAACAGGCACCTCAGGGGAAGGGAAGGGAGGGGGCACCTCAGCCGGATTACAGCACCACGTGTGATCCACGACGGGGCTCCATGCCCATTGATGTATCCTGGGGAGTGCAAAGCCACAGTCTCTCAAGTCTCTACAGTGGGTGGTTTGCCCACTGAACCATCCTGGGGAGTGCAAAGCCACAGTCTCTCAAGTGGATAACAGTCTCCACTGGTTCTGGAGGGGGACTGGTGCCCAGAGTGCTTCATCCTGTGAAGGACAGACAAAGTGGATGCAGTTCTCCACTGGTTCTGGAGGGGGACTGGTGCCAAGAGTGCTTCATCCTGTGAAGGACAGACAGAGTGGATGCAGGTCTCCACTGGTTCTGGAGGGGGACTGGTGCCCAGAGTGCTTCATCCTGTGAAGGACAGACAGAGTGGATGCAGGTCTCCACTGGTTCTGGAGGGGGAATGGTGCCCAGAGTGCATCACGCTCCCGTGAAGGTCCCAGTTCCATCACTGTCCCAGCTGCACATGGGCTAACGATGCTTGATTTGGCAGTCTTTGCCCTGTTCAGCGGTGCTTGCCTTTGCTGTGTCTGACCTGTTCAGAGGTGCTTTGCCATGGCGGTCTTTGCCCTGTTCAGCGGTCTTCACCATGGCGGTCTTTGCCCTGTTCAGCGGTGCTTGCCTTTGCTGTGTCTGACCTGTTCAGCGGTGCTTTGCCATGGCGGTCTTTGCCCTGTTCAGCGGTCTTTACCATGGCGGTCTTTGCCCTTTTCAGCGGTGCTTGCCTTTGCTGTGTCTGACCTGTTCAGCGGTGCTTTGCCATGGCGGTCTTTGCCCTGTTCAGCGGTGCTTGCCTTTGCTGTGTCTGACCTGTTCAGCGGTGCTTTGCCATGGCGGTCTTTGCCCTGTTCAGCGGTGCTTGCCTTTGCTGTGTCTGACCTGTTCAGTGGTGTGTGGCATGACGGTCCCTCAGTGCCCAGCGGGGCTGTGGCTGCCGGGGACCTCCAGGTCACTGACTCTGGCGGTGGTCTCCGTACCAGTGACAACAGTGCTGCCCTCCAGGGCACTGACTCTGGCGGTGGTCTCCGGACCAGTGACGACAGTGCTGCCCTCCAGGGCACTGACTCTGGCGGTGGTCTCCGGACCAGTGACGACAGTTCTGGCGGTGGCGTCCCGGCGGGCGGGGAGGATGGCGGCCTTCTTCGCCGTGCTGCTCTTACCAGACTTTGGAGACTTCTTCTGCCCCTTCACCACCTTGGGAGGAGTCACAGCTGACTCAGCACTCCCCCCGGGACCCTTGTGAGCTGTTTTGCCAGCAGGAGTCTTAACCCTCTCCCGTCGGCCACTTTCCAACTTAAGGTGCTTTACCGGGGGTGGACTGGCAGTGCTTTGGCTTCGTGTCACACTGGCTGCCCTGGTGGCCAGTGCACTCCACACACCTTTAACACGCACCACTGGTACCTGACTTTTTTTGGCTGAGGTGCTACTACGGGACCTATGAATTGGAGGGGTCGGGTGGTGGGAAAGAGGTCAACGTTGCTGAGGAAGAGTTTCTGACGAACACTGGGACGGGTAGCTGGAGGGGGTCTGGGAGTGGAGGAAGAGGAGGTGGTTGTAGGAGGTGTTACTTTAGGTGATTTGGGTGCAGGTGCAGGGACTGGAGGCTGTTGTGAGGTGGATGGATGTTGGGTGTGTGGGTGCCCACGTTTGTGTACTTTGGGAGGGGGCGTCACAGACACACTGGAAGTGGACACAGGGGACGTGTAAATGGTAGTGGGGGTGGTGAGTGCAGGTGAGCGGGTGTGGTGCTGGGTGTTCTGGTGCGAGTCCTAGTGCCTGTAGATGTAGTGCATGCAGGTGAGAGTGTAGACAACACTGGGAGGGAGGAGGGAGACGACGAGGAGGGGGACACAGTGGAGGCAGTGGATGTTGCTGTGTCTGTATGTGGGTGATGCTTGTGTGAGTGCCTGTGGGATGTGTGGTGCCTATGTTTGCCTGAGCTACTTTTGTGTGTTGAGGTGTGTGCATGCTTGTCTGATGGTGTGGTTGGGATAGGCTGGGGTACAGGGGATTGGGTCTGGGTGGAGGAAGTTGGAGGGGGGAGGCTAGACACAGGGACAATGGCTGCTATCAGTGCTGAGGCCAGAGATTGCAGGGTTCGATGATGGGCAACCTGACCAAAATGAATGCCCTCCAGGAATGCATTAGTGTGTTGTAACTCCCTTTCTACACCCTGGATGGCATTCACAATGGTAGACTGCCCAACAGTGAGTGACCTGAGGAGGTCAATGTCCTCCTCACTGAGGGTAGCAGAGGTGGCAGGGGCTGAGGTGCCTGGGGCTGAAGGTGATGCCCACCCTCCTGGTTGAGCGGGCGCGGAGCGAAGGCTGAGGGGCTGCTGGGAGGGCGGTGCTGGTAGGGGGGGTGGCGGCTGTACCTGTAGAAGTGGGGGCACATATGGTGCCGCCACCACAAGGGAGCTCCCATCGGCGGACGAGTCCGTGTCGCTGTTTGCTGATCCAGTGACCGACCTTTCCCCCTTTTTTTCTGGATTCGTTGGTGAGTTTTTGATCAAATTAGTATTTAACTTTTCATTTTTCATCTTTCAACTATGGATGGGATAAAAACATTTGGATTCTCGGAAGATGATTTGATTAAACTATTAGGGCAACCAAGGACAGGATCAGGGTCGAACTCAGGCTTTAATCAACCTAAAGAAGGGTGGTTTAAATTGGTGGAATTGAAAAAGAAAGCAAGACGGACAGAATTGCATGCAGACTTTATGTTAGAATATCTGAGGGCGGGAGTAATACCAGCAGGATTAAGGGTGAGGGGGCGTGTCCAAGATGGCGACCGGGTCGGACGCATAAGCTGCAGCTCCGACCCGGCCTACAACTAAAATCCTGAAAAAACAACGCCGGGTGGGTGAAAACGATCCCTACCCGGTTTGGAAGCCAGCGTGGCGGTGGCGAGGGCGTGCACGGACCCGGAGGAGCTGACCGGGCTGTCCAGTGTGACCCGAGGGATCCTAGCATCGCCGCTCTCGGCCGCGCTGCTGCGCGGCCGCTCGAGGAGACGCCCGAGCGATTCCAGGCTGGGGATCGGAGGCGGCTGGAGCCGCGCTGGTATGCGGATCGTGTAGCTGCTTGAAGAAGAGCCGGGGCGGCCCCGGGCTGAAAGTTGGAGGCGGCTTGAGTCGCGCTGGCCGCGAAGCACGTGGCCGCTCGGAGAGGCGCCTGGGCGGACCCGGGCTGAAGGCCAAAGGCGGCCGGAGCCGGGCTGGCTACGAATCGCGGTGCCCTAGGAAAATCGTGAGCAAGAGACTCGCATGTAAAGACGTCCCGCTACGAGAGTGAGGGCCATCCGTCCCTGACTGTAATACTGGTGAGACAGAGGCGTGTGGGCGCGCGGCCCCGGGGGGTCTGATTGGGACATATGCCACAATTCAAACCTGAAGGTGGACTGCAGCGTGACACCAGGTCGATTGTTCGCGCAGGGAGGCACCAGGGTGCTGATGACATTTAAAAATAAATAACAGTTGACTGATTTAACCTCGAATAACAAAAATGGCTGGGAAACAATAGGCTCGAATCTCGAGGAGCCCCGTTTTGCCGTGCTCACACTAGAGGGATACTGAACGGCCTGAGCAGCGTACCCTACAGTCTTGCTGGATCCCTAAAAAGGATAGGTAGACCTCTAGACGGTAGACCAATGCTCGGAATGCCTCTGCACACATAGAAGCATAGATTTTTTAAAAAAGCGTAAAGGGGACGTGTTGGATCCTGAATAGGCGATAGCGATGTGAGAAAGTGAAGGATCAAAGTAATTAAGGCATGGAAAGAAAAATAGTACCTACTAGGCAGTTTGCAGAAGCTCCGTTGCTATAATAGCGCAGAAATAAACAGTAATAAAGTCGGTCCTTGGCAGTGCCGTACGGTGAGTGTGCGGTGAGAGGAGGAAAGTAAACTACCTGACGTCTACAGGCATTGGGCCTACTCAGCGCCAGAGATAAACTGTCGATAATCTCTGTGTCACAATCAAACAGTGCTAGGCTGAATTCAGAGTTCAACAATAACTTTAAACGCGAATCACCTGATGGGAAAGCCAAAGACCCCACGTGTGCCACCTGAAAACATGGACCCAACTAAAATGCCTCCATCATCTGAGACCACAGTCACGCACCAAACCCTTCAAGATCTAAAAGAGACACTGCAAAAGCACTCAACACAATTTGAAAAAGTGTTGCAAGCTATACTGGATACCAAAACAACTCTGGAAGCGAAAATTGGCTCAATCGCAGAAGATGTTAACTTGCTTCGGGCGGATCAACAGGTGCTGGCGGAAAAGCTCGCCGAGCTTGAAAAAGATACGTCACACCTCACACCAGACATGTCAACAGTTAAATCCCAATTAAGTGTTATAACAACAGAAGTCGAGACACTCAAGCGAAGAGCCGAAGAAGCTGAAAGCAGATCGCGCCGGAATAACATCCGATTCGTTGGATTCCCAGAACGAGCCGAAGGCCCAAACACAGAACTCTTTATTGAAAAGTGGCTGACTGAAACGGTGTTCAAGAAGAATGTTCCGAAGTTCTTTTCGGTGGAGCGCGCCCACAGGATACCAGGAAGACCCCCGCCACCAGGTGCCTCTCCACGCCCCCTAATAGCAAAATTATTGAACTATCGTGATAGAGACCTTATATTACAACTATTTCGTAAATTTAACCCAATGCACTTTGAGAACACACAAATAACCGCTTACCCGGACTTCACAATGGAGGTACAAAAGAAACGTAACTCATTCTACCGGATCAAGGAGCGTCTTAGAGAACACAATATTAAATATTCTCTGCTGTTCCCAGCTAAACTCCGAATACAAGATGCCTCCCGTACTTTATTCTTTACTACTCCTGAAGATGCATGGACATGGCTTCATGCAAAAGGCCTAGCTGACCCTCCATCTCCTATTGATAAAAGTCTACCCCAGAGAAATAAGCACAAACCTCGCAGTAAACAAGGCGGCAGACCTTCCCCTGAACAATCTCGAGCTGAGAGATCGCATCTGTTACAATCCGCGCAACGCTTTGCCAATGTGTCACCGACACATTACTCTGAGCAATCAGAAGCCGAACCTGATCTAGAGTTAAATTCAGACTCCACGGAAACTGACCGGGGTCCAGCCCTCACTCCACGCGCAGCTGATGACATTTGTTAAAAACTTGCTACCAGATACAGGATACTACACAACCTGCTGTCCTTGGTTGGGCACTGTCGTTGTTTGAAATAGAATAAACCCTCCCGGGGAAATGTGTGCCCGCCCCGCCGCTGCTTAGATCTGGCAACGTCTACAACATACGTAAAATAGGCCGGTTATACATCATTCAACTACCCGTAGCCATGGAACACCCTCCGCACCATAAGGACTGTTACCCCAAGATGACAAGTTCTGTCACCCCCTTGTTCATATCATATCCGCTACTGTTGTTAAATATAGCGGATCTTGTAGTTGTTGCAGAACGTTCAGTTTTATTGTTATTCGTATTGACATGTATTAATTACAGAGCGTCACACCATAATGTAAACTACAAAAATAAGTCACATATCTCAGGAGCCGGGAAGCTAGTTGTAGGGTATAGATATCAAAGCACAAAGAAAATTTGGGCATACATAACCACGGGTGGTAACCCCACCAAATATCTAACTCAAATTCCATGTCATCCCAAAATAAGAGCTATGCTACTCAATATAAAATCTTAACATGGAATGTAAAGGGCATGGCTTCCGCAAATAAAAGACAACGGATTTATACATACCTTAGGCGGCACCAAATACATATTGCCATGTTGCAAGAGACCCATTTGGATAAATCCTTGCTTGCACTAACTAAAACAAAGTGGAAGGGTCAATTATATGGAACTACCTTTTCGTCATATGCCAGAGGGGCTGGAATCTGGATAGCCCCAGGGGTCCCATATGTTGTGCTCCGTATACAGTGCGACCCAAATGGGCGGTACGTAATTTTAGAGGGCGCGTTAGATGGCGACCCATTAGCCCTGATAACCTTATACTCCCCTAATACAAACCAACGTGAGTGCTCAGGGATCCTGCAATCGATACCATATGGGGCGGAGATTTCAACGGTGTTATTGATATCCTGAAAGATCGCTCCACCCCCCCACTTGAACAAGCCCCTGCTAAGCGAGCATCGCTTGATTTGATGGAATGGGCAGCCAATAACAGGTTAACTGAAATATGGAGAACCTCTCATCCCACTTCACGCGAATACTCGTTCTATTCACCAGTACACAAACTCTACACTAGGCTAGATATGTTTTTCACTACGTCTAACATAATCCCAAAGGTGACTACATCTGGGTACTTAGCCCGCACTATATCAGATCACAATCCACATTACTTAACGCTGATCTGGGGTTATACTCATGCTCGCATCCCAATGTGGCGCTTACAGCCAGACGCCTTGACTGACCCCCCTTTCAATACAGAATTAGCATCATGCCTGTCGACCTATTTCTCTCTTAATAAGAATACAACGGCAACTCGAGCTACTGAATGGGATGCCCATAAAGTAGTAGTCAGAGGACATTGTCTGGCAGCATCAGTGGGCATTAAGAAAATGCTGTCCTCAGAATTATTAAAACTGGAAGCCAAAATACGCAAGGCGGAGATAGAGGCCTCAATAAATAAAACACCGTCAGAAACACTTATATCATTGAAAGCTAAGTATAGAGAAGCAGACAACAGTCTTGGCAGACATGACTATAGGCACTTTAAAACAAGACAACACGCAGAGGGAGACAGATCGGGCAGACTATTGGCATGGTTGGTACGACAAACACCGGAATCATCGCCGATAGGGGCCATCAAGTTACAAACAGGAATAGTAGTCAACACTCAGGCCGACATCAATAAGGCATTCTATACATACTATAATGCGCTATATCAATCCCCTACTTCTCCCACAGAACAGCAACTGGCCGAATTTCTCACACAGATTCCCCAAAATTCGAACATTGTCAACAATGCTGATATTCTAGACGGCCCTATTACTATTGAAGAGCTTCGTTTAGCTCTATCTCAAATGGCGCGAAGTAAGACCCCAGGCACTGATGGCTTACCACCAGAATATTATAACTCGCATAGCACTCACCTGCTACAACCCTTGGTAGAGGTGTTTAATGAAGCGCGGAATAGAGAACAGTTACCAGACTCTATGAGGGAAGCATTAATAGTGGTGCTACCAAAACCGGGGCGAGGCCCTACGGACGTTAGATCATATAGACCGCTCTCCTTGTTGAATACTGATTGCAAACTTTTGGGAAAAATCCTAGCAAATAGGTTGCTCCCCCATGTAGCAAGCTTGATACATCCCGATCAGTCGGGATTTATCCCGGGTAGAAACACTTTTATTAATATAAGACGCCTAATCCGCATCATGCATAACACCACTGATCCAGAGAGTGTGACTGTATCACTTGATATCGAGAAGGCGTTTGATACGCTGGGCTGGAAATACCTATTTAGCGCACTCAAAACGTTCGGATTTCGGAATGGCTTCATCAGTTGGATTACCACATTATACTCCAAACCAACAGCCCGAGTTAAAACAGGTCGGTAGTATCAGAAGCCTTTCCTGTGAATAGAGGAACCAGACAAGGATGCCCGCTATCGCCATTGCTATTTGCAATAGCTATGGAACCACTTGCCATTAAGCTTAGGAAATATGCACATAAATGGGGCATAAGGGAGTTCGATACATATCATATAATTTCCTTGTATGCAGATGACGCCCTGATATACTTACGCAACCAATCTGACTCATTACCCAAGATAATGCATATATTAGATAGGTTCGCTCTTATATCTGGCCTACGAGTGAACTGGACTAAATCCTGTATCTTCCCCCTTACTTGTTTGCCCCCTGAGCAACAAGCACCTCCCTCTATAGACCATTTACCTTGGTCGTACCAAACCTTCAAGTATTTGGGTGTACAGGTGTATCATTCTATGGCAGACCTAAGGGAAGGTAACCTAGACAGATTGCTCCGCTCCACCCGAGGCTCCCTGGAATTTTGGAGCTCCTTGCCATTATCACCCATGGGCCGGATAGCAATAGCCAAGATGCTAATACTGCCGAGATTCTTGTATTACTTCTCAGCACTCCCGTTGGCCTTGCCACGTTCTTTTTTTCATAAAGTACATTCCCTCCTAACTGACTTACTCTGGGGCCGAGACAGACGCAGGGTAGCCCTAAACATCACGCAATATCCACAAGAAGAGGGAGGCCTGGGCATGCCGAACCTCGAGCTCTATTATGCAGCAGCCCAACTTCAGTGGGTCACTAAATGGCTCACTGAACCGTCTAACACAGAGGCTACAGCAATAATGGACAACATAAAACCCACACAGATATTGTCATGGCTATTAACAGGTCTTCCTCAACAACGACACAATACTCCCCTGCTTAGTGCGGCCAGACATTGCTGGAAGAGATATGTACAAGGAAAACTGCTACCTCCTCCCTATTCTCCCTTAATTCCAATATTACAGCTCCCGGGCTTTCACTCCCTATCCCTCTATCATGACACACGAATGGTTAGTACTCTGAATACAGGGGACCTATATAACGAAACCAAAGCCATTTCGTTTGCAGATTTGACGGCGACAGGGGTAATGCAACCACAAGCTTTTTTGACATTCAATGCCATCAATAGTCTCCTTCGCAACATATGGGGTTGCGGGCAAAATGAACCAAATGAATCCCTCCTATTTTCTGCAATTCTATCTATGGGGGAGGCAAAACATACTGTTACTAAATTGTACAAAATTCTCCTGATAAGAAATAGTAAAACCCTAACACAGGTCAAACTTCGCTGGGACTCCGCTCTTACTACACCATTAGCACAAAAAACCTGGGACACAGCCCTCACGTCGATTAAATCCGTATCTCGCAATTTTAGACTAAGATATACGCAATTTAATTATGTGCACCAGGCTTATCTTTCTCCAGCCCGCATTCAGAAAATATACATGGGAGCTAACTCCATATGTCCAAGATGTGCCGCTCCTGCGGCAACCTTCTATCATATGGTCTGGGAATGCAACACGATCAATACAGGCTGGAACCAAATTGTAAATACAACTATAGACCTAACAGGACATCCGCTTATCCAGACTCCAGAATCCTGCTTGCTTAACATACGATACCGCGCAAAAAAAGACAAGCATATACACAAGTTTGCAGATCTAGCATTCGTGACATATAAACGCCTGATAGCTACACATTGGAAGGCCCCTGGTGCTCCTCCCCATTCACTTTGGTTACGTGACCTACATGATTATGCACTGGCGGAATCTCAAACCCTGAAGCAATCACAGTATGGAAGTCAATCAAGAGATGGGATTGAAAATTGGGATCTTTTTGTAGTCAGGATTGAAGCTAGGGATGACAAATATCCACCTTGAGGTACGCCGCTTAATAATTTTTAGATTACCTAAAACATACACATTAATTGCGGCTGCCAAAAATAGATCCAAACTTTAACATTGCTAGGCCTAGTACATATCACATTTACCCTTTGAATGACCCATGATACAACGACACCTCTACACTAAAGAACACATGCGGAAGCACAACCCTTGAGATAAATATCGCTCTACGCTTCCCTCACCATCATGGACGCCAAAATACATATCTAATAATATCAATCATTATGTCAAATGTTAAATGTTGTGGAATGTTTATGGAAAGCCGGGGCATCGTAATAAAGTTATGCTGTGCAATGTAATGTACAATTGCTAGAAGATAGGTGAGTAATCACCAAAGCATATGTAATGTACTGCCATTTCCAAAACCTTGTTCATGTTAAGTTTAATAAACAGATTTAAAAAAAAAAAAGGATTAAGGGTGAGGAATATACCTGGTTTGTTTACAGAAATTCGTAATTTTTAGAGAAGTGGTCTTTAATATCGAATAGATGTTCCCGAGATTGGATGATCCTTATTGTGGAGACTGCTAGGGAGTTGATTGAAGTACTAGCCGTAGAAATACAGACATTGGAAGATGAATTAAAAACCCAAGATTCTATACAGGAAGCCAAGAAACAACTAGAGATGGTAAACCAGGAATTAGACTCTTTCGGCGCTTACCTGATAAAAAGGAAGTCAGATAAACTTAGAAAAGACATTAGGTGGTTTACTCAAGAGAAAGCTTACCCCTATTTGTCAGAGAAATATTATCAGGAATATAACCAGACTGGTCAACTGTTAGATCGGCAATTTTGGACCAGTAAAAAAATGGTTACTTTTTCCGATACATCTGAGTCCGAGGGTGAAGGCACTAGCGATAGATCCGAACAATTGGGTAATAGAAGTTCCTATCAGGAAGGTTTCAATCAGTCCATCCGTTTTTTATCCCGGCGAGGATCACAACGTGCCAGGTTCAGAAATCAACAGAGGGGCAGGTACTACAACACAGACAGCCCTACACATTTCCTGCAGACAAGGAGACAACAATACGGGAGGGACTAGATCCCATACCAGTATTTAATCTCACTCCCTGTACCTTGGATACAGACATGGAAGCTATTTTGAAAAAAGGTTTATCTTTTGTCCCTAGTGTTTCCATCAACTGTTTTGGACTTCTTACTGACTTACATGCGTTTTTCAGACGCATCAGGCTTAGCAGATTTTTCGAGAACAGAAATAATACTGTAGAGAATAATGTGTCTGGGTTGAAACCTATATCCACCTTCACCCCGAGCCTTGATATGGTGGGATCCGAAATAAGAATCTTTGAGAACTTGGTCCTCGAGAAGGTTAAAAAACTGTGTAAATTCACTCCCAAGCCCAACTGTAATCTGACGAGAAATGAACACCAGGCTCTCTTGAGATTACAGCAGAATAAAAACATTGTTATTAAACCTTGTGATAAAGGGGGAGGAATTGTTCTCCTAGATACAGATCAGTATAAACATAAGGTCAGACGTATGTTAGGAACACCAGAACATTACAGTAAAGCCAACAGTGGTTGGCAAAGGGAAGTGAAAAAGACAATTCAGGAAGTGAGTTTGAAAGCGTATAACGATGGATTGATCTGTGAAAAAGAATACATATACCTGAATCCTATGACTACTAGAGTTCCCATTTTATATGGTCTTACGAAAGTTCATAAGAGTGAGACGGATCCTCCTTTTCGACCCATTGTGTCCACAGTAGGGTCCGTTACGGAACCATTATCAAAATATGTGGAAACATTTCTTAAAACAAGAGTAGTACAACTTCCTGCATATGTTAAGGATACAGGACATGTCATCTCAATCCTGGAAGGGGCTAGGTTCAACCCAGATAGTGAGTTTCTGGTTACCATGGACATTGAGGCCCTGTATACAAATATCCCCCAACATGAAGCCTGGCAGACGGTCGACAAATTTTCGATAAGGAAGGCATGACGGACCACTTGTTGTTTGTTCTTGATTGCCTCAAGATTGTATTGGAAAGTAATTTTTTCGAATTTGATGGAGAGACTTATCAGCAGAAGAAGGGAGTCAGCATGGGAGCAGCCTGTGCTCCAAGTGTTGCCAATATTTATGTAGGCCTATTTGAACAGACTCATATATACAATGAAATTGCCCCTTTTTATGAAAATATCAGGCTTTGGTCGAGGTATATAGATGATGTCTTTTTCATCTGGTCAGGACATGAAGAACAACTAGAAGAGTTCTGTAAATGGTTAATTTATGTAACACAAATCTTAAATTTTCCATCCATAAAAGTAGGGACAGAATTGAGTTCCTAGATATTTGGATAAAAAGCCAGAACTCTCAGCTAGAGGTATCACTATACACAAAACCCACGGCAAAGAATACCATTTTGCACTTTGATAGCTACCACCCTAGAAGTCAGAAACAAGGGGTTCCCTTTAGTCAGTTTCTGCGTATTCGTAGAAACTGTACGGAACTGAGTGATTACAACGTACATGCAGACGTGCTTCAAGAAAAGCTCCTCCTGAGGGGATACCCTAAGAGATTGATCAGAGTTTCGTACAAACGGGCAAAATACTCCAATAGAGAGAGTATGTTCCAACAATGCACAAAATAATCTAAACAACAATTAGTTTGTGTCATTCAACATTCAAATATGAATGATAAAATCAGGAGAATAATCAATAGCAATTGGCAAATTCTGAATAGTGACCAAACTCTTAAACCATTAGAGAAACCTCTTTTGGCATTTAAAAAAAATCAGAACATCCGCAATAAATTAGTTAAGACAGCCCTACCTAGAGAAAAATAATTTTGTCAAAAGTCCATTACCGGTACTGTCCCAGTTTTGAGAAATCACCAGTGTGGAAACTGCAAAGTATGCCCCAAAGCCATTGTTAGTGACCTATTGGTATGGGGACATAAGAAATACAAACTGTGTGACATGACTAACTGTAGAACCTCTAATTGTGTGTATCTGATTATCTGTCCCTGCTCAGTGGCGTATGTGGGAGAAACTGGACGTGAAATCAGAGTACGAATCTCAGAGCATCTATCGAGTATTCGAAACAAAAGGGAGGGAGCTCCCCTGGTGCAACACTGGTTGAAAGAAAAACATGAACTTGATGATTTGACGTGGACGATTTTGGAAAAGATTAAGGACGTTCCAGGCAAAGTAATGGAAAATATAAGGAAGAAGCGGGAAGTGTTTTGGATTTTTACCCTGGACACATATGATAAAGGTCTTAATGAGTGTATACCTTGGGAGAATGCCTTAATTTGAACTCTTCTTGATGTGGGTTTTCTCGCTTAGAAGTGAATGGTTTCTTTTCCTCTGCTGGGAAGCATTTGCTGTTTTTTTCTTTGAAGATTCTTGATTCGTCTATATACAATTAGAGAGGTCTTGGTTCATCCATGGCAAGGGAAAGATGTTTATGTATATACATACTTTTGTCAGGACTCCCTATGGATGTGCCGTTATAAATTACTGTAGGAGTTTTTGTTTTCTTTTTTATCTCTATGTTTATCTTCTTTCTTTATTTTTTATCTTTTATTGTTTAATCTTTAGTTTTTACGTTGTATTTCTATTGTGGTAGGGGTCTTTTTCTTAATCAGTTGGCTATATTTATGACCATTCTAAGATGGCCGACCTTATTCTCTGACGGTATGTTCTTTGCAATCCGGATTATTTTTTCGTCCTATTTTCGGGCTTTTTCATAATTAGTAAATTGCATTTATGACCATTCCAAGATGGCCAACGCTTTTTTCTGATGCCCTTTCAGTACGAAATCGCGCGATTTCGTTAGTCGTCTCGCGGTTTTTACCGCGATTGGTAATTGAATGCCTGACTTCAAAATGGAGAATGCTGCATTTGGCAATCCTTTGGACCGGGCGTTCTCGTGCCATTGGGAAATCGGTGCATTAGAAGGTAGGGTATTTCCTCTCCAAAAACTATAGTTTTTCATCTGAATGAGGGGTTCTTGAGTTATTGTTGAACCTGAAAGGAGTAGTCTCTTTAGTGTATATGATTACTATCTTGTATACATCGAGGATTTTTACCACTCAACTTTGAACTAAATGGGATGGTGAAATCTTAATTAAGAATGTTCCTAATACATCTGAGCCGCTTTCTGTATTATTAGGGATAAGAGACTCCAGTCAATTTCTTATAATAAGAGATAAGAGAGAATATTCGAGGTAGGGGATCCCTATTTTGTTATATTCTTGATTTTCTTTTTCCCCGTCTCTTTTCATGTATAGATGGAAGACTGATGGAAGCTGTGGGCACTGATTCCCCTAGAAATCCGGTTATTTTGAGGACTATTTTTGGTATGTTAAGGAATAAGTTATTGTTTCTATAGGGAAAAGATTGGTCTTTTAGACTTATGGATTTCTTTTATTGACTTAAGGTTTTCTGCTTTGAAATAGAGATGGATCTGTGAATCTGGCTGTATGCCTGTATAAGGAGCCCCGTGTGATTAAAAGCTGAAGCTAGAGAATCAGTCTTTCTGTGTTCTCTTTATGAGGGAACTCACCAACATTGTCATCTGGTATTTAATATTATTAATACATCTACTGTGGAGATTAGTCTGGGAAATCACATATATCTGACGGTGTTCTCTGCATGTATTGGGTGTTTTTAATTTTTTTGCACCACCATTTGGTGTTGAACTTTTACGGTTTTTATTGGTTTTTTAATCACTTTTTATTTATCTTTTCACTTGATTTCTTCGTTCGTGCACTTTAGATCTTTTTTGATGATAATTGGTTTGTGGTATCATGCAGGTGGATAGCTGAATCTCAAGGAATTGGATTAAACGTATTAGTATGGTATTTCTTATTGTTATTTTTTATGTTTATCAGATCTGATTTGGATGGGAAAGACGAGAATCTAAAAGATCTGCGACATTAGCCATCTAACATTAAAAAGGAACTTCCCTGATGAAGGCGGCTTTACAAATCGGAGGTTTGCCGCCGAAACGCGAGTAGGCTTAGTTCCTACAGTTGTTATAATGGATTATGAACTTTAGGGTCCAAGTAATTTTTCTTTATGAATTAGGTGGAGACGCGATCTGGTTCTAAGTTACAACATGTCACAACTGTGAATAGTAATAAGGCTTTAAAGCAGTGCCGTAGAGAAAGCATATATCTAATTTGTATTTTATTGTATTTTGGACAATTTGGATTTTTTGTTCTTTTTTCAATGTTATGTTTCCATTATCTTTTGTGTTTTGTCTCGTATAACACTTTGTCTCTGTCTATTCACTGTATATAAGTGTGTGTGTCTTTCCCTGTGAATATGTAAATATTTATATATTTAACTTTGATTATTGTGTTTTCTTGTTGTTGTACATACATATGTAATAAACATCATTTTTTGTATTTCAGTTATCTTGATTGTTTGGTTGTTTTACATTGTAGATAACAGTGAACATTAGTTGTAGCTCATTCTCTTTTCTTGTATACCGACGTGAAGCTCCCCTCGCCCTCCGTCCCACTGGTGTATTCAGAGTCTGTGGTGTGGCCCTCCATGGCCATGTGGGATGCAGCTCCCTCGTGTTCCGGTGCCACTGTACCTCCGCCTGATGATGCTGATGCACAAACGAACAGGGAGAGCACAAAAAGGGGGGGCGACAGAAGAAAGAGACAGGTTGAGTGCATGGCTTACCGCTACCGTTGGCGGACAATACAGACACAGCATCCCCCTGCACTACGCCGTGCTCTTGGCCTCTACAGATGCAATTCCTGGGATATGGCCTACATGGCTATGAGTGTCATCTGTCCACATAGATGACACAGGGGCATGTATACCTGTACTTGGCACTCTACAGAGGTGGGGTGGAGGGCCACAGGGCCATGCCTTACGAAGGGGCCTAGCCTACGGAACTCGCCCTGGCCTAGGGAAACCCACAGCCCTCCTCCCCCACCCAGAACCCTCCACTGCGCGCAAAGTCATGAGAATGAGAGTGTACTCACCCCCTTGTGTCTGCTGTGATGTCCTCAAGCGCCCATCCAACTCAGGGTAGGCCACCGCCAGGATCCGGAACATCAGTGGGGTCATGGTGCGACGGGCACCCCTCCCACGTTGGGAGACCATCCCCAGCCGAGCCTCCGCCGTCTTCTTGCTCCAGCGGCGAATGTCCTCCCATCTTTTACGGCAGTGGGTGCCCCGTCTCTGGTGGACCCCCAGGGTCCGGACGTCCTTGGCCATGGCACGGCAAATGTCCTTCTTCTGGTGGGCGCTGACCTACATGACATGTACAGGGGAAGAAGAGAAGTCATTAGCAACTGCACCGTTGAAGTGAGTGGCCCCCATCCCTACCCTTGCCATGTGGCACATGCATTCACAGTCCTTCATGGTCGCAGAACTCTGCCCCCTTCCTACTGACATCCAGCCCTCTCCACCCAGCATAGCCCATACAACGTGGTCCCGGTGTACTTACCTGTTGGTCTGGAGGACCGTAGAGTAGCGTGTACTGGGGAAGGACCCCGTCCACGAGCTTCTCCAACTCCTGAGCAGTGAAGGCAGGGGCCATTTCCCCAGATGCAGCAGCCATTGTCTCTTCCAGACCGAGGTCACAGCAGCACTTGCAGTGTAGGTCCTCTCCTGTCGAAGATCAGGTATCGAGTGATTGAACAGATAGAAAATGGCAGTCACATCCGCGGCGGTGACGTCCGCGGCGGTGCGTATCATCACCGCCGGCGCACTTCAGCATTGGCTCCTGGGACCCATAGGGTCCAATGTTAACCAATGCATCATTGCGCCGCGGTCTACGACAAAGAATTCACAGTCCTTCATGGTCGCAGAACTCTTCCCCCTTCCTACTGACATCCAGCCCTCTCCACCAAGCATAGCCCATACAACGTGCTCCCGGTGTACTTACCTGTTGGTCTGGAGGACCGTAGAGTAGCGTGTACTGGGGGAGGACCCCGTCCACGAGCTTCTCCAACTCCTGAGCAGTGAAGGCAGGGGCCCTTTCCCCAGACGCAGCAGCCATTGTCTCTTCCAGACCGAGGTCACAGCAGCACTTGCAGTGTAGGTCCTCTCCTGTCGAAGATCAGGTATCGAGTGATTGAACAGATAGAAAATGGCGGTCACGTCCGCGGCGGTGACGTCCGCGGCGGTGCGTATCATCACCGCCGGCGCACTTCAGCATTGGCTCCTGGGACCCATAGGGTCCAATGTTAACCAATGCAGCATTGCGCTGTGGTCTACGACCGCCGACCGCGACAGTGTACAACGCCAGCGCAGATACCTCACATCCCATTGTCCCAGTTTAGAGGTCAGGCAGCCGCCATTTCAGGGGCCCACATGGCTTCATTTACTACTGCGTCACACATACCTAGGCCTACACTCAACACACATACAGGAAGAGTTTTGTATTTGGTGTTGTGTTCTGTGTAGCTGTGGGTACATACCTGAGACTTTGTTGACTCTGTGCTCGCTGTTGTCCTTCTTAGGCACAGTCAGCTGGGACATTTGAGGAGATGGCGGAATCCTCCGGTGTACCGACCGCTGGTGGACCTGTTAACAATGGAGGAGCGACATTTGATCATCACCTACAGGTTTGACCGTGCCACAATCCAGGAACTGTGTACCCAGTTGGAGCCAGACCTGATCTCACCAATCCGCCATCCCACAGGAATACCCCCTGAAGTGCAGGTGCTATCAGTGCTCCATTTCCTTGCAAGTGGATCATTTCAAACAACAGTGGCCATGGCATCAGGGATGTCCCAGCCTATGTTTTCCAACGTGTTGTCCAGAGTGTTGTCTGCCCTGCTGAAACACGTTAGGAGCTACATCGTTTTCCCTCAGGTGGAGGATTTGGCTACAGTTAAAGGTGACTTCTATGCCCTGGGACATATCCCTTACATCATATTTGCCATTGATGGGACCCATGTAGCTCTGGTCCCCCCCGCAGGAGTGAACAGGTGTACAGGAACCGGAAGAGTTATCATTCGATGAATGTACAGATGGTATGTTTGGCAGACCAGTACATCTCCCAGGTAAATGCTATGTTCCCTGGCTCTGTGCATGACACCTACATCCTGCGGAATAGCAGCATCCCTTATGTGATGGGTCAACTCCAGAGGCACTGTGTGTGGCTATTAGGGGACTCTGGTTACCCCAACCTGTCATGGCTATTGACCCCAGTGAGAAATCCCAGGACCAGGGCAGAGGAACGCTACAATGAGGCCCATGGGCGGACTAGGAGGGTGATCGAACGCACCTTCGGCCTCCTGAAGGCGAGGTTCAGGTGCCTCCATATGACCGGTGGATCCCTATTCTACTCACCAAGGAAGGTGTGCCAGATCATCATTGCCTGCTCAATGCTTCACAATCTTGCTTTGCAACGCCAGGTGCCTTTTCTGCAGGAGGATGGTCCAGATGACTGTGTTGTGGCAGCTGTGGAGCCTGTGGACAGTGATGGGGAGGAAGCTGAGGAAGAAGACATAGACAACAGGGAGTCAGTCATACAGCAATATTTCCAGTGACACATAGGTGAGAACAATTTTTTTACTATTACATTCACTTTCACACTTCTACCTCTATCCTGTCTGTCAATTAGAAGCAGTATTTGGTAACTGAGTTGTACATTTCCATTACGGTTTCACAGGTGTGGTTACCAACGTGTGTCATCTGCTTGAATCCTTCATGGACTTGTGATGTGTGACATAGGTATGTTGGCATGACATCTGAAAACGCATTTTGTCACTGTAATTGGTAATACACATTTTCTAAATCACAGACTGACTCCAGATTGTTTTGTGGTTCAAGGGTGTTTATTGAAGTGCTAATTATTGGAGGGGGTGGCCAAATGGTGATGGGTGATGGAGGAGGAATGTCCATGGCAGAGTCCAGTCTATTAGTCTCACAGGTGCACTGCCCATATGGGCATAGGAAGTGGAGCTGGGGCAGTTCCAATCTGGACAGGGTAACAAAGTGAGACAGTGGGATGACAATCAGGGTGGTCTCATTTCCTGGCGGGGGTCTTGCCATCTTGCTCTGTCCTGTTCCTGGATCTCAGGGACCGCTTGCAGGGTGGTTGTCCATCTGCAGGGGGTGGGGTGCTGGTGTGGTGGTCCTGTGGCGGGGCGTCCTGTCCACTAGCGCCGGCGGAGGTGGTGGGCAGTTCATCGTCTAGGCTAGTGTCAGGGGCCCCTTGGAGTGCCACGGTGTCCCTCATGGTCTTTTGTATGTCCTTCAGCACCCCTATGATGGTGCCCAGGGTGGAGCTGATGGTTCTGAGCTCCTCCCTGAAGCCCAAATACTGTTCGTCCTGCAGGCTCTGGGTCTCCTGAAACTTGGCCAGGACGGTAGCCATCGTCTCCTGGGAGTGGTGGTAGGCTCCCATGATGGTGGAGAGGGCCTCGTGGAGAGTGGGTTCCCTTGGCCTGTCCGCCCCCTGTCGCACAGCAGCCCTCCCAGTTCCCCTGTGTTCCTGTGCCTCCGTCCCCTGGACCGTGTGCCCACTACTACTGCCCCCAGGTCCCTGTTGTTGTTGGGGTGGTGGGTTATCCTGGGTTCCCTGTAGTGGTGGACACACAGCTGATTGACGTGTCCTGGGTACGGAGGTATGGGCCCGCTGGGTGGGTGCTGTGCTGGTGTTACCAGAGGGGGAGAGGTCAGTGTTGGTCTGTGCCTGTGCGAGGGGAACCGACTGTCCCGAGGCCCACGATGGTCCGGGCTGGTCATCTGGATCCAGTTGGCCAGAGCTGCTGTTGTCACTGTGGGCCTCTTCTGTGGGTGGAGTGGAGATGTCTGGACCCTCCTGTGTGGTGACGTTACGGAGTGGTCCTGCAGGGGTATAAGAGCATGATTATTGCATGTGTGTGTGTCATGGTGTGCAATGGGTGGGTGTGCGTGTACCCCAGTGCAAGCATTCCTGTGTGGGGGCTTGTGTGATGATGGTTGGGGGGTTGTTATGGGTATGTGCAGTGTCATGCAGGGCTTGTTGTTGGGATGTGTGGTTTGTGTAATTAGTACATTAGTGAGGAGTTGTAGTGATAGGGGAGGGGGTGAGGGTGGGGGTGTGTAATAACATGCAGGTAGGGTGGGGGATATGATAGTTAAGATTTGACTTACCAGTGTCCATTCCTCCACCGACTCCTCCGAGGCCCTCTGGATGCATGATGGTCAAGACCTGCTCCTCCCATATTGTTAGTTGTGGGGGAGGAGGTGGGGGTCCGCCGCCAGTCCGCTGAACCGCGATGTTGTGCCTGGAGACCACGGAATGCACCTTCCCCCGTAGGTCGTTCCGACTCTTCCTGATGTCCTCCTGATTTCTTGGATGCTGTCCCACAGCGTTGACCCTGTCGACGATTCTTCGCCATAGCTCCATCTTCCTGGCTATGGAGGTGTGCTGCACCTGTGCTCCAAATAGCTGTGGCTCTACCCGTAAGATTTCCTCCACCATGACCCTGAGCTCCTCCTCTGAAAACCTGGGGTGTCTTTGGCGTGACATGAGGTGGTGTAGGTGATGTGTGGGGTGGTGTATGTGTTGATGAGTGTGGTGATGTGTGGTTGTGTGGGATGTTTTGAATGTGGATGTTGTGTGGGTGATTGTGTTGTGTGCCTCTGTGCGGTGGGGTTGTCTATTGCTGTAGTCTCTGTCTGTCGCCTTCGTCTTCAGTTTTTGGTCGTAGGCGTTTGTGGGTGATGTGGGTGTGTGTTTTATATTGTGTTGGGTGTGAGGGAGTGGTGTTTGTATGTGTATCAGGTGTGTGTATTTGGAATTGTCCAATGTGGCGGTGTTTTGGAGATGTGCGTGTATTTTGAGCACGGCGGTGTGTACCGCCAATGGAATACCGCGGTTTTAAGATCGCCGCGTGGATTCGTGGGTCATGATAGCATGGGCGTGGGCTTGTTTCTGTTGGCGTGACGGTGTTGTTTTGTTTTCGCCAGTTTATCACTGACCTTTGGTGTGGCGGACTTGTGTGGGTGTCTGAATTTCGGCGGATTCCGAGATGTGGGTCATAAGAGCTGTGGCGGAATTCCGCGGCCGCAGCGGTGTATTGGCGGTCTTCTGCACGGCGGTAAGCGCCTTTTACCGCCAATGTTGTAATGACCGCCTATGTGTACAATGGTGTAAGCGAAGGGCATAATGGGAAAGAAAGGGTGGTGAAAACAAGAGTGAAACTGACTCTTGATGGAGCTCACAATGTCTGTATTGTGCTTTGTCAGTCATAGGATTAAAAATTAAGGGAAAAATGTTCAGCACTAGAACACCTTAGAATTAAGGGTGCAATGTATTACCACCAGGTTGTCAAGCCATTTCGTTTTGGGCAATAATTGGTTTCTGACATAAGATATGTTTACCTGAAATGAACATCACACCCACCATAAGAGGTCATAAAATTTGGAGGCTTTTTGATTATCAATATTAACTGGAAAAAATGAGGGTTTCCTTCCCACAGTTACCATCCGCAAGCCCGACATGGAATTTCTCCTAACGTTGCAAGAATCTTCAATCACATAACAAGCTATTCTAGTTCACAGGAGCACTGAAATTGTAATCAGAGAAGATTATGACCCGGTGATTGATAAAGTGGCACAACATATTGAAGAATGGATTAAAGTACCACCAAAGCTGGCTGGAAGGGCCACACTAACTAAAATGGTACTCCTTCAATAGTTCTCATAGTTTGTTATTAATATTCTTATTCCACCTTTCAAAGCCTTCCTTTCAACCACTAATACTCATTGTCCCGGCCCATCTGGAGAGGTCACCAAAGTGAACTCAAATGGGACATTCTGACCCTACCATTTGATTTTGCTGGGTTTTCTGTCCCTTGTTCAGAAGTATACCTTTTTGCTGCACAACCTCAATTTTCCAGGCACTGGTATGATAAGGATAGCCGCATTTGTTTGTAGAACACGACTTGGTAGAGTCAACAGATCTTAAAACATATTTCTTGATAGCTCAGGTTGGAATTCAGGCACAGGTAATATGGTGTACTAGATTGGTGATCTGGCAGGGCAGTTGGAGAATAGGTCATGAACAAATGTACTTCCCTGCTATACTGATTCAGAACAACCCCACCTTTCCACCCACTAAGGAGTGGCTGGTGGAAGACTGCTTACCTGGTTAAGGAGTTACTACTTTTGGTCATGTCTTAACGAAACTGTCTTTTCTGACTGTAGAGCAATTCAATGGAAGCCCCCCGCACACACCTTGTACCTTTTCACATGCATCCGAATGAGACAGGCAGTGAAGGCCCAATTGCCTACCTATCCTGCCGAAACCCCTTTTTAAACCTCTCTCTTACATTATTGAATCACTGAATAACAGGAAATGGTTTAACAGGCTTTTGCCCTTTTTCAGAACATGATGATGGTCAAGATGCTATCTATTAAACGCACACTCGAAAAGGATCTCGACATTTTAATCCAGGATCAAGTTTGGAATTATTGATTTTTTCATATCAAATTGGTCACCTTCAAATGTAGACATATATTTCTGCATTTCAAATTTATTTTAGTAGTATATGTTACCCCTGTAACATTACATAAATTGAATCCTACACAGTCGGATCACTGTCACACGTGTGGGTCTCATTGGGCAGGCTTCCTACACCTGACTTGATGCTGCCCAGCTCTGTCTGTATTTTGAAGACAGGTACTCAAAACGGGTCAAGAAAAAACCCAGATTAAGGTGAATACTAATGCACTGACTGCCTTAGTGAATCATATTAAATTAATAATAAATAGTTCTAGCAAACGCACATCACTATTGTTAGTGTTCGTAGAATGTCAAATTCTATGTTCATATTAGAAGGGCCCCTCTTTGACAGTTGAATCATGGCTCCATGATCCTATGATTTCTGCATTATTAATCACAATTGCAATCATGTTGGTCCCACTTCCTTTGCATATGTTGTGATGCTGTTGCTGATAACAGCGTTTGTTTTGCGACTTTACTGCACGTTTGTTAAGTTGTTGGTTTACGTAATACTTTTGCAGTGTGGTGGATGTACAAACATCCCACATTGCTAAAAGTTGCATTCAGTTGAATTGATAAAAACACTGACTCATGACCATTATTGAGGCAGGATTATCCTTGAGTATGTCACTGAATTGCTATAATGTAGGAATGAAAGGTTTTGGGGGCAGCAAGCCCCCATTCCTGCACTGGAATAAGAATAATGCCAAAAATACAGGTTGTGTCCCTTTAGGCATTGCTGCAATTGCAAAAATCAACCTGTTATGATGGAAAAGGCTATGAATGGAGCATGCAAAGGGCTTCTGTAGTGATGTTTGCTCTTGTTTATCCATACAGCCTGCATTCACAAAGTAGAAGCTCTCCCTTGCGCACAGCTTCCAGTTTTAAGTGGATACCATCCCTTTCAGAAGCTAGTATGTAATAAATGGTATTCAACCTCAATCACAGCCACAAAGCATTAGTGCACAGCACATTGCAAATTGTTAGAAGTGGGAGCTACTATTGAAAATTGTTAGAAGTGGGAGTTACCCATTACCCTCTCTCTTTTTCTACCGATCCATAAGTCGTCCCAATGTGACTACTGGAAATTGCAAAGACGTTTTCATTTCCTACTGTATTTTTACTACGTTGGAAGACAGGCTTTGCTACTATAAACACCTTTTGGACACAGGGGCCTTATTTTCTAGTGCTATAAAGTAAATAAGTATGCTATCCATATTCCAATGGATACATATTTACTTTACCATCCCTGCTATCACAATTGACACTCACCGGACTAATCATAGTTGAGTGGTCAGAAGTCCTGCTGATTTGTGGCACCCTAGTTTCAACGGAGGATTCCTTGAACCACGATAAAGGGTGTCTGTGTTGTAGTCTAAATAGCCTTGTGTAAGAAGCTATACCTTCCTGCAAAAAACCTATCCTTACAGGTGTATTCCTCTTTGTATATGTGCTACAGAACGCAGCACGCATGAAAAGAGTAAGTAACAAGGAGATATAAAGATATTTCTCCTTGTTACATATTATTTGGCACAAACCCAGGTTTACAGAATTTAGTAAATATGGGGTTGCTTCAAAATACATTGGTGGATGCATGGAACGTCCATTCTCCACCCATGAAACTCCTCCCCCACGCAGAATAATGCAAGCCAGGGCAATACAAAGTGTGGTCAGAGGGTTGACATTGATTTGTGAAGTTTGCACCCGATATCTATTTGGGAAAATCTTACTCTTGCTTGAATCCTTCTTTATACACCAAATTGAAATATTTTTATATCCTAAAGCATGAGAATATTATGGAAGATGTCATTTTTTTACATCGTCAAATACTTCACCTAAGAGCAAAGTTTCAACAAGATTGAATATGATTTTGTGTACCTTAGCTCCTGAACTCACAGGCAAATATCTGGGTGTGCACAATTTTACTAACCGCTCTGTTAAAACCCGAAAATTACTAGGAAATATATGAAGGGAGAGTACAAAACTATTTCAAGAATAAAAAATATGATGAACACCCATCTATAGCAACAAAAACTACCACTGTGATGCACTCAGAAGTGAAAAATCTAGAATTCTACAAGTAAATATTAACCTATTTTGCTCAGTCTCTGATCCAGTGTTAAGTGCATCACAAAATCTTGTTCACTTTCAGAAAACATGTGACTCTCTCTAGGCGCAATGCATTTGAGGAACTTCCTTAAGAGCAAACTTGCTTCATGGGTCTGATATCCTTGAATTGATCCTTTAACTCAAGGCAGTAGCCAGGAGCATTATTATTTTTAAATTTAACCTGTGAATTTTTCTCAAAAAGAGGCTGGCCTTGAACTTCACCCAGGCAATGCTTGGTAAAGAAATCACTTGCTCACCCACGCCCAAAGATTTTGTCCAGTTACCACCCATTCTCCAGCCTACTATACCCTAGAAATATCAAAAAGGGATGTTCCAATACAACCGTAAAAACATAGCAAACTGAATCTCAGCCTTCATGACCACCACTGTGTGATCAGATCAGATATTGGTATCAAAGCATCACAGCTGTTTTAAAAGATGAAAATAAGAAAACAGCCATCCTACTCGTATATCTTTCTGCAGCTTATATTACCAAGGCTCATGACATACTTGTGTGCAGACTCACAAGCAGGCAGGAATTTCTAGTTCTACCTTAAAATGTATTCCCCTTCAGCTGCAGCCAACGAATTAGAATTAGATCAGTGGAATCAGCACCACATTTTGGAGTCCCATGAGAGTCAGCCGTTTCATGTCTGTTCTTTAATATTTATATGATCCCACATGCTTGGCCCCTAAAGCAGAATCAGGAGAATCTCCAAAATTTAGTCTGAAGACACTGGTCCATTTTCTGCTGAATGACCTACCACTAAACAGGCTAATAATCGACCAAGCTATAAGGAAACAAGATGGTCATTGTTAACCTTGCTGGAAGGCAGCTAGCTTCCTGATCTCAGTAGAGATCTGTGTGAAGCCTGCCAAGAATCTATTGGAAGGTCAACATTATTATGCTGAAAGACAGTCTGTAGGGGTTATGGATATGATATGAGATCATTGGCTGCACTAAGAAGAAGAAGCAGAGACCACATTGTAAACTCTGTGTTGGTCACCTCGCTAAGAGAAAAACACCGATGTCAGGCATAAAATGAGAAGGAGAAAAGGAGAGCAAAGCCTGTGCCAGAACTGTGGCACATAAAGTAATCAGCCAAGCAGAGGGGTGGAAAGAGTTCTGTGAAGATGTGGTGAGAATAAGGTATGTCAATGGCCACCAGGAAGAGTTACAAGAACTTGCAAGGCATCAGCTATGATGCTGGAAATAATGCTGCTCAGCCAGCACTGCACAAGGACTCCAAGCCTGTGTGATTTCAGTCACCCTCTGCCTGGGAGAAAGGGCAGGTGTGCAGGGCCACACCTAAGATGCATGGAAGGCAGTTGTGAGAGATTTATAACGTTGAGGGAATATACCCAATGCTTGAGCCAAGGCAGAGCATAGAGGATAGAAAACCCTGGACAGTAGGAAGAAGTAATTATCACCAGCATGCCAAAAAGCCAAAACACAGTGCTACAGATTTGATGGATCAATATGGAAACAAATACTTAAATAGAAACTGATATCATCCTAGGCAAATCCTAACCTCGAATTTTGAGACTCCAAAACTCTGCCATCGACAGTGAGTGGATGAGGGCGTCTATCACCCTTGTAAGGGAATAAAAGCGAGCATGTGCTAATCTTTGAAAAAGTTCTTAAAAAAACCTCAGAACCTAATAAAGGAGGATGGAGAGACAGTAGCTTGGAGTGGAACTGAGATGGTGGAGGTGAAACCATTAGAATAGGTAGGAAAGCCTCACAAAAAAGGAAGGCATTGCCAACCAACTGCTTGCTGATGGAGTATGTGTGATATATGTTATACATTATATTAGGTAGGGTGTTTAGTATTAGTTAAATGGTTTTCCCATCAACACGATCAAATATACACCTCACTACTATGACAAATAAAGGGGGCTGGGAAAAATGGTTCTAGTAAATTATAATTTGAGTATTCTTGTCTGATTTAGTGGACAGAACATTAGAGCTAGAACAGATAGAAGGGGTATCCCAAGAATCATGCTATAACAAACCGAAAACAGATACACTACCTCAATTCATAACTTAAAGACCATCTTCACTAAAAAAAAAAACATCAAAACAAAATTAATATCAGAAAATTCTTCCACATCATCCCTTTTGATCAATGGAACAAGAGAAAAAACTATATAAAAAGACAAGATCCACTGGCTTAAAAATGGCTCTGCAACATACTAACCATTGTTTGTGGACTCCATAGGAATCAGTGAATTTGAACAAGTGAGCTTTGACAATAATCAGGACTCATTTGGAAATTTGAAGCATGGAAGACTTTCGTAAAATGATGAAAGAAGCAGTAATTGAGAGAGTAAACCTCCCAGTCTAAATAACTAGTTTAGATCTGGCCAATCACTCCACAAATGTATTTCTAAAGGCCATTTTTAGTGAAGTGAAGGAGATTAAATATATGTAGACAAGCCATAATGACAACTTTGATCATCCTAATCAGAATGTAGATCATATGACAGAAAATGTAAAACTCTGGCAGAGGCATGTGGGGTGGTAGAGAGCCAAGACCTCCAGTTGTAAGACATTTTCAATATTAGAGTGATACACCAAGAGCGTACGTTAAATATTATAGAAAGAAACTGTAAAGATCCTTCAAATAGATCAAGATGATGCCACCTATATGAAGAGGGAGATTGAGAAGGAACTGAAGGCACTAACACTGGCATTTCCACTGAAACTGTAGTCATTAAGTGGTGCAAGAAGGTTTGCTAGAGTATGTACTAGAAGTGGAAAAATCAAACTTTTCCTCTCATCATTCTGTAGTCAGTATATCTACTGACACATCCAAAGGTGGGGCCATCAAAAGCATTCCCATCTTTTCCCAAGATTCTCAAATAGAAAATGAGTGTTAGCTAAGTTTGTGAGGAAGGCTGCATCATCACCTAAGTAGGGCAACATTTTTCAGGTGTTGGGGTTAGAGTCAAGGGAGGGGATAGGGCAGTGAGAGGAGGTGTGAAGAAAAACATGAAAAGAGACAAAGAAAACATGACATGAATCAATGAAAGCAAAGGGAAAATAACAATGTTCTGAAAGCTTAAAATGGTAGATCCACAAATCATAACTTTCAGTCAACTGCCTAATAAAAAATAAGAAATGTGATTCTCTGCTTCAATATTCAAAATATGCCAAAATGCAAACAATCATGCTTCAAGAGAATCATATTGCTAGAAACAGCTGACAGTACTCAAACGGAAACAGAAAATGTAAAAGGAAACAGGGGACTCTACATACATGTACCTCAACAGCACACTGAGGTAGCGCTAGTATCTACCAGAGACTACATAATTTCACAAATTGAATATGAAGCAGAATGAAAAGGCCAGGTTGGATTTTGGACTGATTTATGCTTATGAGATATGATGTTCAATAGCCACATTATGATCCAATAACTTTGAATAAGGTAAAAACAACTCAAAATGCTTATACATGCCTCATTATTTTTGGAAGGGATTCCAATGTTGTTTTATGAAACATGAATGCACCTGGGTCTTGGGTTTGAGATAAGACATCTAAAAGGAAAGGCCATGACTCATTTACAAGAGCTAATGGCAGCTAATGACAACTAAAGTTGTGACCTGATTGATATCTGACATGAGAGGAAACCCATGGGGCATGTGCAAAATTTAAAACTCAAGGCTAATTACATTTTTCTGAATAATTGATGGGAACTATGTAAGGAGACAGCGAATGGGACGCAGGCTCCAAGTATAAATTCTTTCCCAATGGATGTTCAGAGGGACACAGTTGGAGAAAGAAAAAATTGAAACACCTAACCAAATCATATATCAAATGATATCCTCAAGCAGGCAACCATAACAGTCCATACCGTTTAACAATATAGGACTGCTTTAAAGCAGTACCGCTCAGAGCATGCATAAAATGGAATATCCTGGAAAGATGACAAAAACTGGCATATGTTTCCCCAACTTGAACAGGCCAAAATTCACCTGAGGGCTAGTCCTATCAAATCAGAAATTCGGTTTCTTTAAAGAAACACGCTATGTACACTGCAAGCTTCAAGCTGTGTTTTATGAATAAGGCACCGAGGTAGGTTGACTTCTTGTTTAATGACCAAAAGAAAAAATGCTACAGAAATGTAATCAATAGAAGATCCTATGAATCAAAACAAAGAACATGATCATGAACATGACTGGTATAGTTAATCAGTTTTTTTCCTAAAGTATATTCAGAATGTAGAAATATTCCATTTAACTTTTCAGAGCTTTTTTCCAAGCATCATCATTGGCCCACCCTGAACATGAAAGTGCCTTTGTTGGTATCCCTAACAGATAGACAAGACACTGAGTGCGAAATTAAGTGAGTAATTTAGGATCTTCCAGTAGAGTATACCCTTGGACTGATGGGTTTATCCGTGAGATATATAAAAATTGTAGTGAGGCACACATTTCCCATCCATTGACATTACTTAAGTGCATCTGGAACTAGGGGCAGAAAATAGAACCCTTTAAAGTGGGCCATGTATGTGGGTTGCTGAACCCTCAAAAAGACCCAATGATCTATGCTATTTCTCACCCCATCTCACTTCTGATTGCTGATTCTAAAATCTTAATGAAAATAATATTCATTTATCTGCCATTGGTGATTAAAAGTGTGGTGTGAGCTAATCAATCGGGTTTCTTACCTAGTCGCCAGTGAATAGCACAAATCCACTTCCTTATTGAAGCCATCTCTTATTTGAAAAAGTAAAAAAATATGTATTTTTATTTAAATGAAAAGAATGCATTCAACCTCATGAACAGACAATATTTAAAGATAATTCTTAATAAAATATCACAGTTCACCAAGAAAATGGAAGAGATGTTCAGTGGAGCCCTGGCACTACCTAATGTTAAAGACATAATCGGAGAAAGGATTATAATCAGTAAGGGTCTTATGGCACTGTGCTCACTCTTTCCCATACTTTCTTTCTTTTTACATAAAACCATTTGCGATTACATTATAGCAAAAAAGGTTCATTCAAGGTGCTGGTCAGGGAAAGGATTATCAAACTATGTCATAGATTATGTCATACAGTATTTAGACGGCTGATCCAAATCTTATGACAGAATTTGCTATAATAAACTAGTTATAAGACATATTTGGTTACCAGATCATCCGCACAAGGACAGAATTTATATCATTGAAGGCTAGGCCAGATGTCTTGCCCTTAGAGATGAGAACTATAGTATATTCAATTGCAGTAAGAAACCTTGGCATTTGGGTAAGTTCAAGCACTGATAAATTGTATGAGCTAAACATTATTCCTTTAGTTATACAAATAAACAAATTAAGTCAAAACCTCAGGTGCTAGCTACCCAAGTCCCTGGTTAGAAGGACAAATGATATTAAAATGACAATTCTTCCTGAATGTCTGATCTCTTTCTAAGAAATTCTTTGACACTTTCATCTCAGAAAGAACCAGTTTTATTAGGCAAACAGAAAAGTAAAGTAACCATTCTCTGTTCTATGGGGGGTGGGCGCTTCCAGATATGAAGAAGTATTATTAAACAGCTTCCTTGGGCTGTGTGCATAAGCTAATTAATATTGCATGGTCTAAATATATGGATGAAAGCATAATTAGGGAAATGATTGGCACTAATCACTTGCATTAATTTATCCTCACACAATAGGTCTAGATTTTTTCCAACTATTTTGAAGAGTTTATCAATGTGATCAAGATTTTCAGATGAATCATAAGAATGCTATACATTGCAAGGCACCATACATTCAAACCATTTAGGATAACTTCATTCTTCCACCTGAATTTACAGTTGTCAGCAAGTCCTTACCGGAGAGTTCAAAAATGCGTACAACTAATCTCTTGCTGGAAGATCAAATCACAAGAGGTAAGAGGAATTTGAGCTGTCCCTTTGGGGAACTTTTTTAAATACAAGAAATAGGTAAATGGCTGAAAGACAGTCAAATAAGAGAGGAATAATTACAGCCGAGATAGATATTATTGTGCTATGCCATAGAGACATTTTTCATAGCTTGTATTTTACAGTTACATTGTCCATAGAACTACATGTTACTTAATGCTAAAGTTTATTAAAGTTAATGCTGAGTGCTCTGGCCTGTTTGATTATAAAGATAATACTATTTCTCTAGTGGCTGATTAACTCAGTAATATCAATATTCCCAGGCAGATGTTTCTGGCCCTGTGCCCCCCAAAGACTGCAAATTGAACATAAGGTATGGCCTTCTGGTACCCACCATCAAGATTATCACGGTGGATAGGGCGATCTGCGAATTCACTAACCAACTTAGACTAATAACAGAGACAGACAGTCCCTGAAGGATTTAATGTCAGATCATGGATTATCTGTACTGTGGTGTCTGCTACAACCCACAAAAGGAGACTATACTTTCTTCTCCTACCCACACAATACTAAGGCACAGAACCACTTCTTCCCTACCAGCTATACACTGAAAGTACTTTAGTCTTGTTGGATCAAGCCCCAATGCCACTCCTACAGGACCTTCATCTCATCATCCCACTATTTAGAACCTGGTGAATGCCTACAAGATGCAATGATGTGTCACTAAGAACTCTGTGATACCAGGAACAGGCTGGAATAGGAAATATGTGCCATACAGCATACTCATAGGCCCTCCCTCTCTGATAATCAGCTCTCTCTTCTTACAAAGAAAAAAATATGATCCCACCACTATGTATTTCACCTTTAAAAAAATCTTTCTTTCTCATTATGAGCCACAATTATGAGAAAGGTGAGAAGGTGTACCCACTACTTGCCCTACGGCTGAAACAGAGAGAGTAGGAGTCCTTCTGCTATATCTCTACCGGCCAACTGCTGTATCACCCTGTGAGCATTACTAAAGAATTTGCCACCTACAGCACACAGCTATACAAGTCAGAGCATCCAGAACATTCTCCGGTGAGGAAACTTTCATGTCCAACATTTTATTGCCCCATCTTAGTACAATTCAGAGAGATTTCCTGGAACAAGACATTATGAAAGATGAGGTCTCGGGAGTTGTTAAACAAATGTCAGTAGGGAAAATCCATGAAGGAGGCGGCTCCCTGTAGGACTTTTTAAAATTTACAGTTGACACAACAATATCTCATTTGACCAAGGTCTTCCAGGAAGCTGCAGCTGGGGTCGACATTGTCCTGAGTTCACCAAGACATTCACATCCTCAATCCCAAAACTTGACAAGGACCTGCTACAGCTTTCAATCTACAGACCTGTATCCTACTGAACAGTGACATAAGGCTCTGTGCTCAAGTACTCACCATCTGCTTATTCAGGGACAGTCCCCTCGGAACCACCTACAAACTTTGCTCCATCTGGTCTGGAAGGTCTGCAATGAAAAGGGTAAAAGGGTGACCCTCTCCCTTAATGCAGAGAAGCCTTTGATCAATCAGGTGGACTGGGGCTACCTGTTTCGGGTCATGCCCCAAATGGGATTTGGACCCAAATTTCTTATCAAGGTATTTTCAATATACTCCTCACCATCAGCACAGGTCATCTGCAATGATTTTCTCTCTGAGAACCTGACTTTTGGCAGGAACTAGAGGCAGGGCTGCCACTCCTTTTCCTGCTTGTACTTCAACTTCTGGTGATGAAAAACCTTAATTACTAGGGAATTAAAGGCATTGCGTCTGCTACTGGTGACTTGAAGATCATGGCAAACAACAACAGCTTGTCAGAGCCAGATACATCCATTCCAACCTGCTGGGCATGATTACAGATGTCTCCACCTTCTCCAGATGCAGACTTAGCTGGTCCAAAAGTGAGGCTATGCTGATGACTGTTGTTACGACTGTTGGTGCTGTCTCTTGCTTCCCATTCAAAAGGATGCCACATAAGCTGAAATATCTGGGTATACTGGTTAGCACAAATTTCCAACAAAGGGAAACAGACAAAATTACAGTTTTTTTTTACCATATGTAGTAGAACTTTGTAAAGTGGAAGGGCCTACTCCTCACTTTCTGAAGCTGAATGCAAAGCAACAAAATGACAGTGGTCCCACACTTTAATCACATGTTTGGTATGATTCCTCTATTGATACTGTGTACAACACTCCAGAAAATAGATAAACAATTTAAAGCCTGACTTACCATGTCCAAACTGTATGCAGATTCTGACTAAGGTGTCCTGTGCTTCCTAATATTGAACACTATTATGAGACTCACCAGCTACTTACCGACCATTTTCAAACGGATCTCGAAATTCCGTACTGGGTAGTTACAGACTACCAGATCCAGAATGAGGCCACAGGCATGCAAGTAGTATATTAACAGCTCAGAGGAATTAAAGGCCCCCACACTCCAATTCTGCAATTTTCCATACAAGTGTGGAAGGCAACCCACAAAGTGATGAAAGTGAAGAAAGTGAAGAAAGAGTTCTTCATGTCTCTGCCCCTCTTTGCACAATGTTGCCCATAGGATTGACAACACACCCCTTTTTGGAACTTTCAGGGAGATTTTTTGAATTCATTTAATGACTTACAAGCTTACTATCAACTCCTAAATACCAAGGCCCTGATTTATACTTTTTGGTGCAAAACTGCACTAATGCAGTTTTGCACCAAAAAGCTTTGCACCAGCTTGCACCATTTCTGAGCACCAGCTGGGCACCATATCTATGGAATGGTGCAAGCTGTGCAAAGGGTAGGCTGGCGTAAAAAAAAAAAATGACGTTAGTCGGGTGGGGCTGGAGGAATGGAAGAAGGGGGTTTTGCACCACAAAATGACGTTAGGCAGGGTAGAGTAAAAAAATGACTCTAACCTGCCTAGAGTCATTTTCGGATGCAAAACCATCCATACCACATGAGTCCTGTGTTCCACCATGGAAATAGCCATCCCTGACACAGGCATTTTTTGACCCCTCCTCCCTCCTATGCGTGATTTTAGCATGGGGGGATAAATATGGTGCTAAGGCCATAGAGTAATTTTTGCACAGAAACGCCTACTTTGCATCTCATTGATGCAAAGTAGGTTTCCACGTCCAAAAAATGACTTTAACTCCATAAATTTGGCGCCAGACGGATCTAGCGCCAAAGTATATATATATGGAATTAGGTTTGCACCGAATTTGCATTACAAAAAATGATGCAAATTCAGCGCAAAACAAGTATGAATATGCCCCCAAGTGCGGATATACAGATAGCTAAGTAGTTGCCTTCAGACTATCTTCGTCTGCATCAATTGAAGTCCCCCGAACACTCCTTAATGCACGATTTTCTAACGAAATGGGGGGACCTACAGAAAACTAATCTCTAGCCTATACTCCTTACTAATCTGTGATTTTGTTTTCTAAATTTACTAAAAGGCTACTTCCCAGCATGTGGTCGACCAATAGTCAAACAGACTTTTATAGTGAGGAGTGGTCAGAGCTCCTAATGACTTAACAGCAGATGAGAGAGGCATGTCTGAAATTCCGTTACTTCAAACTAGTACATGTCTGTCATTGGTCACCCTTTAAATTGTACTGGGCACATCATGCACCGCAGACACATTGCCCGTGTTGTGGTTTGAAGGGAAGAGTTACGCTACATATATTCTGGTCCTCCTCCAAAATATTGGCTTTCTGTTCTGATATCTGGTTCTCTTTAAGTCAGACTGAAGTGGCACAAATTCAACCCTCTGTGGATCTGGTGGTCTTGCATAATTTTGACAATAGTGAAGATTTGACTGTGCATGGGAAGAGATTGTTGGCATTGACGCTAGCAACACAAAACTCTACATTCCGTGGAAAAAGATCCTGGTGCCAACAGTGACAGATGGGTGGACACTATGGGCCAGATGTACGAAAATGCAATTTTGCATTTCTTAAATAGCTACTTCATAGAAATCGCTATTTAAGAAATGTAAACTGCAATGTAAAAAGATACGGATTTCCTAATAGCGATTCCTACAAAGTAGGAATCGCTATTAGGGAATTGCTATTAAGAAATCCCATTGCATTTGACTCAATGGGCTGATTTTACATTTCCCAAATAGTGATTTCTTATTAGGAAATAACTATTTAGGATATGCAAAACCAAGAATGGCAATGGACAAAAGGTCCCCTTTGAGGCACCCCAAAAATAGGGATGCACCCTCAGAGCACACATATGTCCAGGGACCATGTCTGTGGTCTATTGCAATTTAAAAAAGCTCGTTGGGGTGCTTTTTTAAATTGCACCTGATTACAATCGAGGAAATGCACGATACATCAGAATAGAAATCGCATATGGGAAATCCCTATTTGTGATCTCTTATTCTTGGAATCACACATTTCGATTTCTACAGGTTAGAAATAGCAATTTGCAATTCCTGAAAGGGCTTTGTACATAAGAAAAGCCCATTTTGCATTTCTTAACGGCCCAAAATAGCGATTTGGACCAATAAGAAATGGAAACTGGCCCTATGAGTACACTTGCTTCATCTGAAAAGATTAACTATATTATAGATTCTATAAACTCATAACCAGCTGCTGGTCTTTGAGTCAATTTGGACTTCTTTTCTTGAATCATTGTTGATGTCGTGAGGGTTGTGAGAAGACATGCTCAGACAAATTACGGTCTTTGAAGTTCCTTTTGATACAGACGTTTAATTTATTCCTAATATTTAAGAGATGACTGTACATCTATGGGCATATTATGCAGTAGTTCACTATACGTTGAGGGATAGGGTGAGGGTGTTCTTTATACTGCAACAGCTGCGGATCCCATTTGAGGTGTGTAGATGCACTCATGTTAGCCTTTTCAATTACTGTCTTCAAATCTATGATTTTCTCCAGATTACAACCCTGGTGGTCAGTCCATCAGGGGCCCTCTGCTATAATGGTTCCCAATGAGGTGGTGGCAGTAAGAGTCATGGTCAGCCACAGCGGCACTGAGTTCAACACCGCTGTCCTCTTTCCACCAGCCTTTTCATGGTGGGTTCTCTGCATGAAAAGGCTGGGGGTAAGCCAGTGCTAGGGGCCGCAGGGGGGTCTTGCTCTGCCCCTGGCATGGACAGTTCAGGGGCTTCCTGTCTGTAACCATGGAATGTGCACTATCTGCTATGCACACAGTGCGCATTCCGAGTGTGCTGTTGTTCCGCCCCATTGGCCTGGGCTCCCTCAAGAGCTGGGAAGTCACCTATGAGCATTCTTCTTGCAGCTTTTGCAGTCGATCATTCCGACCTCCATGGACATGAGGAGGCCTCATGTTTTTTCTTTCTTTACACCAAAGATTTGCGTCATTGTTCGATTTTAATTGTGAAAATGTTTAGCAAGAGGTCTTACAGGACGTAGATATGTGAAGGATCCAGGCTACCTTACAATGTAAAAGCAATTGAAAACACCAAACTAAAACATTCAAACCCTAAAATAATGCAGTAAAACATCCGAAAGGGGGTATTTTATATAACATACTTAATGATTTTACAACTTTTGAATCTCTTCATTCCCTATTTTTGCTGACTTAACGTAAGTAAAGATTCTTTACATGGCAGAATTCGTCGCGCTGACTCATTTTATTAAATTACAAAACAAGAACGCCAAGGTTTTTCACCGTATCCTTGCACTCAGCCAGTATTGCGCTTAAAACTTTCACGCAAGTAAGAACTGTCCAACATGGTTAAGGAGATGGAAAAAGTCAGCCTTTTATGATTCGGGATGAAAACCGAGGAAACTTTATGAAAAGGAGGAGACATACAATTTCTGAAATTTCCATTTCCCTTTTTTCTCTATGTAACCAGGTCAGTAAAATGCCTCTCCAAGAAATAAGACTTGCTATAATCTTTTGTGGAGGGTGCAGAACATCATCCATTAAATTGAGACTTTTCCAACATAAAGAGCGTTTGTGCTGTACCTCTATGACATTCTGTACATTCTGTACAAGACGTACCATCCAAATGGCAATTTAACACTACCTTGACACAAAAATATAATGGTCTTCATTGTACGCCGTTCCACGTAAAAAGATTTTGCTGAAGTTTACATTTTCTTTTTAACACTTGCACTGGCAGCTTTATATTTCATGTCTCTATAATGGAAAATACATCTGGAAGTTTAATATGTGCATACCGTATTATGCAACTGAATTGTGTAGCAGTGTCATCTTGAGGATTTGGGGGGCCCGAGCAGAAAATCTTTTAGAGGCCCCTATTCGGAACAGTTTGACTTTCTTTTATTCAGTTTCTGCTAATTCAAATTACATTTTGCCAAACAAAATTGAAATATGGTAAGGACAGCTACAGAGAAATAGAAAAAGTAAGCTAAAAAACAAGTTCACTGTCCAAGTGCCCCGTTGAAAGGTGGGGGAAGGAGGTCTGGGCAGTCTCCCACTCAGCCCTTGCCTTACAACGTCTTTGTACGAGTAGATTTTTTTTAGTACAAAGCATTGTTTATAGAAAATTTAACATGAAGGCGACCATCCTACCACCCATCGCCTGATCCCCTATATGTGCACATGGCAGAAACATCTCAAGAACTGGAGAGTTGGTAATTTGGTCAACCCACTCTCCTCTTCTTGTGTTGGACGAATTACAATAAAATAATTGCTCCTGACTGCTGAGCAGCGCGCACATTGGGGGTTATTACGAGTTTGGCAGTCTCAGGACCACCATGCTGGCAGTGGAGGTTGTACCACCAACAGGCTGGCAGAGAAGGCCTCCATATTATGATCATGACAGTCTTTCCAACAGAATACAGCCATAGCACCAGCTGTAGTGTCAGAGGTGCTGGAGGTGGTGGGGGTGTCAGTGCAGGAAGTGACCATTGCTGTATGTGCAGGTGGGTGTTGTTTGTGTGCATGCCGGAGGTGGGCCTTGTAGTACTTGTGTTTGTCTGAGCTACCTTTGGATGTTGAGGTGGATGTATGCTGGTCTGTCTGTGTGCTTTGGCTGGGTTTGGGAAGTGGGGTCTGGATTTGGGACGAGGAAGGTGGAGGGGGGATGGAAGACAAAGGGTGACTGGCTGCCATCAGTATGGAGGCCAGAGCCTGAAAGGATCTCTGTTGGCCTGCCATGGATCCATGAATGCCCTTCAGGAATGCATTACTCTGCTGGACTTGAGTTGCCAGTCCTGAATGGCATTCACGATGGTCAGCTGACCCACACCGATGACCTCAGGTGGGCAATGGTCTCCTCACTGAGGGCAGCAGGGATGACCTGGGTAGGGGCAGAGGTGCATGCGGCGAAGAAGACGTCCACCCTCTTGGGTGAGTGGGTACGGACAACTGGATGGGGAGCTACAGGGAGGGCAATGGTGGAATGGGGGTGATGGACAGAGATGATGCTGAGGTGGTCCGAGAAGGGTCCGCCAGTGCCAGGGAGTGTCCACTGGAGGAGGATTCTGAACATGATGATGATATTATGGTCTCCCTCGTGGCACTCCCCTTACCCTTCCGGCCACTCGGTCTCTTGCTTTTGGTGACCTTAGCACTCCGGGTCCCGTGGCGGGCAGCTTCCCCACTCATCTGTGCCCCATCTCCTTTGCATGCCGGTGCTGATGCATACAAATAGAAGGAGAGGGCGTGAGAGAGAGGGTCATCTCATTCTTCACATACACACATCACAACATGCACAACTGTAGGTAGACATCCCCTGGCCAGGGAATCCCATTTGGAATACCACAATCCTACTTCATGTCACAACATGTCATTGCTTTATGTCATATCTCTCACCGTTACTATGATCTATGTGAGGTACCACCACTGGACCCTTCCATCTATTCACCTGTAAACCTATGTCAGCATGCAAATCATTCCCTAGCTAAAGCTGAACAACCATCCTCATCCATGTCATATATCCCATTTCACCATGAGGATCTGCAATTGACAGATAATACCATATCATACATGTCCACATATAACTTCTGACATGTCCATGTTCATAAGGAATGTACCATGCCGGTCAAGACAACACAATTGACTAACTACACAGCTCCTGCCATTGCTATCACATGCCTAGTTAAACCCTATGTACATATCTTACACTATGGATACAATCCTTGATGAAGACACAACATGGGGCAGTCCCAGTCAAGCGCCATCTGAATCTGACAATACATGCCTGGAGACCAGCTATATCACTACATGTATAAAATCCTAGAGGTTTAGTATTAGTCTCGATACAGAGATACACCACATCACACCATATATGCATGTACGGCAACAGTGGCTAACCTAGCACACATGATACACCCACTGGCAATCACAGAGAGCACTGTAACCACAATTAAACATGGGTAACAAACTAATACCTATGAGGCCCACTCATATTCCACCGACATGCATAAACATAGTCACCACATGTCAACGTGAGTAAACCCACATCACTCATACCAATCCCCACATGTGAATACTACAACCATAGGTACACACAACATACATATCCCACTGAGAATACATGTACACATGATGCACACACATGGACCCACACAACTGCCATTGCACTTACAACTTATGCCACAGCAACAACACCTGTATGGCAAATAGAACTACAGCCAAACAATGACATCTCGTAGTAAGAAGTGACCCCATAGCATGTCATGTCCAACCTGTCCACATCAGCTAGGCAAAGGGCAACAAAGATCGTCCCACTCCACAAGATCTGACCCCAAGAAACCATTGTGACATGATGTAGGCAGATATTACCACAAGATACACTAGTATTGGTATGGCATTGACACATATTGCATGGACATTGCAGTTTGTGTATGGGTAGGACTGCCTAATCACTTACCTCCACTGAAACAAAACCATTGGGACACTAGTGATTAGTTAACATTTCAATGGCCTGGAAAAGCATGGGTAGACCACATACACATGATTAAACACCCATATTGGATGTACTTCAGTTACAACCTTCACACATTCCATAATATGCACATGAAGGGACAATGGGGACAGCTAACACTAACCCATATGTAGTGTTCATATCTGCCCATACATGTTAACTGAAAGAGATGCCAGACTCAAATGGAGGCAGCGGCCAGTTCCAGGACAAAAACTAACTAGGCCCTGTCCCACACGTCTGGCACATTGTACCAAGAACATATTAAGTACATAAATGGGAGTAGGCTGACACCATAGAGCTACATACTCATATATTCAGATGTACCGACCAGCATGTACTAGACAGGTATAATGAAACAGCAGCCTACAGACCTATACACACCTGGGTGGAGTGACACTGGCCATTGTACATCTCCACATGCAGACATAAATGTACCTAGTCACACCTGACCTAAACGTACACATACACTAGCCTAGGGCCAGATCTCCATCTCTGTGTAATGCAAATAGAGTACAATATATTCCCAGTTGTCTACATAAATGGAGCACCACCTACCAGTGTCTCAGCTGCCAAAGTGTGACAGCAAGCACCAAACAATCAGAGCAAATTAAATGGGTTCAGTCAGTACTTACCCCTTTGTGGCTGCTGTGCTGCCTTTAAAGGCCCATCCACCTCAGGGTAGGCCACTGCCAAAATGCGGGCCATTAGGGGGGTCAGGGTCTGACGGGGACCACTTCCTCATTGGGAGGACATCCCCTGCTGGACCTCAGAGGTCTTCCGGGCTCAGTGTCTCATGTCCTCCCACCGCTTGCAAAATTGGGTGCGCCGCCGTCTATGGACCCCCACGGTCCAAACTTGCATGGTGATGGCACACCATATCCCCTTCTTCTGATGGGCGTTTACCTGCATGGGTGACACAGACAATGAGAGAAAGTCATATACACTAGCATCATACCAATAGGACAGTGCACAACAGGCACATCAAGTTGCCACTCATTCCCATCCTCTCAGCACTCACGCCTACACATCGTGCCATCTGCATGCATCAGCACACACACTAATGAACATGCAGTATGCAACATCACACACAACATCTATCACACATGACTACTGCATAGGACTCACCTGCTCCTCTGGTGCCCCATATAGCTGTAGTGGTAGGATATCCTCCACCATCCTCTCTAGTTCTTCTGATGTGAAGGCAGAGGCCCTATCAACTGCAGGACGTGTCACGATGGCTCCCGGAGGCAGTACACAGCAGCTCATGTTGTGGAGGTCTTGCTGACAACAGTGTCAGGAGTCAAGTGAGCAACACAGCAGAAAATGGCAGTCACAATTGCCACATACAGGATCGTCACTGCCAGCGGTCATCGCCATTGGCCCAAGTCCGCCAAAGGCGGCAATGTTGTCCAATGGCAAGTTGCACTGCGGTTGCAGCCACCTACAGCCATTGTGACTTCCCCCGGCCGACTCAGGTCACTTTCATCTGTCCAGTACAGTAGGTCAGGCACCTGCCATTTTGTGCACATTTCTTCAATGGATGTGTTTACCTATCCGCGTCATACACCTATTCCACCCCAAAAGCAGTATTCACATGTGTAGTACCATCAGGTATGGGCAACATATTGGTAATATATTCACTTAATGACGTGATTAGGGAGTATACATGGTGACAACTATGTATAGCAACTCTGAGGTACATAGGCCACGGGTATAGATATAGGTAGTTTACAATAGGTATGTGTGAATACTGCAGGATAGCTAAGTGTTTCACCCTTGTACACTTACATTAGTCTCATTAAAACATTCCAATTTGCATGTAAGCCAATGTGCAGCAATGAGGCAGGAATCAGTGAATATCTATGGGCTGTACTGTATATGTCAGAAGTTCTATGAATCCTCTACATATGTTAGGTGTCAGGTAATATGCAATGCATAATAGATGTGTGAGTGCAGCATTACTCATAGTATACTCCCTTCTCTCAACATAGTAGTGCTGCCATGAGGAGACTGACACACCCACCAGTGTACCCTGAACTAGTAGACCTGGAAATCATGAAGGACATATTGTCTGAATCATCCCACCACCATGGCACTTGTACTCATTTGGAGCCAGATCTGATGCCTGCAATTTGCAACCTCTATGGCATAACTCCCATCTTTTAAGTCTTGTCAGTGCTACACTTCCTAGCCACAGGGTCCTTTCAGAATACAGTAGCTTTAACAGCTGTTATGTCTCAGTCCATGTTCAGTCTTGTCTTGAAGGATGTACTGTCTGCATTGTTGAAAAACCTCAACAGCTACATCAGGTTTCCCCACCGAGAGGATTTGGCCTATGTGAAGGCAGATTTTTATGAGAGATGGGACACATTCCCATGTGGTAGGCGCCACTGACGGCACCCATGTAGCCCAGGTCCTTCCCAGTGCCAATAAACAGGTGTATAGGAACTGGAAAAACTACCATTCAATCAACGTACAGGTGGTGTGTCTGGAAGACCAGTACATCTCACAAGTCACAGCCAAGTTTCCTGGATCTGTGCATGATTCCTAAATCATGTGGTACAGCAATGTCCCACATCTGATGGCAAGACTGCAAACAGAGAGGGCCTGGCTGCTTGGTAAGTTAGTATTGCAATGTGTGTTTGTGAGCTATGTCTCCTGTCATTAAAATCTACCCAGTCCCACATACAACATTGGAGTTGTTTTCCCATTTTGTACACATGTGACTCCGGCTCTCCAAATCATCCTTGGCTGTTGACACCAGTGAGGTACCCAGCCACTCCAGGGGAAGGCCGTTACAAAGAGGCCCACAGGAGGACAAGATGTATAATCACGTGTACATTTGGGCTCCTGAAGGCAGGATTCAGGTGCCTGGACCTACCTGTAGGAGCCCTCATCTACTCGTTCCCAAAAGGTATGCCAAATAATCGTTGCCTGCTGCATGATCCACAATCTAACCCTGAGACGTCAGATACCATTGACAGCAGTTAAGGGGGAGGCAGCAGGTCCAGTGGGTGAAGATGGAGACATGGCAAGTGATGAAGAGGCTGAGGAAGAAGGAGGTGTTGACTCTAGGGCAGGTCTCATCAATCAGTACTTCAACTGACTTACAGGTAAGTGAAGTGGAGCATAATGATGTGTTGAATATATACCAATGGTTTTCTGTTGTAAAAGAACTGCTGTGGTGATTTGTGGCTTGTGACCTGGTGGGTGGAATTCTGACAGGTTGGCGGTGCTGGTGGTGGGACTGCCTCTTTCTCACTCTCCAATGTCCTAGTGGTGTTAGAATGGTGGCAGTTCTTTGATGTTCTTCACAGTGTGACTCTTATTACGGTGGTTGGATTACTGCCAACATGGCAGTCTTTTGGCAGCCGCCACCGTAGCGGCCTTCAAAAAAGACTACCAAAGTCATAATGAGGCCCATTATCTGCTTAAAAAGTTAGGCATTTGCTACATAGGATTACTCGAAAATTAGAAGTACATTTCTGACATTTTTGGAATTTGGAAAGAACTCCAGCATTGTCCCCTTAAGTGCTGAGGCTCCCTTCCCCTCCCTAGTGCTGAGTCCATTGTTTGACATTTGAGTCAAATCTTTTTTAAGCCTTCACAATTATTTTACTACAAAAGATATCCAGGTTAGATTTGAGTCTCTTTTATCCCAGATGTGAGAGATTCTAAAGGAACTCAAGGTTTTTAGATTCTCTTTTAGGCAACCAAGAAAATAGCCAAAATGTTCCAAAATGTGGCTTTTTGGGGAAAACAGGAAAAAAAAGTGCTGCACTGAAAAATGTAAGTATTTTTCCGAACAAGTGCAAAACAAAGGGGTTGCTGTGCTAAAATCAACCCTTCATAGCTTTCAGAAAAAAATGTACACAAAGGTTTTATTTAAATCAATTTTTTGGAAAATTTCGAAGTGGTAATTAATTTAGCTTTTTTGGGGTTTCTACATACTTGTAGTTTGGGATGGTAAGAGATGGCCAACCCATGGGTCAACGTGGAAAACTATATGTTTTTGAAAAGTCGACAACATTCCGCATGGAGACATTTGTATGGGCAACCCTTAATCTTGCAACATTATCTTCAACCTTCATAGTAAGGGACATAATTATAGATTTAGATATCTGTTCATGGGCCCTTATAATTTGATCACAACTTGCATCCTGATCCAGTGGGTTCTATTATCTATAAAAAAAACGTCCTTAAAATTGGATGGATTGACTTCAGACCATTTGACTCTAACGGTATTATGTCTCTCTAGGTCAATGTAAGTTATTTGCTGAACCTTCTTTATTAGTTTTGATTTTATTTGCATTGTGATGAATAGCAGATTGCTATTACTTATACATATTTCCTCTATATTAAAATCAATCATCGTCACCAATGAATTGTTAAAAACAAGTATGCAGTCAATTTTACTATTAGCTTCCCTCCCAATATAGGTAGGGGGCAGAAAATTATGGTTAAAACAATAAATCTATGCCATAATCAAGTTATATTTGCACATCAACTTATTTTGGACTTTACCATAAGAACAATGTTTGAAATGATCTAGCCCCTCACGTTGCATGTCAGTTAGGCCAGAGACTTGTTTAGCTGGAAGGGGACATCTGGTGATGTTAATGTCCACACACCATATCACAAGCATATCTTATGTTCTTCCCTGTATAGAGGAGTCCACATTCCTTTCCAATGTTACTACCATTTGTCCCCATGAGGTATCAAAGATCATATTATAATAATTGATTGTTAATACCTTAGGATTACACTCAGAGAATAACAGATAAACTGATAAAATTACTTTAGGATTACACTCAGAGAATAACAGTTACACTCATAGAATTATGTTGATAAAAAGGTATTTTACCCTTTCAGGGTTTTAGTCAGCAAAACTAAGACCACTAGAACCCACGTAACCTCCCCCTTGCTGGAATGGGTTGCCAGTGTACAGTGTGGCAAGAACCTGTCAAATACAAACATTTCTGTTAGCCATGTCTCTCAAAGGGGCAGAATCTGAACTCTGTTGATATTTTTATACCAATACTCTGTTCCTGGCTTGTTGGCTAGTGTCACAATAATTCATGACCCAATTATTAACTTATGGATATACTGGCAAGAAGAAGTTTTTTTGACAGTGGCAGGTGTCCGCAACAAATGTTGGGTGGCAGCACGTTGGTAGTTATATTGTCCTTTTGTTGAGTGTTGATTGTTGTTTTTTCAAAGGAGTGAAGTAGTTATTAATGTCCACTATTCATTTTAGAGGTGCAAAGAGGCACCTGCTTATCATGGTAATGAGCAACCTGAGTGGTTAGCTACAACTCTGTCCCTGAGTCCTGTGTCCTCAACACGTTTTAAAAAGAGAATAAGAAGGCAGGGTAGGGAAACCCTGAGCGCCAGACACTTGTATGGTTGGAACCAGAGGGACTTCACCTGAGATTAAAACTCTGGCTTTAACTCACAACCTACCTTCAAACATGCTGCCTCAACAACTCATATCAAAAGAGCTCAGCTCTTACCTTGTTTAACATGGAGTACCTCTTCCATCTCAAACTTTAATAGTTTGTAAACAGCGCACCATATAACTTTTAAAATGCACAATTAAATATGTCTCCAGGGCTTATGCTAATTCCATGCTGTCGACCCACACATACACTCAGTAACTCTATGCTGTATTAATTATGGTCTTAATTGTGATGTCATAAGTGATGTAATCAATTATTTCACTTAGCATGTTAACAGTGATGTAACCAATGACGCCATTGATCATGTCATGAGTGATGTAATATGCAAGTTCCTAAGCAGTGCATGGCAATGGAGCAAGTTATTGTTAGCTAAGTAACTTATGACTAGTGAATGCCAGTGATTTTTTTGTTTACATTTTACCTTTTACCTTATATCAACAGCTAACTATACATTGCCTTTATCTTTGTTTTTTTCAGTTAACTCTATTGTTTTTAAGTTTAAATCAAGATCTTGTTAGCATATTTAACTATGACATCACATTAACCTTTGTTTTTTCAACAAATCAGAACTTTGTACACCAAATACATGTGTACCAAAAGGTATTGAATCTATCACACATGCCTACATTTTAGAAGAGAAAAGTGGGAGATTTTTCAAAAAAACTATTGGGAGAATGTATTTCAATTTCCACATTTTGGTAATTTCTAAAGGAAATGCTTAGGTTTTACAGTTAATTTCATCATGATGGCTTCAGTTTTTCCACAGTGTCATAAATACAAAATGGTAATGAACTAGATGTTCTTTAGACTACTGTGAGAAACTGCAGTTGATTATTAGGGAGTTAACAGACAGATTACTGTTGGAGTTGGAAGTGCATTTTTCACTCTGCATGTCAGAATGCTTTACTGAAATGGACAAGGAAGATATTTGAAAATTCAAATAAAATGTGCCCTCATGTTCCCTTTATAGAGGCCTAACCATGATTTCTTTGACAAAATGACTCCCACATTTTCTTCATTTTTAAAGGAAATGTTTGAAGTTTTGTAGCTTTGATTCAATCATGATGGCTTTAGGTATGCCACTCATTTATCAGCCTTTTAGGACACCTTTGTTTTTTTATTGCCCTGCATAATAAATCATTGCAACCCTTTCTAGGAAGGAGCTGAGATTGATTCGTCTAATGGAGACAAAGTTATTGAGGAAAACATTTTTTTCCCTCCTATTTAAACTCTGACCTAACCTAGCGAACACCCTGTGCAATGTATATGGGGAGGGGTATATATGGTGCTCCATTTGATGAATCTCCACAACAATTTGTGGACCTATTCCTTTGTCTACATTAAGAGAGTTTGCAGAGTTTTGTAGAGATTTGTCAAGGGGGTGCAAATAAAAAAGGGGGTCCCAAAATGTGTTTGTCACCAATGCATTTCCTGGATACTTTGAATTCACATGTAACACGTGAAAGGGTTGAACAGATTTAAATAAAATTTGCCATGAATATAGATTACGGTATGCAGAAAATCCCTTTTAGTACTACAGGTAAGTAGGGTAAGTATTTTTTTAAGTTATAAGCTATTTTAAATGAGTGATGTCTATAGCTGTGGTAATTTTCACAGCAGTTGTGGAAAATACTATTGTATCTGGAGATGACAAGTCATTATATGATTGGCTAATGACTGGCTTTACAAAAGTTAAAGGCAGCCATGTTAATTTTAAACCCATTATCCCTGTCTTCTGGGTTAGGTGCTTAGATATAGGTAAGCGTTTACAAGTTATGCACCACCTTCAGTTTACTATACATTGTGCACGTTCGTACACAGTTTTGATGCATCACTAGCTACACTACATTAACTAAAACTCAAAAATTTACCATGGGCATTGTTCTCAGATATTATGATATTTTAGATGTTAAGTGTTATTATGACTGCTATGATTTCACCTGCTATACATTGTATAACATGTAATGATACAACCAGTGCAGGGCGAAAGGGCGAGAAGTGTAGCAATTGATGCGAGAAGAAGGTATATGGAGGCATGTGACATATAATAAATTGAAGGTGGTACATCATTTATAAATATAAGTTATTACTAGTGGTGTGTAAATTGGAAATTTAAGTTATAACTTGAACTTTATAAATTCTCTGGTTTGTATAGTTTAAGGTGTGTTTGTATAGGAAGAATAAATAGTTTCCTCACCTGAAACTTAGCTTTAACCATTGATATTTTCATTTACTTTATAAGGAGATTGTTATACATGAAAAGCGGGTAAAAAAAGTGTTTCCCATTTTAATCCCCACAGGGATTCTGAAGATGACTACAGCCTGACCCGCAAGATAGATTTGCACCAAATGTGTCAGAAAGGTAACTTTTCATCTGGAGATCATGCTTTTTGTTATTTGGTATGAATCCATTCAGAAGTGCGGTTCCTCCTCGGATCCAGAGGAAAAGCAAGGCCCTTATCAGCTGGCCACTACCTGACAGAAAAGTTGTGGCTGCCATTTTGTTTTTTGCATTGGTAATGGGCTGGAAAACGTGTAAAAATATATAAGGGGCCAGGATACAGTTATCCTGCACCTATAGGACACATGGAAGGGTCCCTTATGAAACCCTCATGGGCAAAAAATTTCCCAATTAGTTTTTTTCGTCCGATCCACCTGAGAAAAATATGAATGCCTATGTTAAAAAAACAAATTCACTGAAAAAACAAAGGTGACAGGGGAAGTTATATTTAGGTTGACATTTTATCCATACAGAACCACAGAAATGTATCAGTGATCTCATTTGAGATGTCATCATTGATGTCACTGACCATGTCATGAGAGAAGTAATATATGATGTTATAAGCAGTGCATGACAGGGGGTCGAAAGTTATAATTAGTTCAGGTAACTATAACTGCTAAATGTCTATGATTTTGTATGCATGAAATGTGAGCCTAACTATAACTTCCCTGTAACCTTTGTTTTTTTAAATTGAATTTCTATGTTTTATCAAATTCTATTTCCTAACTATAATGTCCCTGTAACCTTTGATTTTTTCAGTGAATTTCAATGTTTTTTTACTTAAAGTAATTTTAATGTTAATCCACCTACCACCACGTGGTCTACGGTCATATGCGGCAGAGGTTGGCCGCAGGGCCAACCCCTATAATCACCCAATCTGGTGCTGGGCACAGCCTTAGCCATGCACAGAGAGGATTGTCTGAATGGCCAGGCCCTGCAGCCAACCATTATAACTACCCAACCACACACTGTGCATGGTCTTCGGCCATGTGCAGCAGGGCTTGGCCGCAGTGCCTACAGCCAACCTCTATAACCACCCAACCCTGCACTGCGCACAACCTTTGGCCTACATCTAGTCCCTGCGACCAACACCCCATATACCCAAACCCACGCTGCACACAGCCTTTGCTATGCCCAGTGGTATTGAGCCACAGGTTCGCTTGTCCTCCTCCCCCAGCCGATATCACTCCCGGGGACCACATCTCCTGGGCCCTGGCCTCCTACTTTTAGAGGGGGCACACAGCCCCCCTCCACAGTCCAATCTCGGCCCCAGAGACCCAACCCCCTGAGGGCTGGCCTAGATATTTTTGGGGATAGAGGGGGGCCACATGACCCTCCTCCCCAGGGCTGATCTTGACCCTGGAGACCCCATCCCCTGGGGACTAGTGATGTGACTTGGATGACCCCCAAGGCACCCAGTCACAATGATGGGGACCACAGGGGAGCCTGCGGGCCCAGGCAGCTCCCTACCTCCTCTGTAAGCCGGCATTGCTGCCACAGAAAAGCAGATGCTAAAGCAGTTCCCTCTCTGTGAGATCAGTTTCCTTTGTTTCTCTGCCTGCATCTAAGTGGGCAGTGAAAGAGAGGAAACCGCAGCTCACTGTTTGGCCCAGGGAGGTGGTGGTTCTGGGGCCGTAGGTGGCCTGGTGCCTCCTGCATTACATTTAAATACGTACCCTGAGGAGGTGGTGGTCCCGGGGACTGTGGGAGGTATTCCCTGCCCTCCTGCATTACATTATCACTAGTGCCCCCAAAGAGGTGAGGGACCCCGGGATTGGAGTGGCAGGGCGGCCCCCCTGCATTACATTAAAAGAAGTGACTCGGTGAGATGACGGTCCCTGGGGCTGTGGGGTTCCACGTGCCCTCCTCACTCACTTTAGTATATATGTACCCCGGGAAGGTGGTGGCCCCCAGGGCTGCAGGGGGCCATGCAGCCCTCCCCCGCATGGAAACAATGAATGCCTCTGGACCTGGACACCGGGGCTTGTAAAAAACAAGTGCACTAGCCTGTGCTAATTTTTTTAAATTTTGTCCAGAATTCATGACATTGTTGCAAATTCTCAGGAGTTTTTTTTTTAAATGATTTTTTTGCTCTGGCGGGGGTGTCCCTGTGTGACCCCAGCACCAGAGCTAAGGTGTCAGGTCAGGGTGACTAAACCCTGGACCCTTATCTTTTTTTTAAAAACTTTTTTATGAGACTCGGCTGAAGCCAAGTTCTAAGATGGCTAACAACACTTCCTGGATGAACTAAATGGATTTACACCAAATAAGCAAAAGTGTAATCTGCATACTGAAAGCTAGCTTTCTGCCAAATTAGGTGTAATTCCTTCCAATGGCTCGGGCTATAGTCCTGTTCAAAGCTCCTATGTGAATTAAACACACGTTTTTTGACCCACCCCCCCTTTTTCTCAGCCTGCGCTTGACTGATTGCCCCAAAACTTTCCATGCCTAAAAGGAATCACCGACACACTTAAAAAAAAAAACTTTGGCCCATATTTATACTTTTTGACGCAGTTGTGCGTCAAAAATTTTACCGCCGGCTAACGTCATTCCAACGCGCCATGCGGGCACCTTATTTATGGAATGACGTTAGCCGGCGCTGCGGACTGGTATGCGTAAAAAAAAATGACTCGCACCAGGCAGCGCCGGCGTATGGAAAAATGGGGGTTGTGCGTCAAAAAATGGTGCAAGTCAGGTCTGAGGCTAAATCAGGCCTCACACCGGACTTGCGTCATTTTGTTTGTCGCCCAACCTCCATTGACATGACTCCTGTCTTAGCAAAGACAGGAGTCATGCCCCCTTGCCCTATGGCCATGCCCAGGGGACTTTTGTCCCCTGGGCATGGTCATTGGGCATAGTGGCATGTAAGGGGGCCCAAATCAGGCCCCCCTATGCCACTTAAAAAAAATAAAAAAACATACTTACCAGAACTTACCTTTCCTTCCCTGGGATGGGTCCCTCCATCCTAGGGTGTCCTACTGGGGTGGGCAAGGGTGTCCCAGGGGGCAGGGGAGGGCCCTGACCCAGGCGTTAAAAAACAGCGCCCATCAGGCTGGGCGCCGTTTTTTAAGGCCCACCCCCTCCTGTGTGTCAAAATGACGCCAGAGTATAAATAAGGCACACAGGCCTTAAAGTCATTTTTTGGAAGGGAACGCCTACCTTGCAAATAATTAAAGCAAGGCAGGTTCCTCCTTCCAAAAAATGACGCACATGGTGGGATTTTGACATCTGCGGGGTCTCCTCAAACAATATTTCACACTCTGTCTCGTGGTTCATAGCTCCGGTTGTTTTGTGAAATATTAAATGACACACTTTGTCTATGCCATTTATATGCTCCTGAATATATGATTTTTTGTAGGAACAGAGATTCTTTTTGATTCTTTGGAATTTTTGAATTTTTTGTATTTACAGAGTTTTGTTTTTTCCTCGATTTTTCATCCCTTTTTCTTTTGCTTTTGCTTTTTGGAGTCTCTGCATTTTGCGATGGGTGCTCCTATATTAAGTTGAGCACATATATAGGCTTTTACATTGAGGACTCCAATTCACGGTTGCTCTTCTTCCTTTTTGTGTGGCCTTAAATCTCAGTATTTTGAATACAGTTCAACATGGCCAATCGAAGGGCATTATGGGAACAAGCAGCTGTTACCCTATTTGATAATGCTCAAGGGACATCAACAGTTACAATTCCACAAACTCGTACTGTATCCAACATTATTTTTTAATTGGAAAAGGCACGGATCCTAGAATTGAAAAAATGGTGGGAGATGACCTCGTTGACCAAACATATAGAGAATGGTCGTGTACCACGAGGTCTAAGGATCTTAATTTTGCCCACCCTTGATGATATGGATCCCAATTTACTTGAGCAATGGAGATCGCACACAGCTGATTGCTCTGTCAAATTGATGGATACGTTAATTACTCAAGCTAAACGACGTATGGAGGAACAGACACAGAAGATTGAGCAGTTAATGAAAGAATTGGAAAAAATGGGCAATTCACAAGAAATACAACAATTAATGGTGAAAATGGAAGAACGTATCACAAAGAAAGAGGATGAAATTAAAACTCGTAAAGCTTTAAAATTTAATAGAGACAAAAAAGATTATGAATTAGGAAGAATCTATACTTTTGCGTGAAAATATAATACTCTTAGAGCGCAAGACAAGATCAATACAATAGAAAGTTCTAATGTGCAGTCGAATTCTGTAGATGAAAGTTCGGACTTGAGCTCATCGGCTGATGAAGCCTCTTCCAACAAATTGGATTTTCATGGGGAAATGCGACTATTGCAACTAGCGACGCCACAATCAAAAAGGAACAGAGGACGAGGTCGAGGAGGCACAAGACGCAGAGGGGGAAGAGGAAGAAATTACAAACCTCAAGACTAGAAGGAGTTTCTTAGTTTGACAATTCCATCATTATTGTGAATATTTCCAAGGTTAATTTGACTTAGAATCAAGAACGCATTCTCAATTTAGGGTTGAGTTTCTGTCCGAATGTGCATTGGGATTATGTTGATACACGAATAGAATTATATAAATTCACACGTAAATTACGTCTAATGAAGCATTTTTCCAATAGGGCACAGGTAAACCAGTCAGTGTCAAATATTAATGTGGTTGATTTCTCTGGGTTTCATATCAATGATGTTCCCGATCTAGTTGAGATTGGTGATCTAATCAGTATAGATGATGTTATTGATGACAACAGAGGTACTGACAAGGAAATTTTGAAAACTATGGGATTTACAGTTGATCACACTATCACTAGTGCATTGAAACCTTCTAGTAGATTCAATCCACAGTTACCCAGCGACAACTTAATTGACATTTTTTATGAATTGGTAGTTGATGACATTGATAGTTTTCGCAATAATTGGAATTGTAAACAACTGAAGAGAACCAATTTTTCAGCTAAGGATTGGAAAGATTTGAATGAGCTAAATTCTAATTGTACTATTATCATTACGCCTTCTGATAAAGGAGGCAATATTGTGATTATGGATGTTGAGAGTTATACCAGGGAGGCTTGTCGCGAACTATCCAATAGGGAGCACTATGAAAAATTAGGTGCCAATCCCACTATTGAATATCAAACTACATATTGGGAGATGTTGGACACATGGCGTACAGATGGCCTCATTGATCAAAATGAATATCTCTACTTAAAAGTTGAATTTCCTAAAATTCCATGCATTTATTTCTTACCAAAAATTCATAAAAATAAGAAACTTCCCCCTGGTCGACCAATTGTGAGCTTGAACTCCTCCCTCCTAGAGAACATCTCACGTTATTTAGACCTTTTTCTGTGTCCCTATGTTACTAAATTGCCTTCATATTTGCATATAGATGCCAATAAAGACAACATGGAACGAGTTGTTCTGTGGGTCAGATATATTGATGACCTTTTTCTCATTTGGGATGGTGACGAACATTCCTTTGCACAATATGTTAATACACTCAATAACAATGAGTTTAATATTCATTTGGATCTAAAATACAGTACCTGTACCATTGAATTTTTGGATGTTCAGATAACTGTCCACAATGAGACTTTGCAGACGACTATATTCCGCAAACCAACTGCATGCAATTCCATTCTGCATGGGAATAGTGGTCATCCTAAAGCTCTACAATGGAGCATTCCTTATAGTCAATTTTTGCGGGCTCGCAGAATTTGTTCTGACGATGAATGCTTCAATACTGAAATTGCAACCATGACTCAAAGATTTTTAGACAGAGGTTATCCTTGGAAGATCCTAAATGATGCACATCAGAGAGTATTAAATATGTCCAGAGAAAAATTACTCTTTAAATCGGGAGACACACAGGATATCTCCCAAGAGAATAGATCTCCTCCGAGGTTGTTTTTGGAATTCAATCTACAACACTCTGAACTGAATAACATTATACGAAAAAATTGGCATGTTTTGCGACATGACTCCTGTATTAAAGAGAGTGTGGGTTTACATCCTCAGATCACATATCGTAAAACCCGGTCCTTAGGAATTCTTTTTACTAGGAGTCTATTTTGTTCCAAGGCTAATCGATCTTGGTTATCCAAGAAAAGTTTGGGCTTCTGGAAATGTGGCCATTGTAAATCTTGTAAATATGCGCACAACACTCATTCATACACTACTTTTGAGGGTAGGGTCTGTGAAATAACTGACAGTATAATTTGTGACACTGAATATGTTGTATATGTGATAGAATGTGGCTGCCACAAAAAATATGTGGGCAGCACTATTCATAAATTGAAAGCGAGGTTCTTACAACATCTTAGAGCAATTAAAATCAAGATCGATCATACCCTTTGGCCAAACATTTCTGGGATGTCCATAAAGGCAATTGCAGTTCTTTGACTTTCTATGGGATAAAAACCATTGCTGTCAATCCCCGGGGTGGGAATAGAACCGTACTGTTAAGACAAACAGAATCCAGGATGATTCTACCATTAGGTTCTGAAAATCCATGGGGACACAATCTAGATGCGGAACTTTATGTACATTTGTGAGAATTTGAATCACATTTAGTGTTGATCTACATGCAATGGATTTTTTGCACCTTGCAAGTGTCATAGACATTGTAAATGTTATCTTTTATTCTTGACCATGAGCATTAGAACCTGTTTATATAATTTAGTTGTTTTCATTTTTATTTTTTAACTGTGTTTTTTTTGCACATTTAGATTAGTATTTTTATATTATCAGTAATCAATTTCAATTTGCACTTTAGAGCTATTGTCAGGTGGTCAGGTTGTTGTCTACATATGCATATTGAATTAGTCATTTATTTCATATATAGGGACCATCTGATGGATCAAGATGATCAATATTAGAATATGATGTTTTCTATTGGTATTAGACAAATACAAAGCATGGTTTCAGTTTTTATTAAGAATTAATTGATTTTATCAATAAGTAATTGATTTTTAATGATCATATATTGTATACATGAATTGGATATTACTATTGAGATGAATTGGGAAATTTTAATCATTTTTTGAATTATTGATGAGGATATTAATATTTATTGATTTACAATAAGATTTCATATGTATGTGTTGAAATTATTTATAATATTTATTTGAAGAACATATATAAAAATCATGTTATTGATGAAATGATTAATATTTAATATCTACAAACTGATATATAAATTATCCTCAAACAGGTGCTGAATGTGACTCATAATATTTATTTGAGAACACATTTTTTATATATTAGAAGATTAAATGTTGAAAAACATTAGTCTCTACAATATGATAATAATACTGTGCCATGGTAGATATACAACATTAGTATATATGATCGTGATTCAATTATATGGATGATATTCAATAGTTTGGATTGTAGACTATTACATTACAATATGGCCGCCATGTGTTCTAACTTCAAAGTTATGTTGCTGAAATTAAAGAAGGACTAGAAGATTTAAATAGGTATGTGCAAAAATGTCTGCCAATGTCCAGTTGAAGGCTTTTGCCGAAACGCGTCGACATTTGGCCGGGACAGCATGTGTTTGTTGTTTTCTGGCATTATTTTATTACTATATACATTTTTGAGTGACTTTTTGAAATGTATTCAGATTTGCCTCTATGAATTTCTTTTTCAATAAATGGAGCCGACGATTCTTCATACAAATTAATTTTGAACTGTTTTTTCATTATCTACTTTCCTTGATCTCCTGGATATTGTACAGCCATTTGGTGTTGTAACACTACGCACTGTTTTTTTAAATATATATTTATATATATATATATATAGAGAGAGAGAGAGAGAGAGAGAGAGAGAAATTCAGCAGTTATTGTTAGAGTTCTTTGAAGTAACTAGCGCCCTTGCCATGCACAGTTTTCTTAGCAATAATTTTATTTCAAATGTTTCAGTTATATCAAAAATACCATGCAAGATCTTATCAATAGTACAATATGTGGAGTAATAAACTGTGCAGGTGACGGCACAAGTAATAGTTACCATAGGGCACGAGTTATAGTTACTTGAAAGAAACCTAAGTATAACTGCTGAATTTCTACGGCTTTGTGGAGTAAATTCTTAGCCTAACTATAATGTTCCTGTAAACTTTGGTTTTTTTTTCAGTGAATTTCTATGTTTTTTTTAATGTAAAGTAATTGTAATTAATATATGTTATTCCACAGCCCGCTGCGCATAGCATATGGCCATGCGTGGGGAGGTTTGGTCGCAAGGCCTGGCCTGCAGCCAGGGCTTGCAGCCACGCCCTTAGAATCACTTCTTTGGCTGTGCGCAGCATAGGTTGGCCACAGTGCCTGTCTCTGTCAGTGGGTGCCTGCGTGTTTGAGTGGGCCTGAAAGTGGGTGTGTGAGTCTGAGTGGGTGCATGAGTGTCTGAGTGGGTGTGCGAGTGAGTGCATGTCTGAGTGAATGAATTAGTGTATGAATGAGTCTGCAGTTTCTCTGTCAAGTTTTTTCGCCTTCGCAAATATTTTGTGAATAAATCACAATTCATGAAAATTTGTTAATTTCTGTGAATCAATCAATCAATCAATCAATCAATCAAAGCATTTGTAAAGCGCACTACTCACCCATGAGGGTCTCAAGGCCATAGGGTGGTGCTGCTACTGCTCGAACAGCCAGGTCTTGAGGTGTTTCCTGAAGGTTAGCAAGTCGTGTGTCTGTCGCAGGTGGATAGGAAGAATGTTCCATGTGTTGGCGGCAAGGTGGGAGAACGATCTGCCACCGGCGGTCGTTCTGTGGATGCGTGGAATGGTGGCGAGGGCAAGGTCAGCGGAGCAAAGCTGGCGGGTCGAGGTATCGCACATGTAGTTTCACAATTATTTAAAACCCATATTTTGCTCCTAAAACACACCTAGATCACACCCCTGGGGTCAGGGTATCTTCGTCCTGACCCCTTATGCCACCCCCGGGGACCGTGACCCTTGAAATAAAATGGCAGCCGCAACTTTCTATTCAGGTTGCAGTCAGCCAATTACTGTGCTTCTTTTCACACATGTATTTGCGAATATTTGTGAGCCCAGATATACAAATTTAGATTTTGTTTAATTTCTCATAAACTACTGAACGGATGTACTCCAAAAAAACAAAAGATAGGTAATATAGATAGATATATATATATTTCTTTTTGGGGGGGCGTTTTTTAAGGTCTTAGGGATTGGGAAGGGTATGTTTAGGGTATAGGGTGGGTCATGGTGCTAGGGTGTCAAGGGTATTTTGAGGTTTTTTGGTGGGTAATGGTTTTCGGGTGGCGAGGATATATTTAGGTTTAAGGGTGGGTAATGGTGTCAGGGTGGAAAGGGAACTTTTTGGTTTCAGGGTGGATAAGGGTATTTGGGTGTTAAGAGTATTTTTCGGTTTTAGTGTAGGAACATGTATTTAGGTTGCAGGGGTAATTCTAGGGTTTAGGGTGGTTAGGGGTGTCTGGGAGGCAAGGGTATCTTTAGGGCTTAGGGTGGATAGGGGTGTTTGGGTGGCAAAGGTATTTTTAGGTTGTAGTGTTGGTCGGGGTATTTGGGTGGCATGGTTAACTATAGAGTCGGTAGGGATATTTGGGTGGCAAGGGTATTTTTTAGGTTTTAGGGCAGTTAAGGGTATTTCCGTGGCAAGGGCACTTTTAGGTTTTAGGATAAGCAGGGTTGTTTTAGGGTTTGGGTGGGTATAGGCATTTGGGTAGCAAGGGTGTTTTTTATGTTTTAGGGCGAGTAAGGGTATTTGTGTAGCAAGAGAATGTTTAGGTTTTGGGGTGGATAAGGGTTTCTGGGTGGCAAGGGTATTTTTAGGTTTTAGGGTGGGTAGGGTTTAGTGTTTGGGGTAGATAAGTTAATATATATATATATATATATATATATATATATATGTATATATATATATATATATATATATATATATATATATATTCACACACACACACACAAATATATTTATATATGTATGTGTGTGTATATAAAAATATATATAATATAGATATTAAAAATAATAATAACTCGTGCCCTAAGATAACTACAAATCATGCCCTCACCATGCACTATTTTCCCCTCAATAATTTAATAATTTTACTGCAAAAGTTACATTGATATTAAGAGTGATGTAATCAAAGATGTCATGAGTCATGCAATATGTGGGGTAACTAGCAGTTCATGGCGAGGGCATGAGTTATAGTTACCTTAGGGCACAAGTTATAGTTACTTGAGATAACTATAACTGCTGAATTTCTATTTCTAAGGTTTGGTGTGAGTAAATTGTGAACTTAATTTAACTTAACAATAATCTCCCTGTAACATTGTTTTTTAAATTCTATTTCTTAGTTATAACGAAACATCCATGTACCTCTTTTTTTGTTTGATGAATATATATCTGTATGTATATATATATATACTGTATATATATATATATATATTATATATATATATATATATATATATATATATATATATGGTTGTAGTTAGGACCTAGTTTCTATAGAAAATAGTTTTGGTACTTGCCTATCTCTTTGGTGCTGGTTGATTAATTTTCCCCCAAAAAATGACCCTCTCTTCAACAATTTTGGGGTGATCTGTCAAGCAGAGGCTCAGAAAAAGGGAGGGTCTCAAAACATGTTTAGTCCCATCTTAATTCCTATAGGGATTTTAAACAGGATTACAGCCTGAACCGCTGGATGGAATTACAGCACAGCAGAAAGGTAGGTCTTTGTCCAGAAAGGTAGGTCTTTTTGAAATTCAAATATGTATATGTAGGGACCCTAATGCTCTGCAAACCCTCCTGGGCTTGTGCTGAGATCTGTTTGGCTACCAACACTTCAACAAGGAAATGGTTCCAGCCATCTTGAGACTCAGCTTAAGGCGAGTCCCTGAAAAAAAAAGAAATAAGAAAAGGGGCCTGGGTAGGATCACCCTGAGCCCTTAGCTCTGCTGCTGGAGTCCCAGAGGGACCCAGCCAGCGCAAAAACATTTTTTTAAATGTTCCCAGAGGGGAGCATACAGGGCCCCCTCCTGACTTTCATTGAGCCCGGGGACTATGATGTCCCCAGGGCTAAATAGTTGCAATGGGGGGCACCCAATCCCCTCAATCCCTGGGACCTATCACCTTCCGGGGGCTAAATCAGAGTAATGGGGGCTGCGCGTAGTCCCCTAGGCACCGGAGACCACCACCTCCCCGGGGCCAGATGAGCAGTAATGGGGGGCTTCACAGAGTACCTGCCCTGGAGACCAAGACCTTCCCGGGGCTAACTTAATGTAATGGGTGGGCCTTGCAGTCTCTCACAGGGACCACCACCTCCCTGGGGCCGGCCCAAACTAGAAGGGGCATGGCCCCCATCCTGGAGCCAATAATGACTCTGAGGACTACACCCCCCCAGGGTTGGCTCCTGCTGTGTCCCAGGATACCCACCCCGGGGTACATAGCTGTTTGCTCTGACTTGGCGGGAGCATTGACAGCTCCCACCAAGTCAGAGCAAAAACAAAGCAGAGTTTTTGTTTGTTTCTCTGCCTGAAGAGATTCGGGCAGGGAAATAGACAAAAGGATTGCTCTCACATGGAGTGAGGTCCCCGGGCCAAAATCAGCCCAGAGAGGGGGACTGTCATATACAAAAAAAAGAAAAAAATTGTTACAGCTAGACCCCGGTGGATGGAGCCCCCGGGGCCAAAATTGGCCTGAGGAGAGGGGCCACAAGGACCCCCTACCAAAAATTAAAATTACATAATTTAAGGCCTGCGGCCAGGCCATGCACACCTGTGACTGGTTTAACGCATGGTAATTAAACGTACTTTACATCAAAAATACATTGAAATTCAATGAAAAAAACAAAGGTGACAGGGACATTATAGTTAGGAAATAGAATTCAAAATACCATATAAATTAACTTAAAAAACCAAAGGTTACAGAGACATTATAGTTAGGTTCTGAATTTACTTCCAGAAAAACATTGAAATTTAGCAGGTATAGTTAAAGTTATTTCAAGTAACTATAACTTGTGCCCTAAGGTAATTATAACTATTCATGCACGTTAATTACCCCAGATATTACAGCACTCAACAACTTCTATTATGTCATTAAAAATATAAATGAAACATTAGCAGTCAAATTATTGAAGAAAAAACTGTGCACGAGGGAGCACCAGTTATAGTTACCTTAAGGTGCCAGTTATCGTTACTTGAAATAACTCTAACTATAACTCTAACTGCTGAATTTCTATTGTTTTGTGCGAGTAAATTCAGAACCCAACTATAATGTAACCTTTGTGTTTTTTAAGTGAGATATAGTGTGAAAAACCAACCATCTAAACCTAAAAAACCTTCAATGTGTCTGTAATTTGGGGAAGTGCAGCATGATAATGTAGAGTGATTATATATGGATTGTCATCTGCTCCAGCTGGGGTGTTCGACTTGGCATCATTGGCATGGTCTCCCCTAACTTTTTGTCTCTACTTCCCAGGTTGCTTCTGTCTGCTTGACTCTGTTTTTGCTGTTTTTGTTACTCTAGGCAATTTACCACTGCTATCCAGTGCTAAAGTGCAAGTGCTCCTTTGTAAAATATATGTATAATTGACTTTCCATGATTGGCATATTTGATTTACTAGTAAGTCCCTAGTACAGTGTGCTAGAGGTACCCAGGGCCTGTAAATTAAATGCTACTACTGGTCCTGCAGCACTGTTCGTGACACCCACATTAGTAGCCCTGTCAACAAGGCTCAGACCTTCCACTGCAGTGTCTGTGTGTACCGTTTTAAGCTGCCAATTCGACTTGGCAAGTGTACTCACTTGCCTGGCCTAAACCTTCCCTTTTTATACATGTAAGGCACCCCTAAGGTAGGCTCTAGGAGCCCCCTAGGCATGGTGCAGTGTATGTTAAAGGTGGGACATGTGCATATGTGTTTTACATGTGACAGTGAAATACTGCCAAATTCTGGTTTCACTGTTGCAAGGCCTATCTCTGTTATAGGTAAACATGGGGGCTGCCTTTAAATATCTTTAAAGCGCAGATTCCCTTTGGGAGCAGATAGACATTTGGAGTTTGAAGTCTCTGAACTCACAATTTGAAAATACATCTTTTAGTGAAGTTGGTGTTTAGATTGTGTGTTTGAAAATGCCACTTTTAGAAAGACTTTTACAGCTTTTGGTTCAGAGTCAAATGGAATTAAAAAGATTATTTAAAAAGAAATGGCACTTATTAGCCTCTCTTGATATTCAACTTGAGAAGCCATTCTTTGTCTTCAAAGGGGGTAAAAACTTGAGAGACAGTCTAGTGTGGGCCTACATTGAACCAGAACCACGCACACTGAGTAACATCTGGGGGCTAACACAGAGGGTTGGACATTACCTGTGTAGGAATTGCCTAAATGAGAGAACTTGGCAGCTGAAACATTTTTCTAATTGTGGCTCTAAAAATGTTATTTACAGTATTCAATGCCCATGTTTTTTGTTTTACATTGGTAAAGCAACTCAGGAGGCCAGAAAACAGATTATTCAACATCAATCACGAACACGGTGTAATATTGTGAATGCTCCTATGGTTGAACATTACAATCTTATGAAACATGCACCCAACGATATGAACTGGTTTGTACTTGATGTTATAAAACCCTCAAAAAGACGTGTAAATGTGGACTGCCTGTTCACCATTAAGGAGAACCAATGGATTTGGCTTGCAGATACAGTTAAAAAGAGTCTGAATCAAGAGGTGGAATGGCAGATACTAGCAACGTCGTAGATGGACTATCTTGAACGTAACAGTTATTGTGATGTATTCCATATAGACGGTTATGGATATCAACCGCCTTTCATGGTTCTATGCCTGCAATTGTGGACACTGAATCGATGTCTAGCAGCTTTACTAGAGAGGGTATGGCCCCTCTCAGTGTTTCCTATTGTGTCCTTTTCTTTCTTATGGTTGATATGAAGGCTTTGAGTCCCTTTATCTGTACTTTCATTTCTGACATTTAGTTGTATTGGTTGTTGTGGTTGATGGCTAATAATGAGAATAATTGGCTGGGTCTTTTCTATCTGTTCTATGGATAAGCTAGACTCTGGGGCTACCTACAGCAGGGCTGTGAAAGTAGATTTAGTATTGAAGAGTATTTAGATGGGCCATTAGTACATTTAAAGATCGCCGCCACAGTTACTGCATTGGTCATGTGACATGTGACTACCTGAATGCTGTGTAATAGGGAGACAGACCGCATGTGTATCTTACTAACATGGACTGAGCTGATGGCCCAGATGGATATTTTATTTATTAACTTACTGAAGTCCATAATAGTATACTTAACGTAATTCTAACAGTTTCCAAACTCTGGGTATTAGTTAGGCATTTTTAACAGTTTAAGATAGCCACCATAGTCACTGGAATGGTCACATGACCTTTCACTTCCTTATTTAAACTCACCGGGAAGGCCAGCAATGTTTGATTCTTACTCGCATGTGTTGAGCAGATGTGGATGGAGACAGACGCTAGCGGTCCCATATTTAAAAGGTATGAGTTTGCTGCAATAGAGGCAGAGTTTTTCGAGAGTTTATGTTGTATGACGGTTAAGAAATTCTAATATCTTAATCTTTGTAGATTTGTTTACTTGGGCTTGTACGTTGAAGTTCCCTGGTGTGTTGCTACAGAGCCTATTTTTGCAACCTGTTGTAAGTTGCCGACTATAACTATTCTGGCTGAGAGCCTGACACAGTGTACTTTATGGTGCACGTTTGCTATGTTTTTAAAGTATTTTTTTTACTTTCCTTGTCATATAGTTGGTGGCTTATACAAGTATCCACACCTGTGACATGGTGTTATTTTTTTTTTGGGTACACATGGGATTTAATAGATTGCACATACTGTTTTTTTTATTAATTTTTCTTATGTGCAGGTATTATTCAACAACACTGAGTCCTGGTGATGGTCTCACGGACCTGTGACTGCCACTACAGACCGAAACGTCGACACTACCGTCTCATTTGACAAGCTGAATTGAAAGCCCATGATATTGCTTGAACTAGGACGGAAAACCAGGCAATTATTGTGCAGAACTGTCTCATGAGGAGGGTTATAACCCCTTTCTGGATCTGCAGTTGGGATTCAATCTTAGGATTCAATCTTATGATCTAGAGGGGTTATATACAGTGTTGTTGTTTATGAAATGGACATTTGTTGGAATTGTTGTATATTTTTTTGAACTTCCTGAATCCTATTAAGTAATATATTGGATTTGAACAGTACAGAGTTGTCCTATTCATTAATTTAAGACTGGAACACATGTACACATAGTATATCTAAAGCATTCCTCTAGGAGCATTTTTAAGTGAGACTTTTAGAAAGTAGGCATTTTCTTGCTTAAACCATTCTGTGACTTTGCTTGTTTGTGAATTCCCTGTCTGGGTCAGTGTGACAGTTGGGCTGTTTGCACCTCTCCTCTAAACAGTGACACAAAGGGAGCTGTGGTGTGGCCTGCATATCCTGATGGGCCATCTGGGCAGAGGGGAGGAGTGGTCACTTACACCTGAAAGGCCTGTGCCTGCCCTCACACAATGCAGTCTCCAACTCCATGATGTGTGTCTGGGGCCTGGCCTGGGGAAGGCAGGATTTTGAAAACAAAACAGACTTCTCTTTGAAGTAGGCCTACTTCAAAGGCAGAAAGGGGTATAAGAACAGCACCTCAAACCTCTGAAAATCAGATTACTTCTGGAACCAAGAGGATCCTTTGTGAAGGAGAAGAGCTGGAGAAGCTGGAGGAGGAGTACTGGCCCATTGCCTGTGACTGTGCTCTGCTGGGTTTGCAGTAGCTGCTTCTGCCTGAGAGAGGACAAAGACTGACTTTAGTGTGACTTCCCACCGGTGAAGAAACTCCAAAAATTTGAACTGAGCTTGCCTCCTGTTGTAGAAGTCTCAGAGACATTAAAGACTTCTCTCTGCCAGCACCTGGGCTTTCTGCTGGGACCTGCCTGCCAAATCATGCACTAACCTGTCTCTGAGCCATTGAAAGGTGCAGCTGGGGGAACAGGACAGAAATCCACACAGGGAAATTTTCGACGTACTTTCCACAACGCGACTGATAAAAAATGTGCCTGTCTTTGCAGCCAAAATCGACGCTCCACCTGCATCATGGCTGGGAGATTGACGCAATGTGGCTGGAGAAACGATTTGCAACACCCACTTACGGAGGCTGATAACGACGCAATACCCACGCAGCATGGTTTTCTGACACCATGCAACCGGATTTCAACGCAACATCGCTTGGTGTGAAAAATCGATGCAAAGCCTTCCCGGATCCGAGATGCACATCCAGAAATTGACGCATTGCTCTCTTACGAGGGGGAAAAACAGCACATCGCTGACCCGACCGGAGAATTAACAATGCACGGTCTTGCTTATGGGTGAGAAATTGACGCATCGCTGACTTTTCTGACACACGCTCACCCGTGCGGCTTCATAATTTAACACAAACTAGGTACTTTTGTACAGTAACAGCATTCTCACTGTTTTCTAAGGATTAACACTCTTGTTCTTTTTAAAATTCATAACTTGACTTGTGTATGTTGGTTTTTTGTTGTTTTTGTCTTGTTTTCTTTAGATAAATATTATCTATTTTTCTAAACCTGTGTTGTGTCATTTTGTAGTGTTTTCACTGAGTTACTGTGTGTGTCGGTACAACTACATTACACATTGCTTATGAAGTTAAGCCTGCCTGCTCGTGCCAAGCTACCAAGGGGTGAGCGGGGATTAACTCAGGGTGAGTCTCCTTTAACCAGACTAGAGTGAGGGTCCTTGCTTGGACGGGGTGAACCTGACTGCCAACAAAAGACCCCATTTCTAAAAGGAAGGATGTACAATGAGCAGCCCAATAATTGTCAAGTTAGTTTCCGTATTGACGTGAGAGAGGGTAACTATGGTTACAAATAAGCATGTTTCTTAAATGTCTATATGTGACTTGAAGAAATATGGGACTTCATTGATGTTATATTTGTATTTCTATTTAGATTTGTATAAGATGCATATGGTTTTGATAATTGTGCCTTGTAAAAGCAATTGGGCTGCTGAATTAATATTTGCACTTTTCAACAGTGTTTTAGTGGATTACAGAATGTACATGCCTCTCTCTCTTAAGATGGTCACTTTGTCATCGAGGTGTTTCCCATGAAAACGTAGTCCTCTGTTCCTTTCGATTACTAGTGTTTTATAATGGTGGTTGGACAAAGAACATGCAAGCGTGAGCAAGGCGTGTTTGTCTAAATGCGTTGCATGGAGTGGTTTAAATAAAGCAATTTTTTTGCTGGGAATCCTGTGTGTGGGGTGGTTGTTTAATTTCATGGTGGATATTTTCAGATGTAACAGGTGTTGGAGTGTGTCTTCTAAAACCAATATTAACATGAAAAGCTTGCAATATATTATGTAATGAAGCTACATAGAAAATGTGATAACATCGAAAATAATACACGCGTTTGAAATGTGCCCATGGGGAGTGGCTACCAATGTATGCGAAGACTAATTAAAGCTTGTTAATTCTGAATTGAATTGTAAATCTGAGCAGGCATTAAAAGTGATGAAAACAATGACGCAAAGAAATCTCTTAGATTTCTTTGTGCCATTTTTTCACCCCCCTAACACCCACTTTGCATATATTTTGCGTAGCGCAGGCATAATATAACATAAAGGGTTGCATAGCGACACAAGTAATGCATGGCGCCACTTTTTAAATGTGTGCATGTCAATTTTGGCCTCGTTGGGTGACACTAGCGTAAAAACAAAAATGATGCTCATGTGGCACAAGGAGGCACTAGGGGCTCTTAAATCTGCCCCTTAGTATTTTATGCCTTGGCCTCCCTTTTTGCCCCTCAGGACAATTTAATATTGTGGAGACAACGTTAGATCCTTTCAAATTGATCAGAAAATTGAAGTTGAAAAAAACATATAAACTATGGCGCAGATGTAGGTAGGTATTCGATTGCGACTTGCAATTTGCGAGTCATAGCGACTTGCAAATTGCAACTCGCAATCCGAGATGCAGAAAGGTGTCTCAGACACCTTTTGCGACTCGCTATGGGGTCGCAAAGACCCCCCTCATGAATATTCATGAGGTGGGTCGCAGTTTGCGACCCCATAGTGAGTCTAGGCTCTCACGGGGATGGTGGCCTGCTGGAGACAGCAGACCACCATGTCCATGACTGCTTTTTTAATAAAGCAGTTTTTTTTTCTCTTTGCAGTCCGTTTTCCTTAAAGGAAAACGAGCTGCAAAAAGAAAAAATTCCCAAACCATTTGGTTTCGTTTTTTTCAGAGTTGGCAGTGGTCCATTGGACCACTGCCTGCTCTGAAAAAATATTTTTGTGGGCATTCACAAAGGGGAAGGGGTCCCTTTTGCGAATGAGTTACCATCCACTTCAAGTGGATGGTAACTGCGAATTGGTTTGCGACCGCTTTCGCGGTCACAAAGCAACTCTACATCGCGATGCGGTCGCAAATAGGAAGGGAACACCCCTTCCTATTTGCGAGTTGGAATCACATTTTGCGAGTCGGTACGGACTCGCAAAATGTGATTCTGCATCGCGTTCAGCCTATTGCGCCTCGCAAACTGCGTTTTTCGCCGTTTGAGAGGCGCAAAAGGCTTCCTACATCTGGCCCCGAGTCCTAAAAAAGGTTCTAATAAGGTCATCAACAGTATACCAGAAACTGAGTTGGTAGTGGGCGATGTGGATTGCTTATTGAATCTCCATAGTATGCAACAGGAGGTGGAGAGGAAAGAACTGGTGAAAAGGTGTTGGAAGAGATGAATATTGTAGATGATTGTTTTGCTAACAATGATTTTAGACCCAATCCTAAGTATACCCCTGTATTATCGTATGATGCCATAGATGCGTTTCATGATGTAGTAGTGGCTGATCTAAGAAAATTGAGTACAAGCAAAGGTAGAGCTGAACACAATATCAGTCTGGCACAAAGAAAGGATATTGAATCATTAGCCAAGGATGTCGCTATCAGCCTGCTGATAAGGGGGTCAATGTGGTGGTGCTGCCCAAGAATATTTATGTTAATGAAGCAATGAGACAGCTGCAAGAACATGGGTGTTGCAATGTGATCACACAGGCTGAATATGGAGAAACTGTAATACAGTACCGGGATTTATGTATGTTGAAGGACAAGGCTGTTGGAACTGGAGGAGTACCAATACCTTAAAAATGATCACCACAAATTGCCTTTTTTGTACTCATAACCTAAGAAACACAAGTCACTTGACAATCCACTAGGCAGGCCCATCATGTCTTCCAAACAGAGCCTCTTAGAAAACACCTCATGACACATAGGGGGTCATTCCGACCCTGGCGGTCCATGACCGCCAGGGCCGGGGACCACGGAGCACCGCCAACAGGCTGGCGGTGCTTCCTGGGCTATTCTGACCACGGCTTTGCAGACAGTGAAAATCGCGACGGGTGCCACTGCACCCGTCGCACCCCTGCAACTCCGCCGGCTCCATTCGGAGCCGGCTTCCTCGTTGCAGGGGCTTTCCCGCTGGGCCGTCGGGCAGCCTTTTGGCGGTCACCTGCCGGCCCAGCGGGAAAGTTGGAATGGCTGCCGCGGTCTTTTGACCGCGGGGCGGTCATTCGGCGGTAACCGCATGGCGGGCGGAGACCGCCGCCCGCCGCGTCAGATTGACCGCCATAGACTTCTTTCTCAGATCCTTCGATAATTCTTTGCCTTCCCATATAGAGGATTTGAGGGATTTTCTCAAGAGGATTGAGGACATACATTGAGAGGAGGATTTTATGACTTTAGATGTGAAATCCTTATATACATCTATCAATCCAGAGGATGGGCATTTTGTCATGGAGTATTTTTTAAAAGCTAGATCCATAACCATGTATGTCCATACTAAAATGTTGTTACAAGTGATACAATTCTATCTTAGGAACAAGATATTCATTGTCAATGGTGAGCTTTATAGACAAACATGTGGGACTGAGATGGGCATCTGCTTCACCCCCAGTTACGCTAACTTGCTGATGGGCTGGTACACACTCCTCTGATGTTAAAGAAGACAGGAACAAAATGTTATTTTGGCTATGTTTTATTGATGGTTTATTCTTGATTTAGAAGGGAACCAAGGAGGCTGCCATAGATATTGCGGAGAGAATTAATCAGAATGAATTAAATCTGGAATTTACATGTCAGTTGAGTGACGCTGAGATAGAGTTCCTGGATGTGAGTGTGAAAGTGGAAAGAAATAGAATAACATCCAAACTATACCGAAAACCCACAGTGAGAAACACTCTGTTCCATACACTGAGTAATCATCCAAATTGCCTCAAGTGGAGCATTCCGTATGGTGAATTTATTAGAGTCAGACAAAATTGTACAAATGATGTAGATATTGAGCAGAAATTGAAGATTATGTAGTCTAGATTCAATGAAAGAGGGTATCTAGAGTGGGCACTTGAGATATTTGAGAATAGGATCAGGCAAAAATCTAGGGAGGAGATTCTATACGTCCCTGGGAAAATCGACCCAACCAAAACATCACACTTGAATACCACTTATAATGTGAAAGTGGAGGTATCAAAGGAATTATAGCTAAGAATGGGATGATACTGAAATATGATCCGGTCTTGGGGCATATTATTGATGACAAATCTTCCATTACATATAGAAAAGGTAGATCATTAACAGATTTAGTAATGGCAAGCTATAACCCATGGAGAGTCAGAAAAGAAGCGAATATTGGATGTATTGAGAGGTTTTTATGTCTGTTGTTCATGTAAGGCATGTATGTTATCTAGTAATTGCCAAGAATACAGTACTAGCGACAAATGTAAGAGAAAGGTACATCAGTTTATCACCTGTAATACTACTTGTGTTGTTTATGTCCTGGCACATCCATGGGGACTGAGATATGTGGAAAGTACTATTCACCCAGTGCATAAAAGGGTACTAGAACATGCCATCACTAACAAAGACCAACACTACTCTGTGGCCAGACATATTGAACAGGTTCTTTTTGGTAATAGGAATGGCTGGCGGTATTATGGAAGAGAAAGGGTAGAATAGCATCACAGGGGTAGAAACTGAGTCCTAAGTCTACGAAGAAGATAATCTTGGCATATTATTGATTTGGACACAAAGGCCCGGTGAGGTTTAAATATTAGTGAGGAGTTACATGTATACCTGGAATAGTGGGACTTATATCTGCAAAAGAGTACGATGGTTGATAATTGTGCTCTTGCTATCCCTTGAGCTTATGGTCTTAAGAATTTTAAATTTGAACTTACATTTTAGGCTCACATTGTGATTTTAATCTCACTTGTTTTGTGTTTCTGTCATTTGTTTATTATAAGAGGAGTGGAAGGGTCTCTCTTGACCATGCCAGCATAGAGAGGACACCTCGGCTGAGGCACCCTATCCATATCTTCCAGACTCATGAAGCACAAGGCTTGAAAATGGTATTCTTTTTCATGAAATTGATAATGTTTTCATTTTACATTTGGGTTTAATGTTTGTGGGTGCACAAGGGATTCAGGGCCAGATGTAGCAAGAAATGCTTTTGCGATTCTGAAATTGCGAGTCGGTGCGACTCGCAATTTCAGAATCGCAAAAGCATATGCAGAATGGTGTCTCAGACACCTTCTGCGACTCGCTATGGGGTCGCAAAGAACCACCTCATCAATATTCATGAGGTGGGTCGCATTTTGCGATCCAATAGCGAGTCCCTGGACTCACAGGGATGGTGGCCTGCTGAAGTAAGCAGACCTCCATGTCTGTGACTGCTTTTTAAATAAAGCAGTTTTTTGTTTTCATTTTGCAGCCCGTTTTCCTTAAAAGAAAATGAGTTGCAAAATGAAAAAAATACCGAAACCATTTGGTTTAGTTTTTTTCAGAGTAGGCAGTGGTCCATAGGACCACTGCCTGCTCTGAAAAAATATTTTTGTCGACATTCACAACGGGGAAGGGGTCCCATGGGGACCCCTTCCCTTTTGCGAATGAGTTACCACCAGTGCGACACTGGTGGTAACTGCGAGTTGCTTTGCGACCGCATTCGCGGTCACAAAGCAATTCTGAATTGCGATGCGAGTTGCAAATAGGAAGGGAACACCCCTTCCTATTTGCGAGTCGCATTCACAAATTGTGAGTCGGTACTGACTCGCAATTTGTGAATGAGCATCGCAGGAGGCCGTTTGCATGGAGCAAACTGCATTTTTCGCAGTTTGCGACATGCAAACGGCTTGCTACATCTGGCCCTAAGATTGTGGAATAAACAAGTATGGCTAGGGGTGTCAATATGACTAATGAAGGAGTACATATGGGAGGACTATTTTGAATGGTTTGTCTACTTGAGCTGAATCTAATTGGGATATGGTATGAAAAACCAAAAACCTAAAAAACCTCAAATGTGTCTATAACTTGGGGAAGTGCAGCATGATAATGTAGAGTGATTATATATGGATTGTTATCTGCACCAGCAGGGGGATGTACAATGCGCAGCCCAATAATTGTCAAGTTAGTTTCCATATTGACTTGACAGAGGGTAACTGTGGTAATGAGTAAGCATGTTTCTTAAATGTCTATATGTGACTTGAAGAATTATAGAATGTCATTGATGTTATATTTTTATTTATATTTAGATTTGTATAAGATACATGTGGTTTTGATAACTGTGCATTGTAAAAGCAATTGGTCTGCTGTAATAATGTTTCCACTTTTACACAATGTTTTATTGGATTACAGAATGTATCTGCCTTTCCCTCTTAAGATGGTCACTTTGTTATCAAGGTGTTAGCCTCCCTGTGAAAACGTAGTCATCTGTTCTTTTGGCTTACTAATGTTTTATAATGGTGGTTGGACTAAGAACATTCAAGCGTGAGCAAGGCTTGTTAGCTGAAACACGTTGCTTGGAGTAGTGAAAATAAAGCAATTTTGTTGCTGGGAATGGAGAGTGTGCATTGGTGGTATAATTTCATGGTGGATGTTTTTGGATGAATCGGGTCCGCTCCTGTAACACCGCAACTACCCCGTAACCATATAAGATGAGTGCACATGCAGCAGACATGTTGGTGTTAAACCTGGATGTATATATATATCTATCTATCAAATGTGTGCCTGTGCTGTAGGCTTGCATGGTTCTTTGTTCCAAATGCCTCCTTGCTCGCTGTTGTTGTTTGACCATGTGGCTGGTGACCATTTTGTGCATCCAGCCAGTGTGCCTTTGCCCCAGGCTTGCATGTGCTCGTTGTTCCCCATGCCTCGCTCCCTGTTGTTACTTGACCATGTGGCTGACGGCCATTTGGTGCATCTAGCTAGTTTGCCTTAGCCATTGGCTTGCCAGGATGGATGTGATATCAGATAAATAATATGCTTGAGGATCATTATAGTATATGTATATCATGAGTATGAAAAACAATGCTCATATAACATTATATTCATTTTTTGCATTTTTCTTTTGCAGGTTTCTTCTCATTCTCCCATGCAAACATCAGCAAATATTTATTTATTTATTTTCTTTTTTTCTTTTTTCTTTATTTATTTAATTTTTTGCGTTCTGCCTCCATTCATCAATCTACTCACCATAGGCGCACAGCCATGCAGCAGCATTCTGTTTTTATAGATATAATTCCATTTTCTCCTGGCTACCCTGGCTGCGGTGCACTACAAAAACATCAGCATCAATAATTTTTAATGATTACTTATTTAATTTCTCCCTAGATCACACTGCCTGCCGTAGGTGTACACTAACCTCCCTTTTTAAAGAATATTCCATTTACCCATTAATTTCCCTAACTGCCACAGGTGTCTCCTTTATAATAGATAGACATAAAGCAAAGAGATATATATTTATGTTGTGTTATCTTGATTGCAAATTGCATTTTATGGTATAGTGTTGTGGTTTCACAAAGTGGTTGATTTATCATTACCTAATAACCACACTCATATTTCCTTTGTCTGTACTAATTCAAACTGCAGCAATGACACGTTTCACTTAATGTTTCTCTTCCTTGCATGCCTTTAGGTGCAGAGAGAAGAAGAGACATCATTCGTAGTACTGCCAAAGGAGAAGGCCTGTAGAGTGGCATCAGTCCTCCAATCTCTTCTGCTTCTGCAGCTTATTGCCACAGCCAACTGAGAGCTTTATGATGGCCCCAAAGAAAGTTGCTCCCAAGTGGTGTGCCACCTGCAACTTTTTTCGGGAGACATGTGCCTGCGGCACTGGCCTCCGGGGAGGAACCTGTAAGCAGCACTCCTGCATCAACAGCACCACCATAACCTAACCCCAAGACCAAGTCAGTGAGGCAGCCACTGCATTCATGGTGACACTGACAATAAGTGACATTGAATTGGATTTGTCCCTTTCACAAAGTAGTACCCAATTGATTCACAAAACAGAGCAAAGAGGACAGCCGCAGTCAACAATGGTAGATCTTCCTAAAGTTGGAGTAGAACAGAAGGTCAAGCTTCCTGCTGAGCAAGCACCTCACCTTTCAGAATCATTGGGTGCCAGATCATTAGCAGGGAAAAAGAAGGATACTACTCCACCATCTTTTCCAAGCACCAATTTTGATGATGATGATAGGGACATGGAGTGAACTACGGCACAGTCCTGTAGATGCCAGGAAAGGCAAGGGAAAATAAAAGTTTCTGAAAGCCTTAGAATTATGGAAGGGGATGATGACAAGCCAGTCATTGTGGACGCTGATACAGAGGAGTCTGACATCACTATTCTGCCTGCTCCAAAGGATGTGGCAAAGGTTGGACTGCAAACTACTTTATTTGTAATGCCCCAGCTGAGACCTGCACTGACCCCTACCTCAGTAGAAGTATGCACTGCTGAGAGGCAGTTGAGGATGCACCCACCTACCTCCAGTTTTTCTTCAGGGACTGGCCCACTGAGAAAAAAACTCCTCCGCAGTTAGGGACTTTTTACGCTCAGCAAAGAGCAGAAGAAGAACATTGCTAGATGTTCCATTTGCCATGCACATGTTTGCCAAAGTAAGCCTGATTCACATTATGGTCCTGGTGGCCTAATGACCCATTTGAAAAAACATTATGGAATCTGGTGGGAGGAGCAACTTAAAAAAGTTGCTGAACGTGGTTGTGAGGAGCAGGATTATTAGAATTTGTGACAGCCAACTGCCCAAAATGGAAAGTTCCACGTCGGATCTATATTGCCAGAGTTGTCGTTCCAGCGCAGCATCACAAAGTGCTGCAATTGGTTGGAGAAGCTTTGCAGCAAAGTGGTGTCCACAGTATCCACCTGGTAAAATACATGTGGACCAGTTGTAAGGCGACTTATTACATGTGCATCACTGCACACTGGATGTCTTTTGTTACGGTAAAGCGAAAGCTATCAACAGGTCTTGCCCCACGAAAAAGTTTTTAAAGCATTCAGTGGCATGCAACAGTAGCCATGCTCACCATGGAGAAATCATATACAGCTGCAAACGTCTTGGACAAACTTAACAGCAAGATGTCTGAATGGCTGCAACCAACAATCTCACAATTGGATTTGTTGCCACGGAAAATGGCAGTAACATAGTGGAGGACATGGCAGATGGTGGCTATTGCAGGGTCCTGTGTTTGGCGCACTGAATGAACCTGGTTGTGAAAGACGTTCTCAAAAACATAGTCAACAACATAATGACAATGTGCAGATGAATCTGCACTCCTTTCAGCCATTCTTTGAAAGCCTGGAAACAGTTGTGGATTATTCAGCATGCTAACAGAGTACCAGTCAAAGCCCTGATACAGGAGGTGGTAACTCATAGGAACTGAAACTATTACATGTTGCAACATCTGCTTGAGCCGTACAGACAGATCAATGACTATGCCATTTAACAAGGATGCGATGCAATTGGGAAAGCCATGACTATGAATGTGGACAGATGGGACCTAGTCAAGAGCCTGACACAGATGCTACTCTCTTCTGAGGTTTTTACATGGTAAGTTAGCAAAGAGGACAGTATGATGAGCCAAGCTATACCGCTGTTGCATCTGCTACTGGACCAACTAAAGAAGGCGTCTGAAAGGTTCTCACTTGCAGATCTGAATGAATACTCAGAAGCAACTACCTTTGTTAAGAGTTTAGGGCCAGATGTAGCAATCTACAATTTTGCGACTTGCAAATTGCGAGTCAGACCGACTCGCAATTTGCAACTCGCAAAATTGTATGCAGAAAGGTGTCTCAGACACCTTCTGCGACTCGCTATGGGGTCGCAAAGACCCACCTCATGAATATTAATGAGGTGGGTCGCAATTTGCGACCCCATAGCGAGTCCCTGCACTCATAGGGATGGTGGCCTGCTGGAGACAGCAGACCTCCATGTTTGTGACTGCTTTTTTAATAAAGCAGTTTTTTTTTTTTATTGCAGCCTGTTTTCCTTAAAGGAAAACAAGTTGCAATACAAAACAAATAATGAAACCATTTGGTTTCATTTTTTCAGAGTAGGCAGTGGTCCATTGGACCACTGCCTGCTCTGAAAAAATATTTTCAGCGACATTCACAAAGGGGAAGGGGTCCCATGTGGACCCCTTCCCGTTTGCCAATGAGTTACCACCCACTTCAAGTGGGTGTTAACTGCGAATTGCTTTGCGACCGCTTTCGCGGTCACAAAGCAATTCTGCATCGCGCTGCGAGTCGCAAATAGGAAGGGAACACCCCTTCCTATTTGCGAGTCGGATTCACATTTTGCGAGTTGGTACCGACTCGCAAAATGTGAATCAGCATCGCGATGGCCGTTTTGCATGTCGCAAACTGCGGTTTTTGCAGTTTGCGACATGCAAAACGGTTCCTACATCTGGCCCTTAATCTTTCACTTGACTTGTAATGCAAGGCTGCAAAATAACATCATCTCATCCAAAGAGTACATCTGTGCCATCCTACTTGATCCATGGTACAAAAATATTCTGCTTACGTTGATTCCTTTTTCTGCCTGGGATGTTTCAAAATACAAGAGGTGGATTGTTGAGCAAGCCGGACACCAGGAAGAAGAATGGGTGGGACTTAGAGTCCCACTCCACAGCTCTGGGGTGCCGCCTTCAAGTTCCAGAGAGGGCAGTCTTGTCTCATCACAGCAGTCAACACCAGCAACAGAAGAATTGGACCCAACCTCTGCACTGGCTTGGTTTCAAGTAGCAGGTCACCAGCGCAGAGGTGAAGGCAAAAGAGGTCGAGCAAGTGACAGCACCAATGACCATTCAGAGGATGTTCGAGGAGTATCTGGATGACCCAAAAGAGGTGAATGTGGAGCAAAACCCATTGGTATATTGTTATGAGAAGATCTGCCAATAGCCAGAACTCAGCAGGCTGGCAATAAAGTATCTGGCTTGTCCTATAGCCAGTGTCTCTGCTGAGCATGTGGTCAGTGCAGCTGGCACAGTTGTTACAGTGAGAAGAATCATTCTCTTCCCTCAAAATGGGAGAGATTGACCATGATCAAAATGAACCAACATTTCATACCACCTGATTACACCGTTCCTGAAACAACAAGAAGGAGGAGGAGGAAGATTGGTGAGGATGTTAACTGACCGACTTCTGGGTGACCACCTGAGTTTGAGGATGAACTCTACCACCCAGATGGAGAATGCCAGTGCCACCACATAACTTTTTAATTATTTCTCCTTGAACTTCTTTCTTTGCAAACAAATCAGCTAGTGGAACATTATATTTATCTTGGATTTATGTTGCCTAGCCATTTTTTAGTCACATACATGGCCACAAGAGTTGGACCAGTGTGCAACGAGGAAGCTTTCACATTCCTTTCAGGACATTGGAGACAATACCTGACTCTCTCCCATGCCATTGCCTATCCCTTTTTGCATCTCCAAGCAACAGCTGCCCCAGAAGATCATTGATTAAAAGACTGCAGTGCTAAAGGCCAAATTCCAATGTGTTTCTATGATCAAAGAGGAGATACAATTTGATATCTACCAAGTGCTTGGATTGGAAGAGGTAACTACTAATTATTGAACCAATGAGGGATGATATATTATTAAGTAATTGTGAGTGATGATTGTTGATGTATTCAGTGGTGGGCAGTGAGGGAGCATGTTCAACAACTTTGTAAACTTGATTTCAATGGTTTGCAATTTTGGGGGGCTGATGGGTAATAATTTTTCCTGAATGTGATTGACCTATCAAACTTAGCAAAAGTTACCTGCAGGGTCCACTCTTTTTTTGATTCTTCAGAGACCTGACCATTCACTTTAGTTAATAAACACAAATCTACACAAAATGCTCCAAATCTGTTTCTCTATTTGTTCTTCAACAGCAGTGCTCTGCAATTCTGTCTCACTCAGGTTGGGAGTGAGATGGCGTTACTCTGAATCAAGAGGGGGAGGATGGAATGACCATGATGAAGATGAAGCCTCTGAGGCCTAGTACTCTGTAGACTTGAGAGAAGTAAGTTTATTTGGTAAATGATGCTGAGTGTGTGTGTTTGCTGCATTCCTGGCTCAAAAGTGAAACTCCTCTTTATGTTCTTGCTCTGCCTGAGTATTCTTGGTACACTCCAGACTCCTCATGAAGGTTACCTTGCTTCCTTTAGTCCACTTCCTTGACTGTGCAACACAGTTTCTGTTTTTCAATGCAGAAGCCTTCTCCTTTCCTGCATGATCGCAACTTGGTAACAGCTCAACACTCCAGCTTCTCTACTTGACAGTTCAGCCAGGAACCCAAGAGTGCGGACATTTTGAAAAAATGCAGATGCACTACTCGCTTTGGTAATACAGTATCATTCTTCTTTTAACAATCATCATTTTTTAAAACTTGGTGGGTTAACTTCATTTGTCTATAAATTATATTTGTTATACCTAGAAGGTAAATCATTTAGAGATATACTATCTTGGGTCTCTCAGCGGCTGAAGGACTGTTTCCAATGCATTTAGCTTAACTGTGTCATACTCGTTCCTTTATTTACTTCCATAACAGATTGATGCTGAGAGCAGTGTGCTTCTAAGCGCCCTGATTGCTATTGTTGCTTCATTTGCATAGTGTTTTTCTTTATCACATCTTTTCCCAAATCCCCTTTACTATCCATTCACCAAGCCTCTAACCCTCTTCCCCCAGGCTGTGTGATTTTTATTGAGGTGTGACTTCATTTTACATCATAAATGGATCACTCACTTGCTGGTGCGGCTGTGGTGAATGAGATACCAGCTCACTACATGATCTTCTATTCCCTGAGCAATATCCCACATCGTCCCCATTTACCTAAAAACTCATCATTCAGGCCTTCTGTTGTGTGTTGAGTACATGCTTATCCTTTTCCACACCAATCCTGACTCTGAGCCCACTTCTTCTGACTTGAGGATTTCATTTCCTAAGTTAGGTTTTAGTTAAATACTAGCTCCCCATTGTGCAGAAAAAGTTGATATTGCTAGTTTTTATTATCAGATCAGGTCTTCTTTGTTGTGTGTCACCCTACTGTCATTGTGGTTGTCTGGTCTCAGTCTTTCTAAAGTTATGATATAATATAAGCCACTAATTCTCTGTTTTCTTTCAATCTAGTTGGCAGTGATGGATAACCCTTTGATAACTTTTTGATTAATCCTATATTTGGAGTTCACATAGGTGGGAGTGGCACTTTGATTGTGATCTCTTCCCTGTTAGCATACTAGCTTGCTACTACTACCTTCACCACAACCAGAAGATGAACTTAGGTCACAACCCTCACTTCAACTATTCAGGTAAGAGAACTATGGAGTGAAGAGAACTTGTTTACTTAGAAAGTAACTTCAACTGAAGATGTTGTTTGTGTATATCAAGGTTTTTGTAGGCTATATAAGCAATGACAATCATCCCCTAGTGGTCAATATAGTTGCAGAGGGCAGTAGAGCAAAGGTATAACTAAGTGACACAAACTTTTAGGAAGATTTTAAAAACAGGCTGCGCTAAAAGACAGCAGTGCAAACTAAAACACAAAAGAAAGATTTGAAGCATAAATAAAGTAAATTAAATTATTCCTCTTTTATTATTTACAATTATAAAACCCACCCTTTCACTTGTACATAAATGTGGTGCATGCCAAAAACGGATTTTTCAATTTGTTTGGGTGGCAGGGACAACAGTTAGGAAACAATAAAGGACTGACCTACTAAGAGATGACAGAATGGGCACTGAAAGGGTAGGGAAACACACTTTATTTTAACAAAATAAAACTCAGCACTAATATGTATCCAATTATAGAAGAGGGAAAATTCCCTTAAGCGTCTTTATGTCCTTATGCAGCATCATATAAAAGCATTATTCCATCGACCACATCCTCCTTTAACATGATTCAACCCATGCGACCTAATGCCACATCCAGCACACAGGTTCTGAGGTTGGCCCCTGCACTGGTGGTCAGTGAGGCTGGAAAATAGTTACACATTTTAGATGCCAGATCCGCATCCCCTTGCTATTTTTTAAGAACTAATTCAACAAAACACAAGCACAACAGAGAGCTACAGTTCTATTGTCTTTTATCATTTACTTTAGGAATTTTGTTGGCTAAATTTGTTAGAAAAGCCAGTTAGTCAAGTCAACCACAAACATCAAGGGGCAGAGCTAAGTCACTAAAGTGCAATGAAGGGGTGGGATATTTGTTCAGTCCAGGAGCACATTTGGTGATTTGGTGAGTTCTTGCTTGGCAAATGCAATGGGACTGTCCTCATACTACATTCCAGCCCTGCTGCACTGTCGTCAAAAGTTCTGGTATGGTATACTACTGTATAAATGAATGATACATACACACAACATGGGGAGGGGGCACCATGACTACAGCCATTCACTTGTTTTATTGTTTGAGCATGAGCAAGTAAAAGAAAACCTTCACAAACCTGCATAGAAAAGCAGACTCGGGCATGCAATCTTCTCGGTAGAGTACCTGTCCTAAAATACTGCCCTCTTAGTCCTACAGTATTTTCCACAAGATATTGCAGGGTAAAAGGGAAAGCTAAGCTTTGTAACAAAGCAATAGAAAGATATCTGCTAGTATAGACAGGAGGAAGTCAGGTACAGAAACATGAAAAATAGAAAAATGCAAAAAAATGCAAACAAGAATGTAACAAAACTTAGAATAGATGGAATAAAACTATTTTAAAAATGGTAGAGAGGCACAGTAAAAACAAAACAGGAACATTATTCTAAATGGGAAGTGGTGAAAGTTAGGAAAATAATAATATAACAGGAAGTTGTACTGAGCCCAGCAGATCCGCCAGCTGCCACACTTGTGGTGGCACTGTCACCCTTGTCTACCGGACCCATCTGAGAGCTTGCTCTCTTCTTCCCCTTGAGTGCTGAGGTAAGAAATAAAAAAGTTTAATAAATAGAGCAGTGGTACAGTTAATCTCCCAAAAATATTTTGACAGGCAAAGACAAACACAGTGACATTGTACTCTTCTAAATCAGATCACCTATAGTACTAGTATCAACTCTAGCAACTCAGAGTAACCTACTAATTTCTTACACCTAAGCACTACTCCTAATTTCCTAAACCTAAACTATATTTACATCTACATATCACTTGTAATGCACTCATATTGCAATGAATGATCTTTGCTTCTCATCCACCTTTGATAGGCCAACTCAGTCTCTCAATGCATAGATACATACTACACATCACTGGGAGATAGAGATTAAGACTGCATATGTTACATATAGAAAATCACAGAGAAGAGAATGCTAACTAGCTGACATTACTTACAACTATTACTACCACTATCTTATTCTTGGTGACAGGACAGAGAAATCTCAGCCTGCATGGCTTCTTAAATAATCAGCAAATACCGACGAGTACAGTTAGGTAGCACCTAATTAGCTCAAACTGAATCACATCATTGGTATTGTAACGTAAACTTAACTTACCTCAGAAAGTCAGCACTGCTTTTATTAAAAATTGAGCCTTTTGGAAAACGCACAACAAATAAATAACTATTTACTCACCAAGCCCCAACATCTTGATACGCAGCACGTCGAGCAGGTCCTGCTTGAGGTCCAGTATGTCCACCCAA